>NW_027185230.1:14060317-14402817 GCF_022577435.1 Embiotoca jacksoni | reverse complement strand
AGCTGGTGGCCCCTTGACTGTAGCCTGCAGCTGAGCCTTTCAGAACAAAAAAGACGAGCTCCACTTCTACATATTATACTGCATGCTTTTAGAGGGCGGTCTGTGTTTGCATGCAGTTGCTATACGAGTCTTTTTTTTTTTTTCTCCCTTCTTGCCTGGGGGGGGGAGGAGGGATGCCGGATCTGCTTGGATACATTGGGCAAATATTTATGCACATATTAACGCATGTTCACATACTCTGCTCAGCGACGTGCATTTTTATAGGAGCATACATGTTGGAGTGTGATCCAACAATCCTATTTTTGGTCATTGGTGAGGAATGACACAAATTGAGCTGTCGGGTCATTTTTACCACCTGAAACTTGCAGTTGGAGCAAGAGAGGCGAATGCGAGGTTCGGAGAAGAGAAACCGTGTGAGAAACCAAGATGACCAAATATAAGAGGGCCGACGCTCAGCGATTGTTTGTGCTCCAGTGTTTTGTGTACTAGTTAATTCCGGGTGACTAAACCTCTTGTGCAATGTTCATTCATCCTGCAGATTGTTGCACTTAATTCCTACTCGTGGACTGAACTTGTGCAGCGCGGAATATTAATATTGTGACATTAAACGATCGGTGCGCTTTGATGTTGCACATATACTGTAATGATGCTGCAAGCGAAGGAAAGAATGGATGCAGAGCTTCGCTTTGTGCAGCGTCGTCCGCTCCTCCCCGTCTCTGCACATCATCTGTCACATCAGTGTTTCTGTCTTTGTGTGAGCACTCTGTCATACTGTAGATTGTCTCTGTGATGTCCATCGATTTACTGAGAGCTGATGAAGTGGGGCACAGCGTTTGATCAGACACATGTACGGGAAGGGAGGGGGCGAGGGGGGGGAGGGGCCGTACAATGCAGCACCCAGGGGCTAGTCGATTGGGGGTCGGTGAGGAGGTTTCGGACCCACTGCTGGTTTAGAGAGGGGGGAGGGGAGGTGTGGATGGAAGCTGCCACAGTCTCGACACTTCATCAACAGCGTTTAGTCTTGACCGCGCAAAACACGAGCGTCTGTGCTAGCACAGATGTTTGCTCAGGTTGCAACCCAGTATCACGGCAAAGCGTGAAATAGACACGCCGGTCCGCCGCAGCGGAAAACGCGAGATAGCAACGCTTTGGCCTCCGTAGGTGTGTCACGTTTTTTGTTTTTTTGTTTTTTTAAGCGGGAAACTTACAGGCACTTAAAAGTAGCGTAACGAAGGATCAAGTGACCGTGACAGAGTATAAAGAAACATTTTCGGCTTTAGTAGGAAGTAGGAGGAGTGGCTTGGTGGCATGAATCAAAGACAGCCATGTGGGAGGCAGAGATTTGAATCCAGGAATCAGGTTTTCTTTTTGTTTACTAACCCGAATCAGGTTAGTTTCATTTTCCCGTAAATCACATGGCTCTATGCATGCAGTAGGTTTCATTTTCGTCCACTACAGGAAAATGTGAAACTGTCACGCCTAGAGAGGCCAAAGCTTAGCTATTTCACGTTTTGCGGTCGTGGAACGGCGTATCTCTTTCACATTTTGCCGTGGTAGCAGGTTGGCTCAGGACCATTGTGTGTTCACATCGTCAATAAATACTTATTTAAATCAAGCAATTCTCCATTTTCATGCACAACATCGCTTTCCAGAAAACAACAGAAAATTACCGTTTCTTAAAAAATATATAGTGACGCTGTTGAAACAGGGATATTTTTAGTGGAGATAAACAATAGTAGTTTGTACATTTTTAATAGAGAAATTTCCTTTTTTTTTTTTGCACCATCTTGCAATACTTTTTAAACGCGTTATTTTAACTCCACCAATTACCTTCAAATGTACAGGATTTAAACAATTAAGAGTAATTTGGAACTCCTGCTCATCGTGCACGTCAGCAAATTGGAGGTTAGAAATATCGACTTCGATCCGGCTCACCGTTCTGAACGAAAGATGGACTGAAGTAGCCTTGGCGGAAGACATTCAGCGGCATATACCGGATCTCCTCAGCCCCGGCTGCACGGGAGAGGATGAAAGAGGACCATATGCTCATGATCGAGGCAGCGCTGTCAATAATTGAATCACTCATTTGCTCCGTCTTGCCCCGAAGGGGCCGTATAGCGCGGAGTCGATAGGAACAACAGGAGAGGAAAGCTCTCAAGCACCGGGTCTCTTTCCGTCCTTCCTCTCTCGCACTCTTCATCTCCGTCTTTATACCTTTCTCCTACTTAAACAAACCCACCGCAGCCAATGGTGCTGACTCGACTCCGTTTCTATTTGTGTGCCCTTTTTTCTCTCTCTCTCTAAGCTGCTTTACAAAACCGAAATGGAGGGCAGGCTGTGGAGGAATGAATGAAGGCATGAAGGGAGGGATATCTCCGATGCTTCTTTTGCTTACCAGCTCCGGTGGTTCTGCCGGGGAACGCCGAGACTTCCGTTGATCTTTCCAACGACACTTTGGTCCGCTATTGAGCGACTGAGCGGTCGCACAAAGTCACATTGATCGGCCTCTTCTCTGACTGCTTCTGGACACCGACGTTACAACGATTGGGGATTTGCACACTCGTAAAACACATTGAGGGTAGGGAGTAGATATTGTGTGTTCATTAGCGGCTGTTGAGTCAGAATACATTCTGTATCTTATTTATTGTCACCAAATTCAACAATCACTTCATCGTGCTATAAGAAGTGTTGCTTGTACACCTCCATTGTTGTTTAAAAACTACAAATATTACATCTACGGGCAACATTTTTTTGCACATGGGGGATTTGTTTTTGTTTTCCATCGCAGTGCACACAATAGCATGCCGCGCTGTTCGCGTGTCAATTACACATACTGTATACCCTTCTGTTTCTATAAATACTCGCTTTTTTGTATTAATCCGCATCTGAAAATAGTTCCCAACAAACTCCTGTCTCGCTAAATATTACAATGGTTCACTGTTTCAGGAAATTGCGCAGCTTATTTTCCTATACATGCGCGACCTTCAGTTGGGATGAATGGATTTAGGGGCCGAGTGTCACGGACATCAGGGAGTCGGGAAAAATTAGACAACACGTTTGTTTTCGGTCTTTGCATGAGTGCTGTTGACGATGAGAAAAATAGAAAATGATGTCGGCCTTTAACTACGTGATTTGTTGGGCACTTTACTTTTCATTCTTCCATCACAGTCGAGCAGTTCTGCTGGTAGATTTGCAACTCTGACTACAATATCGTGGGATAGTTATAGAAAATGGTTCCCTAACAATACATGGGAGATATTACCCTTCAAATTTAAAGAGTCCCAATAAAACTGGGTGACGCCACCCGTCGGGTTTGCGAACGGCCGCGACGAAGCCTCGAGTTTGGATTTTGGCCGACGCCATCTTGCTCGTTCGGAGCGGTTTGGAGCAGGAAGTGACGTTATTTGGACGAGCCGGGGAAGAGCGAGCGGTGGATCTGACCCGCTCCGATATCCTGACTGCACCGCGGGCCTGTCAATCAAACAGACACGTCGCCCGAAAATACTGCTTTCTGAAGCTTATTTTAGAATTAATGACGAGATTATTTTCAGACGGACGGCCGGGAAACAAATGCGAAGGAGTGAGTTTGGCTCCGTCCACTTTTCTACACAGTTAAATGAGCTCACGTTGCTCTTCTTTCCGTCTCCCATATTTTCCTTTTTCATCTCGTCCTCGTCCCTGCCCCGCGTCTGCACCTCCCCGTCCCACACGGCCGTCTCGTGCCTCCTCAACCGCCTACCTCTCTGCCGTGCAGACGTGTGGAAGCTTGCCTGGAATGTACCGTATCCGCGGATTATAGCTTTTCTTTTCTTTCTTCCTCTGCGCGTGCAGGTGGTGCTCGACTAAACAGGTTAGCGGTTAGCAGGGGAGTAACATCTGAGGCGAGGCCTCGAGTGGGGGGGGGGGGGGGGGGGGGGTCTGCCTGCAGACAGACAGTTAGCCCGAAGAGCCACCTCGCTCTCTCTTCTCTCCTCATGACCTCGTCCTGCTGCTATCTGCAGCTGTACACTTTGCTCATGACCTCACACGTACCCGCCCACACACACACACACACACACACACGCACGCGCGCACACACACACACACACACACACACACACACTTGTTGGCAAGGTTGGATTTTTCTCACAGAATCACATGGAAGATATTTTCTGTTTGTCTGTGTGACATGCCAAGAAACTCGGTCTGTGCTCACACACACACACACACACACACACATACACACATGTAGGACGCGAACGCAGTCACGCGACTCTCCGAGCACAGAGGACCATTGTTCAGAAATGCTTTTCTCGTCTGAGTTTTAAGATCGTTTTCTGCTTTACTCCGCCGCTACAGTGATTACAAACAAGCTTCGATAGATACGGTGGCCCCGCCCGGGGCCGCCCCGCATTATATTTGGGAGCAGTCGCACTCCAAACAACCCTCATGAGGTACGATATTATCGCGGGCCCCCCGACCGGAGGAATGAGGAAATCCCCCCCCCCCCCCTGAGTATTTAGTCTCCCTGCTTTGCCTTGGCTTTGTAGTTAACCTTTACCCAGCCATTCTCCAAAACAGCAAGGCATGCAAGTGTGTTTACTCTAGATAAGAGCTTGCAACTGCGATCCATTGCATCAGGTAGGGGGGGGGGGGGGGGGGGGGGGGGATAAGTGCATTAAACCTCCTCCAGTTTCACCTTCCAAATGATGCTTAAACTGTTTTGGGAGCCAGAAAGACTGGCCCACCTATAATGTGTGTGTGTGTGTGTGGGGGGGGGGGGGGGGGGGGGGCGCAAAGAGCTTTCCCCCCCCCAACCCCCACTATGTGCTGTGCAGTTCACAAGGAGTCCCATTGTTGAGGTAGACGATCGCTTCCGGCTCCTGCAGAGCTCCACTCTCAGACTTTTTACGTAATGATTAAAGTCGTCCACGCCGTCACGTGACATAAACTCTCAGTTTGAACTGAGGTGTCTCACGTCTCGGCTGTGACATCAGTCTCCCCGCGCCGGGTTCAGGAACAACCCTACGATGCATCTGGCAACGCGTCTTCCCTTCCAAACCTGGCTGGCCTCGTTTTCTTTCTGTCCTCTCTTGCTCCCTCTTTTCCTTTTTTTTTTTTTTTTTTTTGGTGCCTTCCTCCCTTTATCCCCCCCCCTAGTCCCGCTGCTCTCGAAGCCAAGCAGGCAGTATTTTCCCACAGAGCATGGTGCTACAGGCTGAGCCATTGTTTCCTGCTAGAGGGAAGTGGGTGGAGGGGCACGGGGGAGGAGGGTCGTGAGTGGGGGGGGTGGTGTCCATTTCTTGATTCCAATTCAGGGTCTTGTGTCAGTGTGAGACGGATTCGATGATGACGGAGAAACGGTGTATCCCAGGACAGACTTTAGCATGTAAATGTAAATATACATGTATTTCAACTAAATCAATTTCAAACATGCTTCAGATTCCTCCCTCTTTTGGTTGAACTCGTCGTTCCTCTTCTTTTAAAAGAACAGAAATGTCCCATCTTAGGTTATCATCATGCAAATACCGCAGCTAAACTAGCAGCGACAGTAAACTCAAAATCATAATGTAATGCCGCGTGTATTTTACAAGGGGGATTTGTTCGTTTAATATTGCGGTATCTTTTGAACATGTCCGATAAATAGCAGGCGTGCCTTCTCTTGCTTCACACATGTTACACGACTCGTCCCGAATACCCACACTGTCTTTTTAAATGGGATGTGGAGAGGGGTGTGTTAGTAGCAACAGACATCCTTAGGGAGCGGTGTGGCGGAGCTCAGAGGGCAGAGGCTTCAGCCACGTTCCCAGAGACTCCAAAATAGTCGAGGAAAGAAACGCTGCGAGCGGCCGCTCAGTGAGGAATGCGACCCAAAGCCGAGCCGTGCGCTCTCGGGGATCCTGCTCGGAGAGACCCTGCTGGACCATGTTTCACATATTCAGTAGATCGTGAGTGTCGACTTTGTGTTTTAATACTGGTTTTTTTTGTTTGGTTTTTTTTGTTTTTTTATTCCTGGGGCGTGTTTGTTTGCCGCGCGCACAGCTGCGGTTTCATGGAAACCTCTGTTCCTGCATCCGCCCACTGGTTCACTCCAGAGCTGCACACTGTGGCTGCTTCGAACTACTTCTTTTTCTTCTTCTTCTTCTTCTTCTTCTTTTTTGCTATACAGTACTTTCTGTATGAATTATGAATGCAAAGAAATGTCAGAATGATTAATAATAAAAAAAAAAAATTAAAAAAAAAAAAAAGGAAAAAGTGCAGCACATCTGAATAGTTGAAGTAGAGGTGTTGCGAGAAAAAGACGGAGACACGTTTTGACTTGAAGATGAGAACTATTCAGCGCCAGAGGCAAATCTGGGCCTCAGAGAGCAAATAAGATCTCGGCATTGACAGCACGCTCTGCAATTTAGAGCCCATTATGTGCTAAAAAAAACTACTTCATCCGTCTAACTCGGCTGTTCATAAAAATGCAACTACGAAAATGGGGGGAAAAGTTCTAAATTTTAAAGAGATCACGGGCTACTCATTGTTTCTGCCATTTTATTTCAACTTGGAAAAGAAAAAGTCTGCTTTTCCTCCTCGTGAACTTGAAGCGCCTCCCTGCTTCTTTGTCCGATTGCCACCGGGGTGTTTGAATATTCAGGTCGAGAAGTTAAAAAGAAAACTGCACTTCCTCTGCTCCTCTCGTGTTGTCATCGGTTCCTCCGTGAGCACTTTGTAGTTACGCGAGAGGGACGCAACTCGAGACAAAATTAGTTCCAAGGATTTTTTTGTATTTTTTTTTTTTGTCTGAGCAACATGCGACACACATGAACGCAGCTGCACATCAGCACATGATGCACACACCGTCTCCATGACCTTGGCATGCCACGAGTATTCTCAGCCTCATGGTCACGGCTGAGTCATACCCTCTGATATGTGACTGTCTTGCTCTTAATAGTCTGTTATTGTCGCTCGGGAGGTTTGTGGTTAAAGCGCACATATTTCCACAGTTGATGGGATTAAAGAAGGAAATCAATAACGGCTAATGAGGAGTAAAAGAAATAAGAAATGCTGAACTGGAAAACAAGTTATTTAGGTGATACTAGAATATAAAAATAGCATTTTTTTTTTAAAAATATATATATATTTACATGTGATGCCAGGCAGCTTTATCTATTTTTTCCCCCGCTCTTTCTCAGGTCCTAATGTTGAAGGACAGTCTTTCTCAAACCGGCCGACACTCGGCAGCAAGAAATTGCTGCACGGCCCCCGATGCCAGATGATGAGTCGGTTAATTGGACGGACATCGGCCCGATTTTGGGTCACTATCCCCCGTCTGACCACGTGATAACTACATTATCTGTACCTCCGTGCTCCACCGATGCCCCGCTCTTCCACCCTCCGTGGTGTTTCGGTGGGTGCAGACTTAATGAGCGCCGGGGCACAAATGGTTTTGCCGTAGAGTTATAAAAGTTAAAAGAAAACCACAGTTGTCAAAACTGTTTTCTGGGATTTGAAAATAATGAATCACCCCTGGCCTGTCAGAGGTTATTCGCTGGCGGTCTCAAAAAAAAAAAAGAACTGCTTTTAAAATAATCAATTTAAATGATGCATAAACAAGAAGCGGACATCGTGGAGCACAAACTTGAGCAAATCAGGTGTCTGATTCCTTCAGGGCTGTTTTGGATGAATGAAGAAGTCTCTTGCAGTCCAGGTCAAATAAGTAAAGAAAAACTCAACAAGTTACGTAAAGTCGCATTTTATAACGTATTCACGATCAATTATTCACATTTCCATATTTATATGAATCTATTTATTTGAAATTTTAGTAATAAAGTCACATTTGGACAGAGAGAAAGATAAATATTAATACATATTAAGAATTGGAATGACATAAGTATTTTAATATTTGCTCGCCTAAAATGGCATTTCAGTGCAATAAATTATTCATCTGTCTCAGTCTTTTAATAAAAAGCTAAAAGCATTAAAGAAGACATTAATAAGTCACCTGTTTTTTTCTTTCTTTCTTTCTTCATCTCGTTTCTGGCAGCGTCTTCAGGTGTGCGAGTGTTGAGTTTTTAATCGCTCGGGGGGGGGGGATACCGCGTGCGTGTGTGTGCGCCAGCGACATGAAGTTTGAATAAGTATCTCATCTGGCAGTGTGACAAAAGCAAAACGCCGTGCGCTCCAGTAAAAACACGTTGATCACGATCAGCTACGTTATTAAACCATTTTTTTTCTCTCTCTCCGCGTCGCAGGAAGCGCGTCGTTCAAAATCGATATCATACACATTCATCGCAACTGCACACTGGTGGTCATCAGCGGCGGCATTTGGCCCTCCCACCTTTGCGGAGTGACTTCGTTAGTGCGACCTTTGACCTCATTATAAATTCTCGGTCATCGCATTGTTTCCCCCCCCCCCCCCGCCCCCCCCTGACGTCATCACTGTGAAAAGAGCCGAGGACAAACTCCCACACTAGGGGGGGGGGGGGGGGACGTTGCCGTCAGCGTTGTGCTCGAGAAGCCGCGCGGAACCAGCCGACGGCCGTTTGACCGCCGGCCCGTCGTGCTCTTGCCCGGGGAGGAGGAAACAATACGAGCCGGGAGGATTTGACCGCGCGTTCCCCCGCGTAGCTCGGCTCAAAATTAATCCCCTTTAAAGAGGTTTAAAAAAAATAAATAAATAAATAAAATGGATAATCGCAGGTAATTTGGCGCCGCGTGTTCTGCAGCTGCTGTTTTGATCGTCTGTTGTCCGGTCGTGGTGTTTTTCGCGGCCAGCTGGTTTCTGTTCTGTTTCACTCAGCGCTTCACCTCAAACCCCCGCGACCCCCCCCAACCCCCCCTTCAAAAAAAAAAACCCTCGGTCGGAGCAGATCCACGGCGCTCCGCGTTGGTGTCCTGCAGCGAGCGTTCTAGCAGATGCAGGAAGACTCGCTGTAATCAAGCTGTGTGTCAGTGTGTGTGTCAGTGTGTGTGTGTGTCAGTGTGTGTGTGTGTGTCAGTGTGTGTGTGTGTCAGTGTGTGTGTGTGTGCGTTTGTGTTACCGGACTGGCCCTGCTGGACGGCTGCTTTAGCTCTCCAACCACCTGATCTCCGGCCAACCTTTCGCACAATGCAGCGTGTCCGTCAGTACTCTGACTCAGGCATCCCTGTGGACTCCTAAAAAAAAAAAAAAAGGGCTGGAGGAGCTGATCATTTCAGAGATGATAAGTGCCAAAAAGCTCACTCCCCTCCCTCTTTCCCTGTGTGTGTGTGTGTGTGTGTGTGTGTGTGTGTGTGTGTGTGTGTGTGTGTGTGTCTGTTTTGCGGGGCGGAGCGTGCGTCGTTGTACGCGTCTTCCTTTTTGCCTTTAAAAGCTTCCTTCCTCCCTGTAAATGAAAGGCCGTCTTTGTGCACAGCTATTCCTTCTTATACTTTTTTTTTTTTTTTTTTAGCTAATGTGCGCTCCCGTCTGCGGCGCCAACCGCTTCTTATTTTTCCGGTCACACCGTCGCTCCGGTGTTTTCTATCTCCCCCCTTTTCTTCGGCCCGGTGATGCCCGAGGCGTCTCTCTCTCTTTCCGTCCGTCTTCCCGGTGGAATCTCTCCCTTTTGTCTTCGCCGGTGCATTTTGAAGACCACCGGCGGCGTAAAAAGCCCGAAGTGCCAACGAGAGCAGGTGCCGCGAAAGCGCTAATGCACCGGCTTTCAGATATCGACGTCTGCGTTACCCCGTCTGCTTCGAACGTGCGTTTTCTTGTTTTGTTGTTGTTGTTGTTGTTGTTGCGTGTCATCGTTACCCGCTTCTCGTGGACGATCGGGCCTCGCCGAGGTCGCGGGCGGATGAGCGAAGAGCGGGCTTTTGATGAAGAGCGCCGGCCTCGGCGCGATACGTGGAAATGTCCCTGCCAGGGTTTCGGCGGCGAGGCGGACTGACACGTTTGCTCGCTGCATCTCCATTGAGGTTTTTGCTCTGCCGTTCTGGTGACCGGGGGGGAGGGGGGGGTACAGAAACATGCGGTGCGCTACAAGTACCGGGATAAAAGCACCGAAAACGGTCCAAAAATAAAAAAAAAAAACGTGCGAAACGCTGGACACTGACCGGCTGCCATCTTGGCTACGTAGAGGAAGGGGGCGGGGCCACCGGCGTAAATAATTTTGTTTTTTTTAATTTAAGGCGCAGCTGTTCCTGAAACACCACGCACAAGCTACGACTCGTAGCGGGGAAAAAAAAACACACAAAAAAACATTCCAGGCCAAGCTGGAAGCTCTCCGAGAGAAACCGGCTCCCCATCTCCCGGGCCCCGCCCCGCCCCGTCCCGCCCCGCCCCGGTCGGTGTCTGGCCCCCCAAAGGCCCGTAGCCACGCGCCAAACGGTTTCACGGTTTCTCACGTCCGCCGTTCCGCGCCAGCGGCGTCCGACAGGATCCCCCCCCCCCTTCCTGTCCGTTCCCCCTCGCCTCCCCTCTCCACCGCTGCTACTCTCTCGCCTCGTGCCGCAGGACCCCAGACGTTTGTGTTGCCGTCTCTATTCGCCCGCTGCCCATCACCCGACCGCTCACTCCGGTTCAGATGACGGCCGGCAGACGGCTCGACGGTTGATGCGCACACCAAAAAAAACAACAACAACAAAAACAAAAAAACACATACCCCCCCCCCCCCCCCCCCCAAATTGTGACACGCCAGACGCCGACTGCGGCTTCAGAACTTCCTGTCCGCACTTCGCCCGTCGAGAAAGACCTGAGCCGCATCCGCTCGGATCAGACGGGCGGGACCGGGCCCGGTGACGGAGCGCTCGGCGCGACAGGCACTCGGTCGCCTCGCGGTCCCGTTCCGCCGAGTCGGCGCCAAAGCGGCGGGAATAACGGACGCTTCGTCGCGCGAGGCTTGATGCGTGAATAATGGCTTATTTGTCCGCTCGCCCGTCTCCGCGCGCGTTTCACAATCGGGCTCGAACAATTACCCGGGCCCTGTTTGCGAGTACAGTACGTGTTGTTGTTTTTTTTTCCGGGATGTTTTCCCCTTTGATGTTTTGGGGCCCCCAGGTGCTCGCGGAAAAAGGTTGTGGTTAGTTGGCCGGAGGGAGCTTCTTTTTTTCTTTTTTTTTTTGGAGGGGTCCGAGGACCAATCTGGACGAGCGCTACGGGCACGAACGTGACAAAAAGCGGTGTATCGTAACCTTGCCTCGAGCGCACCGTTACAAAGAAGTCGTCTGACCGTGCCGTTGCATGTAGTTGTTACCCAACATGTTTCCATGCTCGTGTCTGAGAGGCTTCATTTATTATCCTGAAACATGATTTATCTGAAGAGTTTTCTCTTATAAACAGCTATATTTGCAGGTGTAGCGGTCACAGTTAAAACTGGGCGAAATAAAAAACAAGGTGAAGTGTTAATAAGGTGCGAGTTCACCGAAAGATGGCAGAAGACGTATGCTATTGATTTAGTGACTCGTAGGTTGTGCCCAAAGTGTGTTACCATTAAAGTCAGAGGGGAAACACCTTTGGAAATTTGAGAACGTTTTCGAATAACGCTTTGTGCTGTCCAAAATAATGAAAGACGAAAGATGAAGACTTTTCTGTGCAAAAAGAAAATAATGTCTGCCTTTTTTTTAATTTGTCTTTCGATGCAACCCGTAATCTCTTTGCACCATAATCCAAATTGAAAGAGTTTCCTTGTCAGTAATATTTTGCTCCTGAATACATATTACTCTGCATTATTTCATATTTTCATACAACATAACATGCTTTTATATTCTTTTCTTCTTTTGATGTGAAGAATGTCGCGATAATATAGAACACATCAAATAACATACAGGCTACTTAGCCGACTTTTGTTTGAAGCGACATCGCCACTCACAACTTTTTATCCACGCGTTGTAACATACGATAACATGAGAAGAAATATGTGGAAACGTTTTTTTTTGTTTTTTTTCAGAATACGTGTTGTGGGCAATCACGCCAGTTTTTTTGTTTTGGTTTGTTTTTTTCTGAAAGGGAACTCGGTACGTTCGCGTAGCCTCCGCAGGAAACCGGCGTCCGATTGCCGAATGAAATCGTGCGCGGTGCTTCGTCGCCTTGAACGTCCTCGTCGGGGCTCCACTTGTTGGATTTTTTTTTTTTTTTTTTCATGCCTACTGGCACACAGGTCCGGTGTTGTTTGTTTGCTAGAAAAGCATTATTAACAAGTAATTGCCGTGCCAGTCCGCCGGTGGGGAAGCGTATTGATTTCTGTAACTGCCGGACTGACCGGCGGCGGCGGAGATGCTCTGTAAACACTGGAGGAGGGGCGGCGCCCGGCGTACACCGGGGGGGTGGGGGGGGCATCCTTATCGAACCGGAGGCCTCTCCCCGAGAGAACCGCTCGTTGATTTAGCTTTTGGTCATGAAGGGTGATTCTGCCCGTTTTTTTTTTTTTTTGGTTGTTACGGTAAAGCGGAGGGACAACGCGACGGGTGCGTTATTTTCCCGCGGGTAGGTCGAAGGGCGCTTCGCGTGCGCTGGGACGTGGCGTCGCATTCATTCCGGCCCGTCTCGAAGCACGAGCGCACTCCGACACCCCGTCGGTGCGGTCGGCGGAGTCGGAAAGGTGCGCCGACGCCCGTGCGGACTCCGGCGTTTTCCCGGCCGCGTCTGATCCCGGACGGGCTGTCGGGATCGTCTCGTTTTACAGGATGCTGAGACGGACCGGGTGCAGCCCGGACACGCTCAGAACCCATTACTCTCTCGACTCGCTCCTAACCGAGTTTCTATTGAACCTCGAGCAGAGAACGGTCCATCTGCTTCTCACTCTGTGCTGATGGCATCTGATCTGATGTAGTCGGTATAAGTCCTCACCGCAGTATAATAAGCATTTACATCATCGGCGAAGCGTTTGTGGATATTTTGAATAGTCGTCCTTTACGCCCTCGTTTCGGTTTATTTCGAAGTCACCGGAGATACGTTAAGTTTAAGTTAAGTTGGGTTTTTGTTAAGTTAAGTTTAGCTTAAGTTTAAGTTAAGCTAAGTTTAAATTTAGTTTATATTCAAATTTAAGCTAAGTTAAGACTTTATTAATCCGGCAGTGGTGAAATTTAGTTCCGGTAGGAAAGATTTGTCCACAAAAAGAACAAAAAAAAAAATTACAAATACGCATACAATAATACAAGTACAATAAAAAAAATAAAAAATAAAAAAAAATGTAAGTGAAGAAAAAAAAAAATAGATGTTGTTCATTGTAAATTTCCCAGGATATATTGTATATTAAGTATACAAGACGTGTATACAATATGTCAGATCGTTGCCATTGATATGATTCTGGAAATATTGCAAAGGCGTCCAACATTTGGCAGAAGCTTTCAAAACAAATCCAGAATATGGAAAAATAAAAAAGGTGCAATAAACAGATTTTTCTTTGGCATGCGCTGCTGTGGAAAAACTATTTGCTGCTCCATGCCTCCCCTCCAGAAAAAGGGGTGTTCATAACTACAGAGTCCCCGAGTCTAATTCAGACGGCTGATTTGGTTCATGTCGCCTCCCTCCATTGCAACAGGAGGCAGTTAAAAATTGAAACAAATAATGCCAGATTCATTATTGAATGCATTTCCATGGATATAGCCTGTTGAAACATGCAGTGATTCATATTTACTTTGCCTGCAGTTCAAAAATTTGCATTTATGTACTCTCGCGCAAGCATTTGACCTATTTATGAAGCCAAACATAAGGTATAACAGATACCGCACTCTCTGCAACGTCCTCTGCGACTCGAGCGCTTCGCAGCTTGACCTTTTCGACGGCGGAAGTCAGCGTTCGAGAGCCACCGGTAGTTCCCGAGCTGCCACCGGCTCTGTACGTCAGCTGCAGTAACATCTGAGAAATTATTTAGACGGCCAGAAGAAGGAAGACGAACGCGATGATCTCTCTCTCTCGCTCTCTCTCTCGGCGTAACGTAAACTGTGCTCCTGAACCTCGGGTAAACACTGAATTGGAGAAACACACGGCACAGTAACGGAGCACCGTCAAGGACAAACGAAGGACGTTTGCTGAGGATGATGATGATGATGATGATGTTTAGGAGGGGGGGAGGGGGAGGAAGGGGAACCAAACACGAGGACGGCAGCCTCCTCCTCGTCATTTTGGCCGAAGGTTTTTGGGCGGCGGGTCAGACCGGGCGATGAGGGAAGTTACGAAGAGGATTCACACGTCAGACACAATGGCGCACAGAAGACAAGGCGGCGTTATTATTCATCAATCCGTACTCGTTTTTCTTTTTGCTCTTTCCGGTCTCCCACCGTTCTCACTGACACTGATGTTCTTATAATATTACATGATATGCAGAGAGAGAAAGAAGAAGAAGAAGAAAAAAAAAAACATAATGTGGGAATAAAAGAAGGCGCTTTCTTCTCTCTACGGCGGTTTCTCTCTCTCTCCCTCTCCACAACATGCTGCAGATAGCGGCTGCATATTTGTACTTGTTAATTAAATGTTTGATGTGTGGAAGCTGCAATCACTATCAGTCAGTCTCTGTGTAAAATGCATCAGTGAGTCATCATCGTGCAGGTTTCGGGGGACTGTGGTTTAGACAGCGTTCCCATCCCTTCCTGTGTCTAACAGCACATCCCACAAAAAAAAAAAAAAAAAAAGAGAAAGAGAAAATCCTGTTTCCCCTCCTTTCCACTTACTTGACTTGCTGTCTGTTCTGCCCGGTACCCAGTCAGCCAATCGCAAAGCAGCAGAGGTAGGTGCAAACGCACTTCGTCTGTAGCTGTGCTTTGGAATAGTCTCCTAAAACTGGATTTCTTTTATAAATCAGAGGTGTCCTCGAGTGGGTTTTGTTTTATTTTTTTTTTGCACGTTGTCGTGTTCTTCTTATTTCAGAGAATGCCTCTATGTGTGTGTATGTGTGTGTGTATGTGTGAGGAAGGAATAAAAAGAGAGTCCAGGTCATTATCCTCTTTACATTGGACAGTGGATTTGAAAACAAAAGCTGGTGGACTGTACAAAAAGGGCTGCATGCGGTTTGTTAATCTGTCATTACGGCCGCTGCATTTATTTCCTGGAATGCTCTTCTCTTGGTCCACAGAGAAGATGTACAGTACAGCGCGCACACACACACACACACACACACACACACACACACACACACACAAAGGCTCGCACACATACATGGGATTAGTGTGTAAGCCGTCCACAGAGGACACTATTAAAAGAATGTTCTCGCTCATTACACCAGCTGTTGACCCTTTTTTTGTCTTCATCCGTGTTGGAGCATCGGAGGCTGACGCCGCGCGTTGCGTCGCCTCGCTTGTTGCTCGCCTTCATCCTGTCAGCACCGTGAGGCTGACCGGATCGTGACTGATGTTACCGGTTAATGGGAACACACGAGCGCTCGGAGCCGCCGTTCCCATCGTGACTCCATTCACAGCATGAAGTATTTCAACCCGAAACGTAAATACTCGGGCAATATATTGATTCTGTATCGATGTCGTGATATGGGACTCGACGTTATGTTCGATTTTGGACATCATAACATGATATGGCAAAAGGGTAGTCTTTTCCTGCTTTTAAAAGCTGCACCTTTTTTTTTTTATCTCCCTGAGACACTGAAAGTGTTTGGTAACATTTCTTCACATAGCTGAGCTCCACCCAAACCAGCTGAATTTGATTCTTTTACGTGAGCAATGAATATTTGATGCTCGACACGAACACTTTTGTGTCACAACAGCTTAAAATCAATTCCTTTTTTTTTTGGATGCTTTTAATTTGAAAGGTGGCGGCATTCGGCCGACCACCGGTGGAACTTTCATCTCTCGCTCACTCAGTGACAGACACGCAAAAATACTCTTATGTTGTGTTATTTAGCTGATTTACGAGCTCCCGTTCCTTTTCCAGCTCGGGTGTGAGGGTCTCCGTCGCGATTGTCAGGCGCGTTGCGGGTCGCATTTCTGTCCTCTGATCTCTGCGTGTCTCACACAGGGCGGAGTTTAACCTCCGCCGCGGAGCAGACGGATCAAATGCGGCGCGAGGAGATTGTCCGTTGGTCGATCGATCGCGTTAACGGCATCGTTCTCTTGAATAGGTCAGAAAAGAAATACACTTGGACGGACGTCTGTGTACCTGGGCGACACGTCCAAGTAAATCTACGTGTGGGAAACGCATTTCAATATTGTTCAAGCCCTCAGCGAGCTCAGAAATGTGTTAAAAGCTACCGGTAGCTCGCGAGACCCCTTAACTGAACTGCTGCACTTTTCCGAACTCACCAGACTATTCGATTATTTGCCTTCACCTGCTTAGTGAGATTTTTGATAAGCATCGCTAAGGTGTCTGTAGCGACTGTGTAAATATTCTGTGAACGCACCAACAGTCCTCCAAATTGTTGCGACATCGATATCGAGGTATTTGACTTTCGCCCTGATGGCTGATTGTTCAAGAGTCGAATCTTGGCCAAATAATGTGAGTCACGCTGGCAGCGGATACACAACATGGAGACACGTTGGCCCTGTCTTCGGGACATCAAACGCAGCAAACAGTGGAAAGCTTCTTCTTTTTTTTTTTAAACTTTGTCTGCTGATCTTTGTCTCAAACTAAAACGTGGCCACAGATCAGGGCCTTCTGGCTCACTTTGTGAGAATGATGAACACTTTGAGCTCTTGAGAGGAATAAATGTTACACGAGAGCAATGCTATTTGTGTGGCGTGTATTAAATGGAGCTTTATAAAAACATAAATAAAAAAAAAAAGAGCCGGGAAGTGGTTTTTCACTGCGGAGTGTAATCGCATCATAGAATCCTGGCCGAGTCCGATCATGACTGATAATCAATGACATCAGTCGCTTCCCGTTTTGCGGTGCTTCCGACGCATCGGTTGGCTGCGTAGCTTGACTCGATCTTTGAGTTTTTGTTGTTGTTGTTGTTGTTGTTTTTTGTTCCATTCGCTGATGCCCGGAGTTGTAAATGAGAAGACGCTAAAGCGTCCACGAGCAAGCGGGGTGCGCGGACATGTGTCGATGCACCGCGGAGCGTCCTCTCTCCTCGTCGTCCTCGCACTCGCTTCGCCTTCGCGCCTCGCCGCGACGTGCCTCGCATATGCTCCCTCTCCCTCTCCGTCTCTCCCCCTCACTCACTTACTCTGCGGGGATGACTCACTTCTCCTCCTCTCCTTCTCCTCCTCCTCCTTCTTCTTCTTAGATCTCATCTGATGCCCAGGCTGAAGGAGTCTCGCTCCCATGAGTCACTGCTCAGCCCCAGTAGCGCTGTGGAAGCCCTGGACCTAAGCATGGAGGACGAGGTTATCATCAAGCCCGTTCACAGCAGCATCCTCGGGCAGGACTTCTGCTTCGAGGTGAGGAAGGCGCGCACGGACGCACATCTTGGGCTTTGTTATACTCGTGAAGTGGGATAGAGTTAGTTTCAGTTGCCCGGGGCGCCGTGAATAAAAGTCCTGCATAAAACATGGGTGCGCGAGTGGCATTTGGAGCACTCGCCTACATGCGTGTAAAATGTTCCTGATTTAAGCAACTGCGTGAGAGTATAATAATAATGTCATAAATGTTCAAGCCACACGCAATAATTAGTATTTATTTATTCATTAACCATGAAAAAAAAAAAATGAAAAAAAGACTTGGAATTTAAAAGGGTTCGTTCATATTGAATAACCCATGTAGAATTAGCACCAACCCATTTTAGCGTCTTTCAGCTCATCGCTTGGACGTGAGCGCCTGCAACCAAGTGGGAACCCACATTGACATCATCACTTATTTTGTGAACCAGAAGGTGACCATATTAGGATGAGAGGGTGGAGCCAAAGAGAGGGTCGAGGGTTAGATCTGACCCAAAGACACTATTCCCACCCACCTAACTGCACCCCTGCAGGGCGTAACAAACAGATCAGCAAAACAAATCCACCCCCTCCCACCCACTCCCTAAAAAAACCCGCCTAATTTGTAATTAATAAATCATCTTCAGAAGGATAAAATAAGCACACCCTAAAGAATTGTGGGGAAAAAAAATTGATTGATTTAAGAGCCAGCCCCTATTGGCCCTCAGTGGTAAAGCAGAGCCAAAAGAGAGAGTGAATATTGGATTTAATGTTAATCTAGTAGCTAGACACATGATCCGCTAACACCACAACAACTTTATAAAGGTGATATGTCAGTGTTGTGTTTACAAAGCTCATTCTGCTGCTACTGGGTTTTTTTTTTTGTATATTTCTTTCGCGTGCACTGCAGATGCCCAGAAGCAGCTCAAGATGAAAACAGTTTTAATTAGTTTGCTTTCGGCCTCGAGGTCAAGTGAAGTTTTCCTTCTGTGTTTTGTTCTCAGTTGCAACAACGAACACTTTGAGTTTCGTTATACCTCTTCATCTTTACCACTGACTGGCGTTGTCTTCCGCAGAAACAAGGACTCCAAATTATTCTCAGTAACACATTTTCTGCTGATTATTTCCTCGATTAATCGGTTTTAAAGTATCAGAAAATAGTCTAAGGAGCAAAATGATGGAGTTCCCGGTCACATAAGACAAACAACAGCTGCAAATCTGAATTCTTGGATCAAGCTAATGGTCTTTCTAATTGAAAATTTACACGACTAAATTTCCTGTTGAAAGTAGAGTGTGTCAGTGTTGCTGCAGTAGAAACGCTGACTGGGGCTTATGGGTATTGTAGTGCTCAGAGCCATTTGCTATATCTAAACAACGTGATTTCCCAGGAGTTAGGAAAATTAAGTTGAGCTAATTAAAACTGACGGCCACAACATATCCTTCAGTACTTTTAAAATTATCCGGGAGACTCCCGTGTTTCTATATTGAGAGAAAACTTTGAAAATGACGTGCTGATGACCAGTCACAGCGCCATCATTTCTTTATAATTATACAACGCGGATGTCAGCGACACCGATTAACGTCTGGTGACTTTTCCCTGTTCTGCCATTTATTTTCTATAATCAGTGCGGTTTTTTTTTCTTTGTTTGCTAGACTCGAGTATTTTCCAACAAATTATGAAAGGTGTCGTCCTTAATTAACTCAAGTATGAACGAGTAATTTCTCACCACACCTGCAAACATGCGAGTTCATACACAAGACTTTACATCCTTCTCTGTCTACTGTAGAGACCAGAAATCTCCACTAATCTTTATTATCCTGCTCATTACAGCATTTTTTTTTTCCTTTATCCGATGCGGCTTTTTGTTCTCTCTCTCTCTCTCTCTCTCACTGTGCATTTGAAAACCATCCAGTCTGCCAAACAGTCATCTCCCTCCTCTAAACACTGCCAAGTCATCTTCAGTCTCCTCAAATGCACATGTATTGTTTGTAAGCTTCTTAAAGCGGCATTTATGCGCTAACTTTAGTAAAAAAAAAATTTAAAAAAATTTAAAAAAAGAAGCTTTTCTGTTCCAACTTCTTCCCCGTCGCTGTTCTGCATGAGTTTTTTTTATTTTTTTTTTTTAAATCATTAAAAAGCGTTTATTGTTGTTCTCCCTGTCCCGCGGCGTTAGGTCACCACCTCCACGGGAAGCAAATGTTTCTCCTGCCGCTCGTCCGCCGAAAGAGACAAATGGATGGAGAATCTGAGGAGAGCGGTGCAGCCCAACAAGGTGAGGATGAACCGTGCCGCGGTGGGTGGGAAGTCATCGGCACGAATTAAGTCCGAGCGTCCCGATTCCAAACCGCGCTTTTGCGACGCCGGTAAAAAGACGAACGAGCTTGTACGGTGTCGAACGCCTGTGTATTGTAAAATTCGTACGGCGAACAGCTATCTCATATGTTTTGTTTTGGGTTTTTTTTTTACATCAAGCCGTGCTCCCTCCAGAGGATGCAAAGGTCGCACGGAGAAAACAAAACAAAAACAAAACAAAAAACACCAAAGTGCTTTTCTCTTTTGTGGATACCATCTGTAATCTTCACAGCTGTATTGGGGGGGGGGGGGGGGGGGGGGGGGGGGGGGGGGGGTGGTAGCTGCCAAGAAAATAGCCCTAAACGCACGGCATCCTCGCTCCTTCATCTGTCATTATTTAGCAAATTACTTACTAATTAGAAGTTTGGGGGAGGAAAGTTTCCAAATTGCATCGGAGTCTTTCTTTCTCCTTTGCTCTCTTGGCAAGTGTTTTTTTTTCTGTCTCCGTATAGCTTTGTATTTTTAATTAGTCCAGGATTTTTATAGAGACAAGATACCACACGAGGTCATTGGCCAAACGTGGAGCCAAAATACTGAACTTCTTTGGAGTAAAGAAATTTTGAGAGCTGCATTACTACAACTTACAGACTGGAACATCCCGCTGTAAATCAATGTGTTGAGGTTATACATCACTGTGCTAATCCTCTTGTTTGCTGGATGAATAGTGTTGGAATAACAAGTGTTTGTACATTTATTTCAAAGACAGCTAGAAAGAAAATTGAAGTATTGAAGTTTATTTGTTGAGAATATATTTTGTTCCCTAAAAAAAAACCAAAAGAGAGTCTGCAATGATCTACAATAAAAGAATATCTATTTGTCTGCAGAAAAAAAATCGTGCAAGACTGAAGCTGTTCAGACATAAGGGCGAGGTCATGGAAACAAATACAGACCTTTAAACCACAAAGTTGTTTTCAGTTGCTCGTGTTTCATAGTGGGAAGGAGGTACTTGTGTCATCACAAGACAAAGTACACGGCTGGACCTTGGAAGAAATGTTGGAGCTTTTAATTTGAAAACGGATACAGGAAGTTGAAGCGTACGGCAGGCCGATGATGACGTCGGCCGTTCTTCAATTTCTAATTTGGGACAAAGTCCGAAGAATCAGTTGTCCAGAGTTGCCGTTTCACACATGCAGCACGCAGCAGAAGATCAGACGGGTTGTCAACTGCTCGAAATGCTCCCATTTGATTTAGGGGAGGGGGCGGAGCCTAGAAGTGAGCAGGGCATTCGGCCAATTATTGGTGAATTCGTCAGCCTGTCACATGTCATTCATTCAGGTGACCAATGGCGTAACTACATTTCACATTTGAAGAGCAGAGGGACAACACAACGCACAACAGAGACGCCACGTGGCAGCAGGAATTTGAAGATATGATTCAGGAGTCAGAGGGACATTCGGGGACAAAGACGTTTCCTCTTTAGTCGAGTCAAATGGCAGAGCTGTCCTTTACAATTAGCTTGCGCGGGCTGACGCAGCACTCGAATCACGCGAGTCAACGTATCTGCCGTGTTCTGAAGAGATGAATAAGGAAGGGAAGTAATTTGCTTATCATTGTCGGAGTCCGCAGGAGGAGGTTGGATGGAGTTGGAAACCAACCCAACGGCGATCACTTGAAATTCATTGGAGGTTTTGTGGAAGACGTGACAACTATTTGATAGATGGGTGAAAAATGTGGAAATTCGGAGCGACCGCAATTGTGGCGAAGTGGCTTATTTTTTTTTCAAGAAAAAAAGGCAAAGATTGACGTATTTATTTTTGAGAACAGTTGAAGGAAATAAAATGTTTCTTTTAGTTGCCAGTTGAAGAGCCCTAACCGGTGGGAAAATGGCACTTTTTCCTCTCCGTCGCAAAGGAGAACTCTTCTGTTTTCTGTAAGAAAGTGACATCTTGGCCCATACGTCTCCAAATATGACACATTAGCCCCCTGTAATTTCAAATGCCTTAAATTTTAGCCTTTATCTTATGAATGACCCACAGAAACATTCAGAAACAAGAGGTTTTCATGAATTTGAGGGCAAGGGCCTTCAAGCAAACAAGGCTTTTTAAATCTGCGATATGAAAAGCATCCAGATGCTGTTGAGCTTCCGGTTCTTCACAGATCCAATAAAATGCTTTCTTTTGTCGTTTTAAGAATCTCTGGCATTTCATTTTTAATAATGTAATTATTAGCTCCTCTCTTCATTTTCCGAGGTAGTTTTCAAGGCAACGTGAATAATGGGCCGAAAATATGCCCCAGTTTTTGGTGAAATCAATTGATGACATGAGTGGGTTGGCACTCTGAAATAATGTAGGAGTGAAATTTCTTTTGCTCTTTAATAACAGGAAATGGAAGCGAGAAAGGTTTTCTTATGAAACGTTTGAAAAACCGTCAGGTTATAATGGAGGAACTTCAAAGTCGAGATCTGAAGCAGAATCTCATTTGAATATTATCAGTTTATTTCTGTAATTATTTCTTTTGTTTAGTTTATTGGTTCACTAGTTTGTATCTCCCACATCATTTTGATCCATTTCTAGAGGTTTATTTTTTGGGGAAAACAACAACAAAAAAACAACACTTTACTAAAACCACTTCATGTCCTTATTTGCATCTCCAGGACAACAGTCGTCGGGTAGAGAACATGCTGAGGCTGTGGATCATCGAAGCGAAGGACCTGCCGGCCAAAAAGAAATACTTTTGCGAGCTTTGTCTCGACGACTCGCTCTACGCTCGCACCACCTGCAAGCTCAAGACTGACAACGTGTTCTGGGGGGAGCACTTTGAGTTCAGCAACCTGCCGGCCGTCAGGAGCGTCACGGCGCACCTCTACAAAGACACGGACAAGAAGAAGAAGAAGGACAAAAACAACTACATCGGGCTCGTCAACATCCCCGTCGCGGCCGTCACCGGGCGACAGTTCGTGGAGAAGTGGTACCAGGTCAGCACGCCCAACCCCCCCAAGGGCAAGACGTCCGGGCCCATGATTAGGATCAAGGCCCGCTATCAGAGCATGAGCATCCTTCCCATGGAGATGTACAAGGAGTTTGCCGAGTACACCACCAACAACTACATGCTGCTGTGCTCGGTGCTGGAGCCCGGGATTAGTGTCAAGAACAAGGAGGAGATGGCGTGCGCGCTGGTCCACATTCTGCAGAGCACCGGCAAAGCCAAGGTTAGTGGCGATCGTTTCCATTTTTTCACACGTTTCTTACTCTTCACAGACACCAAAAAAAAAAAAAAAAAAAAAAAAAAAAAACCCACAACATCACACCATTATCTCGCCACAAGTTACTGACACGACATTATAAAAGCTCACCAGAGGTTAACTATTCCTCCGCTCGCCGCTCGTCTCGTGAACTTTTGACCCTCCCCGTCGGCGTAACGCGGAGCAGACGAGGACCAGACAGACAGGTGATTTCCTGCCGCACCAGCCTGTATTACAGTTTTAACTCGAGCTAATCCCTTACATGTATCCCCTCCCCCCGCAACGCTCCGCGGCATACCGATGCAGGGGCCCGAGCGCAATATATATGCACCGCTGGCTGTTGCTGCACTACGAGCGCGGGGGGAGATTAGTTCGCCACAGCAGCAGCAGCAGCAGCAGCAGCAGCTCAGCCTCCCGTGACAGCAGGCCGGTGGACTCGAATAATCTTCAATCCGTCCAAAAATAGCTTCACAACATTTGTCTTTTTCAGTGCGGGCAAACAAATGTTGGCATTATGAGCTCGGATAAACAAACAAGAGTGCGAGATATATGAGAACTGACAAATCGGATTGGCCGCCGAGGTAAAATATGAGAAAGACATCCGATTGGCTGCTGAGGAAACAGTGTAAAGACCTTTAGTTCGAAACTGATTGGTTAGCAGATTAAAAAAGGTAAACAGCAATGTTGATAGCTGATCGGTTGTTTAATTTGCACTAAAAAGCTGCTGCTTTCCTCAGCTTTATTTCATTAGAAAAATCAGAATTGTTTTGTTTTTTTTATCCGTCTGCCTGACAAAATTACACTTTTAAAATAAGTGAAATTGTGTTCTGTAAAGATATTTTTTGGGGCATTTTTCAAGAAATGACGCGCAGTTCCATCAGTAGAGTAATCATGTTTTCGGCCTTAAGAAAATGTGAAAATAACAACGGGTTTCAGATGCATTTCTAACGGACACAAGGTTCATCTCTGTCAGAAAACAGGCGTCTTCACTAATAACTATTACGGCGATCATTCTGATATTACATCAGGCTGCTTTCATCGCTGCAGCATCAACTTCGCCCGCTCTGCCTCGTCAGTTTCCAGCGACAGTTTAGTTTTCCCTGACAATACCTCATCAGCGGAGCTTTGAAACTTTCTTTGACTTTATCTCGGCTCAGCGGGATGATGAGTGATTAGTGCTTAAGAAGTGATGTCTATCCACACCGTAGCGGCAGCCGGCTGCTTTTAGACTCCGCTCTGATGGCTGCTGATTGATGGGAGGGAAGAAGGGGGTACGAAAGGCCTTCCACTGGTCCCCGGAGACACGGTTACGTCCTTAATTACTTTCAATTAATCCCCTCCTTCCGCGCAAAGCACTAAAACTTCGAATTTCCCTCCTCACCTCCTTCCCTGCTGGATTTCTTGCTCGATGCACATACGCCTAGTGCTGCCAGCAAAAAATGTTTTAAACAAAATGAAAAAGAAATAGTTTTCCCGAGGTTGCTTATCATGATCTCAAATAATGCCCCTCAATACATCTGTGTTCATCTGCTGCCGGGTTGTGAATGCGCTCCTTTTGAAGAAACAGGCAAACAAGCCAGTTGGACTGATGTAAACAACAAGAACTAATGAAAGCAGCCGCTGTCGAAATGTTGAGTGTTAGCGCCGTTGACTGCTGCAGCGTCCTCCTTTCATTTCAAGACATGCTGAAGTGGCTCTGACGTATTTCGGCAGTACACACACCTACCCATCCACCCACACACACACACACACTTTGGGTTTGATAGATGGAGCAGTCGCGTCATGCCTATAAGCAAACACCAAGAAACCACTTATGCAAAAATATTTTGCAGGCCTAATTAGGATATCCTCCACTGCTGCACAGACGCTTTATATATATAGGGAATCGAGCAATTTACTCCAACTCAATGATCTCTGGAAAACAACAAACCCAGTAAGCCTGGTTTTTTATTGTTTCATTGAACCTTTGCTTATTCACCTCCCTTATCGTGTTGCTTTCCAACTATCCGAGGCTGGAGTCAAAATCCATGAGTCAGCGTCTGATTCCGCCCGCGCCGGCGAGTTCAAATACAAAAGAGACTATACGCATCGCAGTCGCAGCAGACCGCCACGGAAGGAGCGCAGTGCAGCCCCGAGGACGCCGCAGCGGGGGGGGGTGAAGCGGAGGTGAAAGTCTCTCCGCGGTCTCCGAGCGGCGCCGCTGTCGGCGCGCCCGCCTCCAACCCGCCGCGTGCAGGCGAGGAGCCGCTTCTAACCGCCGGCGGGCCGGCGTCGAGAAGGAGACGGCGATTTGCGGGGGCCGTAACGGTCATTAGCACGCGACACTTTGCGACTCCGGTTTCTTTCCGGTGTCACTTTTATCGCCCACCTCGGAGTAATCGCGCCGCGCGCATCCTGCTCCGTCGCACGCCCGCCGAGCTTTTCCGTCTTCGTCTCCCTTCACCTCGCTCGTTCACGCTCCGCCGCGTCTCGAGGCCGAAGCGTCTCCGGAGAGACGTCGTTGCCGATGTTGCATTCGTGTCTGGATGCGTCGGCACGCACCCGACTCTCTACGCAAACGCCGATGCATAATCAGAAGGTGTGAACAGGTGATCGCAGGTCATTTATCCGGATTCATGCGTGAGCGAGTAGGCACGTATGAAGTTACTTTTTTGGGGTTTTTAAATGCGAGTATAAAGGCCGTTTTTTTTGGAGCACTGTTCTCGGCACGGCAATCAAAAACAGTGACGTCACCCGTTTGTTTGTGAACGGCCGTTGGATCTGATCTGATCCGACCCGAGTCAGGTTATGGTTATCGGAGGGCGGGAAGTATTATCGTTGGGTTTCCGAAAGGTCTGTCAATCAAACTGACACGCCCCCCAAAAACACTTTCTGAATCTTATCTTTTCATAAATAATGGATTTACTTTCTGATGGACCGCCAGGAAACTAGTAAAAAAGGAGCAACTTTAGCAAACAAAACTGTAATAACTTGTGATTGACTTTCACGAGACAAGTTCAATCGGTGTCTACGGAGCTGCGACTTTTTGGAGCCAACCTCTGGTGGCACTCTGTGGTATTGCAGCTGAAGGCACTTCTGCGTCGGCCTCGTTTTTCAGACTTGAGATAAAATGATGTTCAGAAATCATGTCAAGCTACGTCCACTTTTACATGCAGTCTATGGTAAAACCATATTCAAATTTAATTCCATTTATGTGGCGGCAAATCACAACACAGGTTATATCAAAGGCACTTAACACAGTAAAATCCTTACAGAGGAACCCAACAATTCCCATGTAAACTTAGAGAAAAACCTCCGACAGAGGGAAAGAAAAACTCCCTTTTAACAGGAATAAAAGCATATGAACTGGCTGTAAAATGATCTGGATTGCAATGAAGTTGTTCCTTAGTTTTGTCGGGTTTGCTCACAAACTGCAGACTTTCGCTGACGAAGCAAAGCGGTCTCAGTGCAGGACTTGATCAAAAGATGCACACGGTGTGTGCCGGTGGAAGAAAATGCACTAATGAGCACTCCTGCACTTCCCGTCTTGTCTTACTTTTAAGTTTGAAGCCACAAACCCAGCTGAATGAATCAGAACGAGAAATCCAGCTCTAACAATTCAGCTGTTTTGG
The DNA here is from genome assembly GCF_022577435.1 of Embiotoca jacksoni. Classification (NCBI taxonomy): domain Eukaryota; kingdom Metazoa; phylum Chordata; class Actinopteri; family Embiotocidae; genus Embiotoca; species Embiotoca jacksoni. The sequence continues at coordinate 14,376,440 of NW_027185230.1, read as the reverse complement.
TGTGTTGTGAGGTCACGAGGTCGCGAGGTCATCTCCTGCCCCGCGGGAGGCGCCGTTATGCGCTCACACCGCTTTCAGAAGCTCACCAGCAACAATAACAATCCTTCTGCTGTATCGGGAGTTGCCCGGAGAGCTTCACCTTCCCTTTCATCTGAAAATATCCAACTCCTGGCACGACTCCTCTTCTTTATTGATCCGGTCTCCTCGACGCCTCGGCCCCCTCAGCGAGATCATGTTCTAATTTTGCCGCCGCCCGTCTCGGCCGCGCCGACCGCGGGAGGCGGCGACAGGGAGGATTTATTCTTATGATAGCTCAGCCGGAGGAGGGTGGCGTTCTGGTTTATTATGCCGCTGCGTCTTTATGTCACCGCTCCTCGAGGTAAACTAACACTGCTGCTTAAGAGGGAGAAAAATATGCCAGTCTCTCCTCCTCGCTGGTGAAACTGCCGTTTGGGGCCCTACAGCGCAGCTCCGGTCACGTCGAGCGCTTTTATTAATGTAGTCGGCGCCGTCGTCTGAAGGCAACGATGCTCATCGGCACAGCTGTGGCGCGCGAACACACACACACACACACACAAATAAACAGTTGGTCGTACGAACATAATACGGTGTGACAAATGATTTACTAACATGACATGAAGGCTCGGCTAGTTTTGTATTCCTCTGGGCTTTTTTTTTTTTTTTTTTTAAATGTGGCTTTGAATTGATCAGTTGTCCCCTCAGTGGGCCGGAGAGCGTTTTCCAAAACATGATCGCTGCTTGTCGACACCCTCCACAGTAACGGGGATATTATTTTTGATTGTGGCAATAGACATGTTGCCCCCCACCCCTCCACCCTTCCTCTTATGATGACGGATGCTGGAGGAGACAGTTCGACTGTGTGCGGATGTGCGGAGAGGAACAAAAGAGGGCACACATGAGGAACAGTAGATTGTATCCGCTCGTAAAGCTATGTAGATCAGAGATGCCCAATTTGGGGCCCGTGGGCCAAGTTTGGCCTCCACTTTTTTGTTGTTTTGGGTCCACCGCGGCACTCGAAAAGCGTTTGCTTGTCTTCCTTATTCTTAAGTGCTTTCAAATGTAAAGACTACGAACCGTAATTCTTGCGCAGCTAACAAGTGAAAAATTTGAGGTTTTATGGCAAAGTACAACACGGTGCCGCTAAGCTTCCCTTTTAAATGATACGAAGAATTATGGCATTCTCTCTCCTGCTAATGCTAACATGCTGCTGGCGACAGCAACCGGCAAAAATCAACGTTTTTTGACAGAAGTTTCTGCAAAATGATAAATTTACTATGACGCAGATTGAGGAGTAATGTTTCAAAATAGTCTATTTGAGATTTAAAATGCTAAATTTCTATAGATAGATAGATAGATAGATAGATAGGTTCGGCCCTTCATAGGAAAGAGTTTGGGCACTTCTGCTTTAGATCTTCTCTATTGGCCCTTACTGACAACAGGAAATGCAAGCAAAGCGCATCGGTGCCCTTGCTCTCCTCCCCGTCTCCTCCTGCAGCGAAGGCATCACATCATACCCTCAGACTGCTTAATGATTCCAGCATGATCTTTTATTGACCGTCTCCTGACGGCGTGGGGCGACCGAGGCGAGGTGACAACATTTTAAAAAGGAGGGAAGAAATGGGGGAAGGTGCCAAACGGAGAAGGCAAAAAAAAAAAAATAATTTAAAAAAGGAGGGCGAGAGATGGAGGCAGAGCGGACGGAGCTATCTAGTTCCACCTTGCAGCGACGCGGCTCCGACAGCCAGACGAGCAGCAGAGGCGGAAATGCTCAGCTCCACGATGATGATGATGCACAACACGTTGATCTGGAAGCTCTCTTGTCACATTTGTTGGCACCGGAGACTGCCTACGTTCTGTCCCTCTCCCTCCCCCGGTGTCTTTTATCAGAACCATTTCCACGAGATTCATTTACATTTATTGGTGCGCCTTGCTGCGCACCAATAAAAGAGGATAGAAATGTAACCGAATGGAGGGGAAAAAAAAAAAAAAAAAGCAACACTTTCCTCGCACGCGTAAAGCAAACAAAGCTGTGCTGCTTTCCAAATGACTTTCCCCCCCCCCCTTCGGTACACTAACAAATAGTGCTCGTGCATGTTACCACTCTTATTAGTGTTGTTTTGAATCGCACGCTGCCGTTCTGCAGTGACTGGAAGTGACCTCAGCATGTGAACACGCAACCCGCCAAAATATGTGCAGAAATTAAAAGTGTTTTCGTGCCCTCCATTTAACACACTCAATAAAAACACTGATTCTTCTGTCCAGCCGCTGTAGTGGGAAAAAAAACAACAACCTTTTTCTGGTGTTTAGGAACAGCTGCAGTTTCCTTCGACGCCTTAATTTGAAAATGCTTTCCATCGGTGGCTCCGCCCCCTTCCTCTACGTAGCCGAGACGGCGGTGGAAAGTGTCCAGCGTTTCCGCGTCTTCTTTTTGGACCGTTTTGAGCGCATCATCCTGGTACTGGACAGTGTGAACACACTTATTACACTCATAACCGAGTGTTAGTACACAAGTCCGCCATTTGGAACACGGCGCCGGTGATCTCTATACAACTAGCTCCCGCTCCTCGGCGACGTACCGAGGCCCCAACCCGAGTGAAGTTCAATAACCAGCTCCCTTTTGATCTCGCTTTCTGGAGTCCATCTCAGGAAGAAAAAAAAAAAAAAACGTTTTGGAAATTTCATCTGCCTCTATTTGAAGCAAATCTGCAGCACTTGTAAGAACTGATGATTATAAAAAGTAGAAAAAAAAAAAAAAAGCATTTTTGTCTGGTGCTGTCTTTTTCTCAGACACTTCGCTAAAAATATCCCTTTGGTGCGGCACGCATACTTTCAGTGATGTAATAATAGTCCTCGTCTGCCTTGTTTCATGATAAGAAAACCCCTGGGAAAAACTGACATTAAAACAAGTGGAAAATGTTTTTTTTAAATTAGATCTTTAGACATTAGAGCAATGAGGATCATAGTAAAGTAGGCAAAATTTTAATTTAGTTGTCAAACACGTTACAGGGCTTCACGGCCTTAATAGGAAGACGAGACACACCCATTCAGAAATACACACAGACAGACACACACACACACACACATTCGCACAGGGAATACACGTGCAGCGAGTCGCCAGGCGTGATGTTTCGGAGCTGATGACACTTGCTGTAAGAGCCCCTCCGGTCTTTTTTAACGATCGCGTGCACTTGCAGCTAAAAATCAGGACGAGTTGCAGGCTTTTCCTGTTGTTGTTGTTGTTGGTTTTTTTGTGCGCGTGTGCGACAAAAACTCTGTGTGCGACTGCACGAGAAGGATCCGCCTTCCCGTTTCCACTCGGCCTCCGGTCCTCTCCAGTAAAGCCAATGTGACCCTCACAGGAAGAGCTGCAGGCTATATAGCGCTGTAATACTACCCACCGGTCTCCAGGGAGGGGAGGGGGGAGGGCGGGCGGAAAGATGAGTAGAGTGAAGGATGGAGCGGCTGGAGAGCTTCCGGTTTTTCCTCTCCCTCCACAAATCTCTCCTCGGTTGTCGCCCGAGGCCAGAAAAGAAAAGAAAAAAAAAACCAGGCTCTCATCGATCAGTCGAATTGTTAATGTTGCCGGGCTCCTTTTTCACCCCACCGTCATTTCTATTTTTTCGTTTTGTCTGTTCAGGCACAATAATGTGAGCATTGCAACACAATTTTCTTGGTTTTTTTTGTCATTTTAAATCCCCTAATGTGTATTTTCTGCCTCCTGTTTACATCAGCACTTGACGCCTCAACAGGTAATTTCCATTTTAGGAGTTTCCTAATGAATCACAGCAGCTCCACAGTCCATGACTTCGTCGCTGATGGTGTTTTTAATCTGAGCTCCAAGATAATAATAAAAACATTTAAAAAAAAAAAAAAAAAAATCCCATGCACAAAAAAGTGTTTATGCCAAAATGAAAACCTTTTTTTTTTTTTTTTTTTTTCTTTTTTTCCCCTCATGCTTTGTTGGACATCGTTGGAATTTAATCCAGCAGCACAACACCTTGAAAGTAAAGTAAGCACTGGTTTGAATACATAGCGGTGTTTTTTTTAGTTTTTTTTTTTAGTTAACACAGGATTGATTCCACCGATGCACTGAAGTGAAGTAAATTTATCTGTCAGAATGAGACATCCACATATTCTCCAGACAGTTTTAAAGAAAACCGTATTGTTACTTTAAAGCTTTCTCGCTTTACTTTCGCTGCTCCAGTATTTCTCCTTTTAAGGCAATTTATCGCTCCCACTTTTGGATTCCTTTGCTTTATATTACCATAAAAGCACACCAAAAAAAAAAAATAATAATAATAAAAAAAAATAAAAAAAATAAAAAAAAACATCGGCACAGGTAGAAAGCATAAACATCACCCCATTTTTTTTACACGTACTTGCTTTTCTTTCCAAGACTGTTGAGTTCCGTCTTTGCAAGGCTCGGCGACCGGAAAGCATGCTGGGTTAAAACATCACCGTGCGTCATTGTCTGAGACACACTTGGAGCAATGATCCCTGATCGACGTCTTGCAGGTTATGTCATCTCTTTCAGACCTTTGCATTTCGATTTTCGGCTCCAAAATTTGTGGCTGTGGAGGAACATCACTGAACAGAGCTGTAATGCGGCTTTTGCAGGAGAAAAAAAAACAAACTCATCTACATCTAGGGAATTTTCAACCGGACTGTTCCCAACTATTTATTAGGGGTTATGAGCACTGCTGCACTACCACCTACCCTCTATTCAACCCTGCATTCATATCCCCCCCCCCACACCCCCTTCCCCTTTTCTCTTGCCTCTTTTTGAGGCATGGTTTGCTTGATGAGATGTGGCAGCGATATAGTGAGCGTTCTACTTCTCCTTATTAGCACTGAAGCAGAGGGAAGGGAGGAGGAGGAAGAAGAGGAGGAGGAGGAGGAGGAGGGTGGAGGCAGGCTGCGGGATTGAGGGTGTCAGAGAAGAGGATGACAGGCGAGAAAAACGAAGACACTCCAGTCTCTTTTTAGGACATGATTGCTCAAACTTTTGATGCTGGTTCTGGACGGTGCAGCCTGCGATGAATAATGCAGAATAAACTGTCTGTTCCACTTTCCACTGTTTTAAACCTTAATTTCTGGCCTTCCAAAGAATGAAGTTTATTCTTTTTTTACATATTTGGGTAAATGTCACTTACCGAGACCTGAAAGTTACGCGTTACTCGCTCCACTTTCGGATGCGTGACGAGTGGACGGCTCCGCCCACTTTAGCCTATTTAAGGGTCGTTAGGGGGAGAAGGAGCCCCGCCCACCTTTATGCCTCGCTAGTCCTCGGTTATGGCGTCCTCTTTATATACGGTGGTGGTCACGAGGTTGAGCCAGAAGGTTTCGTCGTAGCCTTAACATTTGAAATCCAGTGGATATATTTTGGACTTTAACCGTGACAGCTGACATGAGGCGGTTAGAGAGGGCGATGCTGTACTGTACTTTAGGCCTCATTGAAAACGGATGGATTTTCTGTGACGTTTTCATGCCCCCCTTATTTTTCTTGTGTGACATCATGTGGTCCAAATGGTTTTTCAGTTTTACTTTGGTTTATGACTGAAAACTTCAATGATTTAAGTAAATAATTTGTTTTGAGTAGAATCAATTTAAATGCCAAAAAGGAGTGAATTTAACTATTCTAGTTGATATTACTTAATTATTTTGAGGCAAGTGATTGCATTTCAAGAATTTGTGGAAATAATCTTTTGTTTAAGTAGAATCAACTTAAATACCAAATGCAGGGGACTTAACTATTTAAGTTGAATACACCAAAAAAAAATTTTTTTATTAAAAGCAGCTTTGCAGAATAAATTGCCATTTTCAAATGCTTTTACCATCCTTGTGAGCTTGCTAGCATTCGGGTTTTAGCATTAAACACCAAAGAGAAAATTCTCATCTTTCCGATTAAAATTTCTCACCAAAAAAAAAAAAAAAAAGCAAGTCAGCACAGCTGACTCTCAAAATAGAAATGGTGGCATGTCTGTGAACATAAGGGCCGTAACGAAAAGGTCATCGTGGCAGCTGTAATAACATGATATTAAAGCATAACTTTTAAATAAAAATAACTGAGGAAATGTTCTGGTCAGGTTGCAGCAAGTCTGCTTTAATAGCACACTGAAATGAGAACCAGGTTGTTTGTTGCCATGTGGAAGAGTTAAAAAAAAAAAAAAAGTAATTGGCTTTAAGGACATACAACATTGCACGCAGAGAAACATGGTTGGAAAAAAAAAAATGCAGTATGTACTTAAGGCAGAGTTCCTCATATCCATGTAATTAAATTCCAGGCTCTCATGGATAAATACTCAAAAACTTCCCGGGCACGCATGGACTGAAACGTCCACCTAGAAATGTCAGTTTTTTTTCCCCCCCCCCGTTTGTAGCCTGTCACGAAAAGATTGTTCGCGGTGGTTGGATCTAATTTTGGTTTCAGACTACCAGCGGAAATCATTGCTATTAATTTGTCTCTCTTGACGTCTCCCTTAGTTTTCCCGCTCCCCCGCCTGTCCTCCTCCTTCTCCTCTGACCGTCCTCTCTAATCAGGCCGGGTTTTGCCTCACTTCAGTGGTCACATAAAGGAGCCCGGAGCAGAGAGGAGGGAACCACAGAGGGGTGGAGGTTAGAGAAGAGATCAGAATCGGGATGACATTTTCTTAAAATAAAAAAAAACACAAGACTGTTGGTCTAATGAAGGGGTGGGTGTCAATACACTACAAAAAAAAAAAAGGTCCGGTCAGCAATACTTCTTCACGAGTGAGGTGTCCACTTTGTAAACAAACTAGCCGTTGGCGTAAATGAAAGGACGAGTTTTTGTCAGTCTTCAACCCCCATTGGAAGTAAATTTAAAGTGGCTTTTTAAAAAAAAAAAAAAAAAAAATGTATATCAGAAAAAGACAGGGTAAACGTCAAAGAGACCATTTCCCCATAGATAGTCTCTTCAATCAGAGAACCAAGGTTACAATGTAACCACATGTTTTGCACATCTGGACGGTGAAATTTTCCCAGTTCTTTTCAGAAGTGCTCAAATCTCCAAGGTTGCGTGGGGATGTTGAGTTAATGGACTTCCCCCCCCCCCGAGTGCAGCCACATTTTTCTCATTTTAGTTTGAGGTCTGCACTTTGACTCCGTCACTACAGGACATTAGTGTTCCGCTACCATGAGCTGGACCTGGATCACGCAGGTGACCTCCATTAGACTTTGGTGACTTTTAAAACCAACTGGCTGCAGCAGTGATGACTGAAGTAGTGAGTCCCAAGAATACTAATTTTGAACACGTGTCCACAAGTAATAGAAATGGTCAAGCGCCTTAATATGAACAGCTAGCGGCACTTCTCCACTCGTGTTCCTTCGCAGCGCGGCAGCGGACGGATGACGATCCGCGGCACCAGTTAAACCTCAAACACGGTGAAAAACCAAACAAAACACTGGGTGGAAATAAGAGTTTCATCCACGGTTTTTATACAGACGAATAGAAACAAATCTGACGAGTATTTAAAATGATTGCCATCAGGTGTTTATGTAACTGTGACGGGCCTCGTCGCTGCATTATTTTCGGAAGAAGCCAAAAAGCAAATCAGCTCAGGAGACACGCATATATAAACGCCAGCGTGCGGATTTAACTTAAGTTCATTGATATGCGCATTTGTTAAAACGCAAGTTTTGATTTCCTCCTCCGTACAAGTTTGTGTGTATTTATACGCGCGTGTGCAAACGCGTTTAACCAAAAAGGCTCCTTTCACTGCACATCAGCGGATGATTGGCTCCCTGCTGTGTATCTTTGATTAGACGGATAACAGGCTTCTGCAGCAGCTATAGAAACCGTCTGAGACTTTTCTTTCCACCTCCTCCTCCTCCTCCTCCTCTTCCTCTGTTCCATTTTAAAAAGACCACCACTCCCGTCTTTTCTTCCTCTCCTTCTCCATTTCTCTCCATACATCTGCCGCTCGCCCCGCTTCTCCCTCGCTGGTTTTAACAAGCTGCCGGGGGACTCGCATGAGTGTACACCCAGAAATTTGTTTGAAGGGATCTAAACAAGGGATGATTCATCCCCAGATGGCTCCGTTTCCATCTCTTTCCTTCAAGACTTGAAAATTCTGGGAGCTTCAATGCCTGTCACACACACACACACACACACACACACACACACACACACACACACACACACACACACACACACACACATTTTTCGCCACCTGATGATTACCCGTCCTCGTGGTGATCATTCCATCTAAATTGTATTCACAGGCAGCTAAAGAGGACATTTTAATATGACTTTTTTATTTTTTTAAAAAAGGGCTAATCTTTCATGGAGACTTATGTTGCATTCAAATGCGGTCGTTTTTGCCACGTTACGCGAGAAGAGTCCATACGAACGGCCCCCCTCGTGGTGTTCACGATGTCGGAAGTCCAAATTTTATACATGACCCGTTTGCTGACGTTTACGGAAATGACAGAGGCCATGGAAGGTTATTTTTTAATAATAATAATAATAATAAATAATAATAATAATAAACCTGGTAAACAGGGGTCATTAGTTGGGAAACACAAAGCGGGAGAGATAAAGTAGGGCCCTTTTGAGCACTGGAAATCAGTCGTACTCCCACAGCAGCCCACTAACTAATCAATATGATGGAAAACACGGGGATTTGACCCAAAACAAACCAAAACAAAAAGTTGGGGAAAGGGAAACAGAAATATAAACTTGAGTCTGGTTGGAGGAGGAAACCTTCTATAATGGTTGCACTAAAGGGAAACAAAACAACAGCAAACCAAAACAAAAAAAAAACTTTCACACTTCACTCGCACAATTCCCCTCCCAAAACCAAACACACACCGCAAACCCAGCGGGCCGACCGGAGGTGTCGACTCTCTGGAGACACGCACACAACCTGAGCTCCCCGACCAGCCTCTTCATATAACCTGCCGCCGGGCTGATTACAGCCAGGCGAGGGAAACGTCACGGGTGCAGCTCGTTGCTCCTGACGACCGAGACGCGCCGAGCCTCTGACCACGTCGGTTTATATTCGCTCCATTTCTATGACAGCGGGCGTCCAAATCACACTTTTAAGCATCCGAATGAAAGTTGAGAAAAAAAATATATATATATATTTGCCATTCAGGCGTCTATTCAGGGATATATTTTTCTCCTCGCACTGAGGGATATTTCTAAATCGGATATAAAAAAAAATAAAAAAGTGCTACTTTGTTTGCCTCCGTTTTATCATTGCAGAATTGCGCTTCGTTCGCTGGTCTTGAAATCGTGTTGTTGTTTTGTTTTTTTTTTTTGTTTTTTTTTTAAAAGCTGTCACACTGGAGGTTTAGTTAAGCGAGAGACGCTCCCGTCTCCTGTCTCGCACTGAGCGCAGGTGCAGCCGACGGAGGTGTTTAACGATACTCGAGCTAATTATGTCCAACTGCTTCACGCGGCTTAATGAGTGTCAGACAGCCGCTGAAATTAGATAGCGAAAAAGAAAATACCATTTTGTGATTAATGTCGCTATTAAAGCCGTTTTAGTCAGTTGTTTGTTTGTTTGTTTGTTTTTTTTCTTAACAGTGGATGAAATAACCAGATGTACTTGAAAGGAGTCGCTGCTCGTGACGAACCCACAGAGAATTTAGTCCCCCCCCCCCCCCCCCCCCCCCCCGCCCCGCTTTCGGCTCTTGCGGAGCATTTTAACAACTCCCGGCTGATCGGATTTTCGGTCTTTTTGGCTCTTAGAGACCTGCCCCGAAAGAACAAAGTCAGCGACTACCTGGTAAACACAGAGGAGCGTTTATCTGCCGAAATCACATCGTTCCGTCGGGAGTTAAGAGAGGAAAAAAAAAAAAAAAAACAGAATGGAAAGCAAATATTAGACTTTGCGTGCATCGGGCGTCAGGAGAGACGGCCGAGGAAACGCTGACGTTGCGTCGGCTTGTGTTTACCCGTCCGTTTCGTCCAGGCGGGGATCCCCCCCCCCCCCCCCGTGTGTTTTTGTTGGTTGGACGGAGGCCGGTTGTGCGCGGTTAAGATTCCTCTGATTTGTTATGCAATTGCCGCTTCGACTTCGTCACACCGCAAAGAAGCCGACGGCCGACGGCGTTCGTTGCTGTAACGTTGCGGTTGAAACGAGCCGGCACGAAGGGCTCCGCCGAAGAAATAAAGCGGCGTTTGAAATGATTTTAGTCATGTAAAATATCAGAAGGCTCGACAAAAGGAGGGGACGGAGATGAAATGTCAAAGCCCAGACCTGTTTTTGTATTATAACCTGCTCATTTATTATCCGTTTGTTTTACCCACCACCTTTTAACTCTCTTTTGAGGATGTTCTTTCATTTTTTATTATTTGAATCATTTATATTCATTCCTATTTATATCTTCATCTGTTTCACATCCTAATTGCAAAAGTCTCACCTCGACACCTTGTGTAATTGAACAGGCATTTTTGTTATCGACTAATTCCTCCGGTGCGTGCGATCGGCGCGGGATTTTCGCGACTGCCGGTTATTAACCCCGTGCTCGTCTCACCTTGGTTTTTTTTGTTGTTGTTGGTTTTTTTCCGCTGCAGGACTTCCTCACGGATTTGATGATGTCGGAGGTGGACCGCTGCGGGGAGAACGAGCACCTGATCTTCAGAGAGAACACGCTGGCCACGAAGGCCATCGAGGAATACCTCAAACTGGTGGGACAGAAGTACCTGCAGGACGCCCTCGGTGAGCGGAGCCGAGGAAGAGGCTGTAATGAGAGAGAGAGAAAAAAAAAGAAGCAGTTTTTAACAAAAAAAAAAGAGCCGCTACGTGTCCGTACTTGAAGTCTTCTCATGTACTTTGGCTTTTTTTTTTTATCTGTTTGTACATGTTTATCTCCTGAATGGAAACCTTTCATCTGATTCCCGTTTATTCCAATCTCCTTCACATTCACCTCTGAAGTCATTTATTCACTCACGCTTGGAATTTTTTTGTTTTGTTTTTTCTCGTTAACCGCGGTGTCAGGTAATTAAACGTAGTGGGTAGAGTGCAATTAAGTAAACACCGAACGGCAGGAGAGATTAAAAGCACCCCCCCCCCCCCCCCCGTTCCCAAAGGTCCGAAATCCGATAAAGTATGATCACGTGGCACTTATTGTACATATTTTCTCAAATTTGATTCCATAATCGGGCGAACGGTTCAGCGTCCTTTTCTCATTGACAGAATGAGTCGATGGGTATCTCGACTGACACAAACATCACCTGCACCCGGCCGACTTTGAGCGAAGGCGGCGTTCACCCCCGGACGAGGTCGCCCGTCAATCACGGGGCCGACACACGGAGACGGACACAAACAGACACGCGTGCGTTTACAATCACCGATTAACATAACAAGCATGTTTTTTTTTGGGGGGGGGGGATGGTGGGAGGAAGCCCGGAGCACCGGGACAGAACCAGCAAACTCCACGCTCGCAGCCGAGGCTCGAACCCACAACCTTCTTGCTGTGAGGCGACGGCGCGAACCGCTGCAGCAACACGCCGCCCTCAACTGCTACGGTCGAAATGAATCATACAGTTTCGACATTTTCATTCTTTAAAAAAAAAAAAAAAATTGACAAGATGATCATTTGTGGATTTCTGAGTTGCAGACCGAACCGTGAACGCCACCTGTTTAGAGTCTCACTTTGCCTCGTCCACAGTTTCAACTTCAGCTTTAGTTGGAACAGAGTGAAGCTGAGATGAAGGAAAACGTTATTGTCTCGCGCGTGAACAGCGACGCTCAGGAGTCGTTTAACTGTAGACGCCGACGCGAAAGACAGACAAGAAGACGGCGTACGGTGCGAACGCAAAACCGTTCTCTCCGCGCGGGCGTGACGGGGAGTCGTGAAATATTCCAAAGTGGATCAGCTCTGTGCAGAACGACGTACAGCATTACGCGACAATGTCAGCCCAAGGTTAGACCGAGTCTGTTCGTCCGTCGGCAGTTCGAACAATAAGCACTTTGTATGCGTTGTGTGCCGGTTTTTTTTTGTGTTTTTTTCCTCCCTCCCTAATTCAGAAATGTACACAGCGGTAGTTTAATCTACAAACGGCACACATCCTTTCTGGCGGCCGTCGCTTTCTTTCTTTGTACGCCGCCGGCGTGAATGCTCCACGTCGATGCCTCCCTCTCTCGCCGTCTCCGGCCGTCCTCGCCGACTCCAAAGCGCCGGCCGTTTCCTGCCGTGGATTTCAATAGGGTCGGTTCGGAGAGAAATTGAAGGGGCCGGTACATTATGCATCGCTTGTATCGCTTCTATTTGTTCGACTCCGCTGGACCTGTGATTGGGGGGGGGGGGGCAGCCTGGTTTCCCTTCACACCACCGGAGACAGAAGACACTCCTGTCCCCGGCTCGGTAATGCTGATTGGAGCGGAATAACAATCTCAGACTCGCTGCCAAACTAAAGACCCTTCAGACTCATTCAGGTCAAAGCAGAAAATGGTTCGTCTTTCAGTCAAACGATCAAACAAGAGCTTTGTTATCATTTTATCATCTATTTTTTTCCCGGTGTTTATTTTTATTTTGGTGCGTTTGTTGTCCGAGATCAAACTAGAGTGACCCGTCATGAAAGGTCTCTTCTTTTTCAGTTTACGATTTTTAGCCCAGCGGGACTTTGAAACCACTTTTAGTGGTATTTGCCTCGCAGATGAACAAGAAAACTTACTGTTCTGTATGGGTGCCTGTTTTTCTTCTTTTTTTTTCCAGGCGAGTTCATCAAGGCTCTGTACGAGTCAGACGAGAACTGTGAGGTCGATCCGTCCAAGTGTTCGTCAGGTGACCTGCCGGAACACCAGAGTAACCTGAAGATGTGCTGTGAGCTCGCCTTCTGCAAAATCATCAACTCATACTGGTGAATACGGAAGTTTTCAGCTGATGGTTTTTTTTCTTCTTTTTTTTCATTTTGTTCAGAAAACCGCACACACTAAGTGTGGGTTCGTGAACTCTTTAAGGCCGGGAAGGTCTTTGCACATATTTCATGGCCCGTGAACGATTTATTGCATCAAAATCCCTCGATTCATATATATTGTCCCGAACAGCACAGATTTCTTCTTAAGGATCTTAAACGCAATTAAGGCTGAAATCCAGGAGGCTTTTAATTAGGTTGCGTGTGATTTAGCAGCAGCTGTCAAATATAAAGGACATCTGTTGTTCAAAACTTTGATATATGGGCTTTTTAAGCAGCTTGAAATCTCAAGAAGGCTTTAAGAAAAGAGCCGACGAAGCAGTCCCTTCGCTAAAAACTCTTCTCTCCCGTCTGTGCTTCCTCGACAGCGTCTTTCCGCGAGAACTGAAGGAGGTTTTCGCGTCGTGGCGGCAAGAGTGCAGCAACCGGGGGTCGACCGGACATCAGCGAGCGTCTGATCAGCGCGTCCTTGTTCCTGCGGTTCCTGTGTCCGGCCATCATGTCGCCCTCGCTTTTCAATCTGATGCAGGGAGTACCCCGACGACCGCACGGCTACGGACGCTCACGCTCATCGCCAAGGTCACGCAAAACCTGGCCAACTTCACCAAGTGAGTTTCCGATTGCGGTTTGGTAGTTCGAATCGAGGTGGACGACACCTTCTCCTACGACTTGCATGAGCTTAATTCTGCGCTGCTCTTTTATTCCCCCCCCACCACCACCACCACCACCACCACCACCACCCCACCCTCTCCTGTTCCTGTTTCGCCATCAGATTTGGTAACAAGGAAGAGTACATGTCCTTCATGAACCAGTTCCTGGAGCACGAGGTGGACCAACATGCAGCGCTTCCTGCTGGAAATCTCCAACCCGGAGACAATCTCCAACACGGCGGGCTTCGAGGGCTACATCGACCTCGGCAGGGAGCTCTCGACCCTGCACTCCCTTCTTTCCGAGGTGGTCTCCCAGATGGACCAGGTACTGAAGAATACGCGCCTCCGTCAGCCGTCACCGGGACTTTTTCCGTCGCTCAGCTTGAACTGGTTTCACTGTTTTGTTTTAACCGCGGCTTCGGATAAAAAGCACCTGCCCAATAAATGCACGTTAAAATGGCTGCCGGAGCCGCACGAGTTTGGTTGAACGGGTGGATTTCGGGTCAAATGCTCAGATAACGAACGCGGTCGTTTCCATCCAACATATTTCTTTCCGGGGTTTATTGTTCCACAAAATCAAAAATTTCACAACTACCTTTTTACACGCGCTGAAAAATTCTTCTTCGCAAATCTGTAAAGACTCATATTTAAATATTGTCGTATTTTTTTTACCAATAAGGATGGGATCCGGCTGGTCAAAGGAGATCTCAAGGTTTTCAGTGCATTACCACGAGCTTCGGGGGTTTGAATTGCGCTTCGGCCACATCAGTATGTTTATCACACATAAATCAATAATTTATCATTGCATTACACAAACTGCACAAGGGGAGAACAGTGGGAAGACTCGGAGGCTGGGTGAGCCATATTAATGGATTCACAAGGACGCGTACATTAGCGCTCGTAGCAGATGGAAAGCTGGTGCTGGCAGATTATTTTTTTTATTTTTTTTTTGTAGCTCATCCAGCTTTCTTTCTGAAACCTTGTCTTTTAATAATTCAGAAATCAAGTCTGGTTGATATTCCAGTCCATCAGACTGGCCAGCCTATTCCATTATTCAGCATGATGTCTGAATAAAAGAGTTGATTGCACGGCGCCGGGGAAAATAACTAGGTCTAAAAATTATGCAAATATGAAATTCAACCGAACAACACTTAAATGAAATCTAATTAAAGCCTCGGCTGAAGTGGGTCCGGAGTAATAATTTCATTTGGCTTAAACTTAATTGTGTCTCTATCTATCACAGAGCGCAGCCTCCAAGCTGGGTCCCCTCCCCAGGATCCTGCGGGAGGTGAACACGGCTCTGTCCAACCCGTCCTGCGTCCAGATGACACCGGGACAGTCCTCGGAGCTGATGGGCTCGCCCCCCGCCGAGGCCAGCTGCAGCATTTCCACCGGTCTGCAGAAGATGGTCATAGACAACGACCTTTCAGGGTAAGGAGTATCAAAGGCCTCGTGTGGCACTCGGGAAAAAAAACAGGACGTATTAGTTTACAGCAGCGCTCCGCAAACTGTGGTGAAAATCAGTTGCAGATCGTTTATGTGTTGTAGCAATAAAGCCGCACCACGTCTAACACAGCACGACGCTGACGTCGTTGATTGCCGAGGGCGGACTAATTTTCATTTTAAAATTGGCCGCGAGGTCCAACAAAACAGCAGGTTTCTAAGCCCCGCCCCCTTGCCGATTTTGAGCAATTCTCCTTTTGATTAATAAATATATTCTTTGATTTTTGAGATGGCAGCCTTGTGATGTGGCTATTTAGCCTTTGTGAGGCTGTCGCGTCGATAAAAAGGAAAAGTCCATTTCTTTATTTGACAACATCTGCCGGTATCTACAGCGTGAAAGTGGTTCATGGGAAATGTTATTTCCTCCACAGCGGCACTTCTGACTTATACGCGAGACACTCTTTTTTTTTTTTTTTTTTTGTATATTAGTTTTGAATCGAGGCCCCGAAATTCAGTCGCATTTTTAGGGCGTCTAAAAAGAAGTGCAAAGTTTTTTTGTTTGCATGCGGACACGTTGAAGTGAGCAGCGCAGAAAAGGCTTCCGACGGTGTGAACTGGCAGCTGATGTGTATTTATGCTGCAGTTGCTGACATGGATATCAGCAGTGCCAGTTATAGTGTGTGGCAACAATAAATACACGGCGATTAATAGATTTACAGTCCGGTTCTTCGCCCCCCCCCCCCCCACCCCGGCGGCAGCTAAAGAGACACACGTTTCCCAAAGTAGCCGGTAGAGACCAAAAACAGACCTTAAAATAAATACATTGGAAACGCGACTCGACACAAACAAAATAATGATGTTGCTCTCTTAACGGCTGGATTTGTAAACAAGCAACTGTCGGCCAACGGGTTCACCGCGTTAGCTCGGTTCCACGATCACTTGTTTCTGCTGCCCCCTAGTGGTTGAAATTCCAATAAATATAAAAGCAGAGGAAAAACAAACAAAAAAAAAGATCTCCAACAGACTTTTTTTATTATTTTTTTTATCAGTAAACAGACAAACAAGAATATGAGATGTAGAAGTTTTTTTTTTCCGTCTCGCTGCTTTTCAAATCCTAGAAACTTGAAATCTTTTGAAGCAGCTCCCCTTCCCCCCCCCCCCCCCCCAGAGGGGTTTGGTTGCCCTGAAATCTCTGCGCCTCGTGTTTATTCACAGCTTTTCATAATTCATACGTACAGGACCCCGGTGGTCCGAGCTTTCGCCCCGTTAATGCCAGCGCCAGCAGCCGGCCCGGGGGAGCGTAACTGATTACAGGTTCGAGGTCTGGAATTGATTTCGAGAAAGGTTGCCGGCGGACCCGCCGCCGGGAAACGAGACTTTTTTACCCAAAACGCCGCATGGTGCGCGCGATCTTTCACGCGCTTGATTTTTGTGTGTGACTTGTGGTTTTGTGCATCGGTGCTGAAGTATGAATCTCTTGTTTGGGTTTTTTTTTTCCCGCCGTCAGCTCAATTGCGTTTCTCACGCTGCCGATTTTCGCTGAGCGTTGATGTTTGTCAGGTGAGGCCCGTGACACCGCCGGAGTGTCACCCCTGCTTGTTTTTGTTTTTTTGTTTTTTGGGGGGGGGAGTACACACTAAGACAGCACTTTATCTTGCTTATCTCCCGTCCTCTCGCTGTCTGGCAGAACGATGGCAAGGTGACACTTGGAAGCACATTAGTTATTATATATATATATATATATATATATATATATATATACATATATATATATATATATATATATTAGAAATATACGAACGGTGGCCAGAGAAAGTAACACCGCCGTCAGGATACAGGCGCACAGATGGAAACATACGCACGGAGCAGGAAGACGAGACGACGGGAGGGAACAGGAAGCGAGTCAGACAGCTGGTATCATCACGCTCGTCGGGCCGCAGAATCAATCGAGCTAATTATGCCGTGTCCCCCATATGACCCGACGTTGAGCGCCCACCCTCGCCACTCCATCACAATAACCGCGTCGTGCGCGCCGCGACGCCCCGAAATTCAAAACGAGCGTCGCCGTTCCCCGCCTTCGACGGCTTCTCTCCCGCGAGCAGGGGGGCTTGAAAAGCGGCGGGAAGGACGAGCGAGACAGCGCCGGGACTTAAGGAACGGCGACGACGTCGAGCAGGACGAAGCGGGGGAAGGAGGCAGAGGAGGGACGGGTAATTGAACAAGGGAGAAGGGACGAGAGAGAGCGGGAGGAGGACGAGCGCGACGTGAGTGACAGAGATTATTGGAAGATAAGTCGGACCTGTCGGCGTAATCGTCTTCTGGCGACGAGGTCGCCGCCGCCTGCAGGCGGAAGGGAAGGAAGCAAATTGGAAAGTGACGGACGTTTTTGAGTGCGGAGGCCGCATTTCCTCAGAAATGTATTAACAGAGTGTTTGGTTGTATTAGATTTCCAGATATGAATAGACTTAAAGCAATATTATGTAACATTTGGCAAAATAAAAGGGAAAAGATGAATTCGAAAGCAATAAAAAAAAAAATGCACTGTTGCTCAATTCATTACACTCCGCTTCAGCCGTACGTGGGCTCTTGTGACTTTTTTTGATGGCTAATATTAGCTGATGCTAATGAAATTTTCTGATTTTTTTTTTTTTTTTACTCCATTTTAGCATTGAGCTAACCAATATAAACTATAAATTCTGAAGTTGTTTTTGCTATCCAGTCTGCCACAGCACTATTTCAAATATGGATTTTTTTTTTTTTTATATAGGTTTTAATTTGTACTCTTTGGTCTCTTCAGATTGGTTGACTTCACCAGGTTACCCTCACCCACCCCAGAAAATAAGGACCTTTTCTTTGTGACAAGGAGCTCAGGGATCCAGCCTTCCCCCGCACGAAGTTCAAGCTACTCTGAGACCAACGAGCCTGAACCTGGGCAATGGCCAATGGCAGCAAGAGTTATGTCCATGGTGGACCTGCAGGACCCCCGCATCCTGGAGGGCGGCCCAGGTCCCTGCTCCTCGGACAGCCCGGGTGAAGGCCCGGCTTCCGCGGGAGGCTGGTCGGCCAGAGTCCCACAGAGTAACGTCCCCGGGGGGTCCCACCCTGAGGAGGCCGGGCCAGACCCCCACCACCCCCGGCACGGAAAGCACTCCGGGCCGACCCGCCCAGCTGCTAGCCCCGCTGTCCTTCCAGAACCCGGGTGTGTACCAGATGGCGGCATGTTTGCCCGTGTTCCCCTCGCGGGATGACCGACTCGGGCTCGGAGTGCCACAGCTCTGTTAGTTCCCACAGCAACAATGAGGACGGACCCGCGGTGAGGGAAACACGCCTTCTTGAACCACGGCGGAGGAGGCGGAGGAGGAGGAGGCGGCGGCGGAGGAGGAGGTGGGGGGGGCAGCAGCGGGGACGAGTACACCAGACGTTCGGGGGAGTTCAACCCGCCGGCAGCTGTCCCTCACGGGAGACGCAGCACCAGCCCGCCCGTCCCCAGGCAGAACAGCGCCGGCCCGCAGCGGCGGATAGACCAGCCGCCGCCCCAGAGCGTCACCCGGGGGCCGCACGCCCCCCAACCTGCTCACCAGCGGGCCCTACGCACGCCCCTCCTTCCGGCAGCATGATGACGTCGTCGCGCCGACTGGCCCGGCAGCGGGGCTCGGTTACGGCAGCAGTCCTCTTCCCTCCAAAGGCGACAGTCCCGAGACCAAGCAGAGAGCTCAGCACAAGCAGGTACGGGTCGCACGCCGGGACGGGCCGCGGGGCGTCGCGTACGCATCTTTAACTTGGGGCTAATTAAGGATGACATTAATTTGGGGCATTATTCGAGGACCGCCAGCTCGAGCTGCCTGAGTCCGCTGCGATCACGTGAAAATTACAGTGATTATTAAAAGTTGCTGCTACAAAAACGCCCATTTGTGTCATAGCGTGTTTGGGGGGGGGGGGGGGGGGGGGGAGCTTGTGTGGGTGTTGTACTCGCTGACACTGCACATTATGCCCTAATGAACTGCAGTCTCCGTGTGTGTGTGTAATAATTGGTAATTTGCATACAGGCAGCTCATCACTTACACCAGTTTTTACTGGTCAAGTTTAATAGGATGAGAACGAGGAAGGCGCAGGAACAATTAGGATCTCATTAACTAACGATATATAAACTCACTTCTGCTCACGAGGCAACAGGAAACAGACCTCGTGGAAAACAAACTGACCGTAATTTTTGCTCGGCCGGCACGTCGCTACAGTTTGGATGTCGGTGGCCAATTCGATTTAAAGTCAGCAAAGCCTTTGCTGGCGAGTCCGTTTTCATTTGTGGCAGGTCAGGACGTTAGGCTCAGCCGTATTCAGAAGCGCTGGTCGGTGACTGGCCGAAGGGGAGGACATCTGTACGTCAAACATAGCGCCTTGCTCTCCACTTTACTGAAGAGTCCACAGGATTGTCTTTAGCCGGCCGACTCACTGACAGCAACAAATTGAATTCGTAATAAGCGAAGCTTAAGTCCAGGATCTTAAAGCCACTATGTGAAGAGGTTTAGGTGCGATGGACTGTCGTGTCTCTCTTCAGGGACGTTTATATTCATCTGTCTTTCCACCGTTGTGGTCCAGACTAGCTGATGGATCGACGCGAAATGTTTCACAGGAATTCACGGTCCCCAGAAGATGAGCTTAATATACCTTTTTGTAACCCCTGTGACTTTCCCTCGAGTTGTACACTCATCCGGTAGAAGATCTCCACGCGGACTGCATGGATTATTTAACGCACTCGTGCAGCCGATAGCCTTTTCTTCCACTGCTGGTATCGATCTCTACTCGTTTTGTACGGGGTACTTCACTGGATTTGGTTTTCCACTGCACACAGTGACCCCTTGTCACTATCGTAATGACGCCACATTAATTTCCTGCAACACACACGCACACACACACACACACACACACACACACACAACAACGCGCCGCGCCACAGCACCACGCTCGCGAATTCTCTCATTAGCATCCAGAACCCACCTCAAAAATGAGTACAGCGTGGTGTCGCCCGTTGCCATTAATCAATTTGTACAGCGAATTTGAACAATTACAGCTGATATGGGACAGCTGATATGGGAACTTGGCTTTTGAACAAGGGGCGGGTTTTTAGCAGGATGTCCCGGGTCGTGCAGTGACGCTGACTTCTCCCTGACCCGTTAGTGGGCTGCGTTGTTTTCAAGTCACGATTTAGTCTCAGCTCAGCTCGCGTAGAACCTCAACGGCATCGACATTAAAAAAATAAATAATAATAATAGCGGGGCAGCAGGAACTATCCACAAGCCCCAGTGTCGAAAAGCGAGTAGAGTCGAGCTGAGCCAGTAAAAAAAAGCATTGGAAAAAAGGCTTACGTGTTTCTTTCAGCACATTTACCAGCACAGGCCGAGACCTGTGAAGGGGAACGGTGTCGTCTTGGAAGTTGTTTAATCCTGCATAGTGGCTTTAAGTTTATTTCCTTCCTAGTATAGTACAATGGTACGTTTTTGTTTTAATTGAAATAACTGGATGTTGATTGGAAATTATAGTTGATTAACTGTATATCTTAATTCATTCATTTCACAATCCCGACAAACTGGCTTGTTTCTAAGTGGGCATCAGTCGCTATTGACGGGAACAAAATCTCAACGGTTCGTAAAGTTTCAGGTTAAAATAGCACCGAGTTTCTTTCTTTTGCTCCGTTTTGTCAATTTTCAGATATTCAGACACTTCGGCATTTTCGAACGCCCCGAGTGCAAAAGGAGCGTGTTGGATTGTAAAAGCATCGGCGTTTTCCCTCTCGCGTACTCGCCGCGGCACCACGGCCGCCTCTCTGCTCAGCTGGTCGTCAGGGAGCTGGCGGACGGAAACCAAAACACAGCATAACTGCGGGTTTCCGCCTCCGGGCCGGTTTCAATTCGCTCCTTTATTTTTAGAGTTGTTACCTTCCTTGCTGCGAGTATGACGCTGTAGGTGTTCTCACTCACACATGTGAAAAACAACAACAAAATAAAAAAAAAAATATATAAAAATAAAAACACCTGCCTCAAAGTGTGTGTGAGCGTGAAGACTGGAGCGTGTATCCATTCCACCTGCTGCTTTCAATCCAAATGAGTTGGTGCATTTCAAGCTTATTTCTGTTGTTTCTGTGGTGTTATTGCAACCTCCCTGCTTCTCCCTCCCTCCCCGTCACTTGCACTCAGCTCATGCGTGTGTGTGTGTGTGTGTGTGTGTGTGTGTGTGTGTGTGTGCGTGCGCGCGCGTGTGTGTGTGTGTGTGTGTGTGTGTGTGTGTTGTGTTGGTTTCACTAGGCCCCCTCCCCAGTGAACCCAAGTGCGCTGGACCGCACAGCAGCCTGGCTTTTGAATATGAATGTGCAGTTTTTAGACCATGAGGGGATGGAGCCCGAGTCACTGAGAAACAGAGAGGATCTAACTCAGGTGGAGAAGGTAACCTGCCATCCAACCTCTGACCTTTACCAACCCCCTTCCTTTCACAAACCACCTCAACCTTCAGCCCTGATACCCCCACTGACCTGTCCTTTCTCTCTTTACCACTCATTAGTTCCCTCATTTACCTCCCTCCTGAAAACACCCCTTCTATTCTCAATTACCTGCTCTATATATTCCCACTCTGCCTTTGCCTCTGAGCCCCAGGTTTGTTAGACAATTTGCCACTTCAAGCCATACTACGCACATTTATAACACAGCAAGCATTTATTGCATATTAATTCGGTCGTGGAAATTGGAAAAAAAAATGTTAAAAAAATGTACGGATTTACTGCAGGAATTGCAGAAAGTAGCTAATATAGGCTAAATATAGCGAACAAGAATATCAGCGTGGTTGTCAGCGGGCACCACAATTGAATATCACCACTGTGACTGCAACAAATATATTAATCTGCTGAATATTTTCTCGATTCATGGGTTAATCATTTGGCCTATGAAATGTCAAAAAAACAGTAAAAAATAAATAAATACTTTTTTTTTTTTTAAAGTACCTACAGCCCATGTATTAAAAATCTAAATATATTCAGTTTTTTATCACGTACGACAAAGAAAAGTATCAAATTCTCACATTTGAAAAGCGGGGAATGTCTGAAAAATGACCAAAACTAATTGTCGGCTGTTGAAACATTTAAAGACGTCATCGGACAGATTCGAAGAACCTCGCTAACAACGATGAACTCGATAACAGCAACACGGACGCTTTCTAGAAGCCACAGAGGCTAAAAAAATATATTAGTGTGACGTCGTGGTTACAACATAAGGTGCTTGTCAATCAAGTCATGAGAACAACATGGGACGGTTTCTCGAAGCCGCGGAGAATATAACAATTTAGAAAGCGAGCATAACGTTCGCAGGAAATGCAAAGACAGGACAATGCAATTCATTCGGTAAATACCCAATGAAAATTGAACTTCCCCGGCCTCCGCCATTTACGTAAATGTCAGCGAACGCGTCGCAGCTCGTGGACGCAGCAGTAATGCAGGAAATGCGGAGACGATGACAAGAGGGGGAAAAAATGAGGCCGTTGGGAACACCGTTTCCCCTCAGACGTATCTTGAGACCACGAAGACGACTAAAATTGAATTAGCATATTAACTTACCGTGCAATGATAAATGAATTTCAGCAGCGTTCCCCCATATTTAAAAAAAAAAAAAAAAAAAAAAAAAACGTCAGCAAAAAAAACGTCACAAGTCGTTAACTCGGGAGCTTCCGGAAAATTCCCAGACGCGCGATCCGAGGTCGTTAATACCACCGGAGGAGGGCCGCTCTGAAGGAGTCCTCTCGGTAAATACAACAACTCGAAGGCAAAAAATTATTTCCCTTATCTCACATAGAAATCATGAATAACTTGGGATATCATTAAAAAAAAAATTAAAAAAAAAAAAAAAAAAAATCCCCCATTCACCTCAAAAAGCCTCCCCTTACAACTCTTCCCTATGTCTCACCATCTTTGAAAAATAAAACGTAGCAGCCCAAAAAAACCCAGATGTGTGTGTGTATGTGTGTGTGTATTCACATGCAGTACATCCACCCGGACGTGTTGCAGCTTGTGTGCGTTTGTATCTTGTGTGAGAGCTAGAGACAGAAAGAGGCTTTTATTTTATTTATTTATTTATTTATTTATTTTTTGCTGCTTCCTCTCCTTGCCTACGTTCCCTGCTTTCCTCTTCTCCGCAACCCTTTTTTTTTTTATTTATTTATTTTTTTTTTTTTTACAACCATTCACCCTCCGCTTCACTTCCATTGCTTCGGTTGGCTGCCACACGCTCACCCATTTCTTTTTATTTATTTATTATTATTTTTATTTCCCCCCACCCCACCCCACCCCCATCCATAATGAATACAAACCTTGTCACCCTCACATATCTCATACTTTATGGAAGCCAAGCAGCTCGGAGCCGAGGCGAGGCGAGGGAGAGCAACCAAAGAAGGAAATAACTTCGGTCCTGACAAAGAAGCCGCAGCCGCCTTAAAATAGCGGAGCGGCAACAAGAGAAAGGGTTTTGGAAAAACATTACATCTTCCCGCAGCTGCTCAGACACGAGCTGCAGCTAATGGTCCCGTGCAAGTCTTAACTCTGCAGGCCCTGTAGCCAGTCATTTCAAAAATGTTCACATTCATTTCCATACGCTGTACGTGTTCGGTGGTCCAGAGCAAAGTAGATGCGCATTTGTCTTGCAAAGAGGAGCAGTAGAAAAATCCTCAGGAGATCAAATATAAATAAATCAGACAATCAGAGTAACTGAACAACAAATAAGACGCTATTTTTTTTTTTTTTTTTTTTTTTTTTTTTTTTTTTTTTATATAGATGCTATTTGCAATTCGATTTTTTTGTTTTGTTTTTAGGAAAGCGTTTGCATGTTTTAAAGCACTTCGAGCTGCATTTCTTGTATGAAAGGTGCTACGCAAAATACAAGTTTTTTATTACTATTATTATTATTATTATTACTATTATTATTATTATTATTATTATTATTACTATCATGTTTCAGTGCTCAGCCGTATGTAAATGTTACAGGCCTCAAACATGAGTAGCGAGTAAGCAGAAGATAAGTCCTGTTTTGGATTTAGATGTGTTCTCCGTCTTAATTCAACAGAATATTATCAGATTTTTTTTTTTTTTTTTTTTTTTTTTGTATTCACATCAACTCTTCATAACAAAACCACTCGACTAACATTACAGCTCGAGTGCTCGTGTACTAATAACCCCGCTGGAATAAAACAATTCACAAATCTGTTGAGAAGAAACAGGATGACTTGGCTTACCGACGTGCTAATATATACAACTCATTAGTTAAAGCTGCTTACCAGCTACAAAAAAAATATATATTTGACTAGTAGCTTTATTACTGTAATTGAGCCTGAACACACTTACAAAATAAAGGAAAACAAGATATAAGCAGTAAAGTAAAATGTCAACTGTACGGCCGACATTTTCTTACACTGTTTAGCCGGGAGCAAGACTCCATTGTGGCGGACGGGCAGGTTTTTAAACAACATATATAAGACTTTTAAAGTACTTTAAAAAAAAAAAAATGCATTGTGATGGTATAACAAACATTACTAACCTGTTTTTGTACGGGAAGCCAGAGGAAACAGAGGTTAGATGTGTTCCTGCTTCTCAGTCTGAGGACCGGAAGCTTCGCGCAGCTTCACCACAACTCCTGCTCACCGAGCAGGTACTCCCCCTTGCGTCGCAATTGAGTAACTGCACCTTCAGAGTTGCGCCTTCAAATCACTGTAACGATGCGTTCAAATCTGAAATAACAAAAATAACTTAACAATTGAGACCATACATTTGTAGGTGTCACATCAAACACGGGAAAATGGACATTTTTGTGGTGTAGCCTACATTATTTTCTGATCTTGCTGTTTAAATCCGCATGAAGTAGAGGAGGATGGTTACTGTCAGAAAGACAGGTGTGTTATGTATTCCATATTTTATATTAAGAGAACACAACAAGTGCTGAATATATACATACAAATTCTGAAAACATGAAATATTTGTATATATCTTTTATTTATCAAAAACAACTATAACCCATTTAAAACTCATTAGGCATTTATAACGATATATATTTGGAAGACAAATAAAAGTAACATAGGACCACTGAGAATACAAAACATCATTGATTAAATTGCAGCAGCGGTATACAGAAAATACAGTTCACCATCTTATTGATTTGATTGATCGTCCGTGCTGCTGTCGTGTCGAGTTGTTTCTCTGTAAACCCAAGTTTAATAACAGAGAAGCTCTTATTGATATTTAAAGGTGGACTGTCTTCGGACTCTTGATTTTTAATTGGTTATTCTCTATAAAGTCCATAAACTTTAAATGTTAAGGGGATGGGAGAATCCTGTAACTAATCTCCCATCAGTTTCTTTACCTGCAACTTTGACTCGGCTACATCCAGGGAAAGATCTTCCATGTCGGCACGGATGGAAATAAAATCCACCTGGAACGCTGTCAGATGTGACATCAGGACAAACAGGTGCAGAGACGCATCTGTTCAAAGCACCTTTTGTTTTTCCAACTCTCTTTTGTTCTGCCCCGTGTCATCAATATTCAAATGTGTTAATTACACTCTTTTAGTCTGTTGAATATCAAACACACATCTGCACAAGGACAGTTACAGTCAATACGACACTCGGAGCCAAACAAGATTGAAATGCAGAAATATTTAGTGAAGTGGAGTTTTATTTCAGGAAAACAAAATATTTATCGTCAAATTACCTGCTCGAAACGAATGTTAAGTCAATTAAAGCAGATTTATTCTTAAGTCTTGTGATCCTGTAGCTGTTATATGTGACAATGCAACAGTTTGAGTTTGTTTCTGACCCTCCAGACAAATCCAGAGGGAGAAGAGGGCGCGTAAAAAAAAAGATTTAAAAAAAATAAATAAATAATGCCTGAGAGAAAAGGTTTGACCGCTTCCACTGCAGTTAGATTTTCTCCGCGTTTCGCGGATACAGTAGGTGTGGTTCACTCTCGGGGGGATCGAGTGACACGAGCGCAGGGAAGGAGAAAACGGTAGAGCAGCCGATAAGAAAAAAATGGTAGCTGAGGTCACTATTCCCTCTGAGAAAGGGAAGCGATTGATGGGAAAATGTCCCAGCGGAAGGCGGGAGAGTGACATGAGGATAAATAAGTGCAAGGTGACAGGGAGAGATAAATGATCCCAGCAGCGTCCTCCTCGCCGTGTGTAATTGAAACCGATAATTCAGGATAGTTTGTCTTTCAAATAGCTCTCCATCCGTTGTTGCTGAAAGCTGGAGCGTTTTGTTTAAACTAGAACGACAAGAATTCAGCCCAGACAAAGCAAACTGACTACAAGTGTAATGAAGATGCAAAAAAATAAACTGTCCACCAGTTAATATCACAACAAATATCGGACGGATTACCGTGACATTTTGTACCGACATTCAAGGTCTCCAGAGGGTGAATCCTTCTGACCTTTGGTGACCCTTTGACTTTTCCTGTCGCGCCAGCAGCAGCTTGACATTTGTGGTTTTTAGTGAGGTAGACAGCTGTTTGATAATTTGTCACCAAATTTAACGAATTAACATTTGAGCTCCGGCGAGGATGAGGAAGGGCCTCAAAGTGCAAGACCGCCGATGACCACTCGGGGCTGGCTCCGAGACCCATCCGGGCTCCGATAGACTCCCAATTCAAAAGAGCATCAACTTCTCTCATCAAATTCAAAGTAAATAAAAAAAAAATGTCCACGAGTCTTTATGGTGTCAGCAGCTAAATGTACTCCTTTTGATCCGTGCTCTTCTGTAAATATTTCTTTAATTAATTCAAATTTAGGCCACAAAGAAGGCGTGTCTGGTTTGACTGACTTGCCCGGGGCGCAGTCAGTTTTCCGGTATAGTTAGGCAGGCTGTTGTCGGTAGTCTCACTCTTACTGGTTGTCCAGTGACATGCCGAACGACCCTCGGTATCCCTCCATTGTTACAAGAAATTAACTTCTTTTTTTTTTTTTTACCCAGAAGAGATTTGATTCTTCCGCTTGCTTCCTCTAGCCTGAAGAGAACTCCTTCAAAAAAAAAAAAATCTCTTCAAAAGGTCCGGCGACGGGTCAGGGACAGATTTTCAGGACTTATTTCACAGACGAGGCTTCGACTTCACCGGTTGCATCCCTCTCTTCTCACATCTTCTTGTCTTTATTCATCCTACAAAAAAAAAAAAAAAAAAAAAAAAATGTCCTCTCTCTTCTTCGTTTTCTGTGTTTTTAATATCTGAACTAGTGAAAGAGTTCTATTTGAAACTGATTTCGTTTTTCTTGTAATGAAAGTATTGACGAAAGCATCTCCGTGTCGATGGTAGTTTTATTTTTATTTATTTTATTTTTTTTGTAGCGCGGCTGTACAGGTCCAGTATAACAACGCTATTATGGCAAATAGCTTGTAAATGAAGCGTGTGATTCTCCTGATAAAGGATGTCTCTCTATTCCACACAGAAATTACACTCAGAAACAACACGGCATAATCTGGGGCCTGATTGAGAGATTTCTGTTTCGTTCTTGTCAGCTACGGTAATGAAGAAGGAGTCCCTCGTCCCCCGACCCCCACCCCCCTCCACTCTCCCCCCCCCCCTCCTCCTCCCCCCCCCTCCCCACGCTGATAGGGGTTTGATGATTGTGATGATAATGACAACGCGCGGCGACGACGACGACGACGATGATGAGAGTGTCCCCGTCTCCTCCTCCTCCCCCCTCCCCCCCCCCCTTTCCCCCCCCCCGCTTCTTTGCTCAGTACCAGCAGGAGATCGCGTTGCTGCAGGAGAAGCTGCGGGCGTCGGTGCAGAAGCTGGAGGAGTACGAGGCCCGGCTGAAGGGTCAGGACGAGCAGGCGCAGAAGGTGCTGATGGAGTACCAGGCGCGGCTGGAGGAGTCGGAGGAGCGCCTGCGCAGACAGCAGGACGACAAAGACCTCCAGATGAAGGGCATCATCAGCAGGTCGAGAGGGGAGGGAAGAGGAAAGCCGGTTCGCGACCGTCCGCCGCGTCCGCTCTTCCAACTCCTCTAAACGCCGTCCCCTCTTCTTTTTTTTTGTCTTTTTTTTTTTTTTTTGCTTCCCAGGTTAATGTCAGTGGAGGAGGAGCTAAAGAAGGACCACTCCGACATGCAGGCGGTGGTCGACTCCAAACAGAAGATCATCGACGCGCAGGTCAGCTCGCCTCCCGCCGCGCGCTCGCCGACTCGACGGAAGAAGCGTCCCCTCGGCGGGTCGACGCACGCTTTCGTAGATCCTCTCCGTCCGCGCGTTTCCAATTTGCATGTGCCGTCGCTTGCGTCCCGTACTCGAGGAAACAAAGGGGGAGTTGGGGGGGGGGGGGGGTCACTGAAATACAAAGAGATGTTTAATTCATAGCTGTCACAGCTCTGGCATTGACAAGCTCGAATGGCTGAGCAGAATTTTCTCAGCTGCCTCCCACTCTCTCTCTCAAGAAACATACATTTACAAATGTCTCGTCTAGTCTTCTGTCAACACGCAGCTCCTCTATAATCCGTGGCGGTTCTTATTCGTACAAAAAAAAAACAACAACTACATTTTCAATCCATCTCAGAAAACACAACAAAGACAAAAAAAAAAGGTGTTGCTTTCCAGGGTTTTTTTTTTTTTTGTTGCAAGGAAATTCTGAATGTTGGAAATGTAATTATAGATTTCGCAGAGAATGACTGCGCGGGCGCAAATGTTGTCGCGAAGTATTAAAACCCTGCTGGAGTGTTTGTCGCAGCCCGGAAGACTTGGACGTTACGCGCAAGCAAACGCGCAGAAAATGAAGCGCAAATATGCATCTTTGTAGATTATTTTTTTAAAGCGGTCTCGCAAACAAAATGCGACCGTGACATTTACACAAATCCTGACACGAACACGCACAGGTGATTAATCTCCTTCACGGTAAGGACAGTTTGAATGTGCAAACTTAATACGCCACAGTGAGGCGATAATTTGTCTCCTTCAGTAAACAGGCCCGAAGAGAAGGGAGATAAAAAAAAAAAAAAGGTCATTACAAATTCAGGAAGGGAAAGTCGATTCCGCGGAGGAGCGCAGCCTCGTGCGAAGGAACAGTTTGTTCAGATTTGTAACTGCCACTTAATTTGACAGTTTACTTTTTTTTTTTCAAGAGTTTATAGGTAGAATAGGTAACTAGAATCCCCGAAAATAAAAAATAAAAAAACAAATAAAAGAAATCATAAGGCAAAATGGATGTGTTGCTTGCCATCCACGTGATTTCAAATCATTGCCTCCTTTTTTGTTTTGTTTTGGTCTATTGTGGCCTTGCTGTGACAGTTTTGTATCCGGGGATACAGAAAATGAGAACGTATTGCAGATGTCATTGTTAAAAAAAATGTTATGGTTACGGCATCACATTGTCCTTCGTCGTCTTGGTCAACATTTTTGTGAAACTTGAAACAGGTAGCCATTTATATAAGTTTAGGGGGGGGGGGACACTAACGATCGCATCTCACCGACGTTCATCGAGGTGAAATTAGCCACTTTAACAAGTTCAAAAAGTTCCGAAAAATGTTTTTTTTTTTGTTGTTGTTGTTGTTGTTTTTTATCAGACTTTATGTCTTAACTGTATCCGCGTGTTCGTTTGCAGGAGAAGCGCATCGCGTCGCTGGACGCCGCCAACGCCCGTCTGATGAGCGCCCTCACCCAGCTGAAGGAGCGCTACAGCATGCAGACCCGCAACGGCATCTCCCCCACCAACCCAACCAAACTGCAGATCACTGAGAACGGAGAATTTAGGAACAGCAGCAACTGCTAGACAGCCTGGCGTCTGCCTCCTCCTCCTCCTCCTCCTCCTCCTCCTCCCCCCCTCCCAACCTCCCTTCTCCCCCGGAGCGAGTGTGGCGT
Source organism: Embiotoca jacksoni (assembly GCF_022577435.1). Lineage (NCBI taxonomy): Eukaryota > Metazoa > Chordata > Actinopteri > Embiotocidae > Embiotoca > Embiotoca jacksoni. Next base: position 14,346,572 of record NW_027185230.1, on the reverse strand, counting down.
GCCTGAGTGTGTACAGTTTATTCAAGGAGAGGATGTCAACGTGCATGCTCGGATGCATGCCTGACTGCGAGACCGTGTGTGTGTGTGTGTGTGCGCGCGTGTGTGTGTGTGTGTGTGTGTGTGTGCGTGCGTGCGTGTGTGTTTTACAAGCGGACAGTACATTTTGGAAGACATTTTACACTTTCGGAGACGGCGCGGGAGCGAGGCCGTCAGCTCGAGCCAGAAGCGCCGGAACTTCGACGCGACACGGACGGATCGCCCGAGAGGACAAGATCACCAGACGGCCTTCACTGCGAGGGGGGGGGGGGGAGGGGGGGGGGGCGCGGCCAGAGGAGGCGGGGCGAGAGCTTGTACATATAAAACTCAAAAGCTGTCCGTCAGTCAGAGACAGTTTTGCCGGTGGACGTATGCGGTCGCCGGGACAGATCGAGCCCCCCCCCCTGCCGACGCCCGGGACGAACCACTATGTAACCACACACGGGGGACGACCGCTCACGGTCGCCCTAGCAACCCCTCCTCTCCTCCTCTCTTCTCTTTATTCTCCTCTCCTCTCGACGACCAAGCGGACCCACTAAAAACCGACGACACGCACCGCAGATTATCGCTTAAGCCGTCTCGAGGGGATTACCTTCTCGCGCTTTATTTTAAAGTCATTGTTTGTAAAGAACCAAATAGGAGCTACAAAAGAAATAGATATTTTTTTTTTTGTCCAAAACAATGTTCTTTATTTTGCCCTTTCACTTTGCCCGGGTGTGTTCCTGAGTGTCCCGCCGACCCTTTGCTTCCCTCCTCCATCCCGACGTAGTGCACTTTGTGAAAAAGCTATTGGTACATGAAACGCCTTAAGTAAGGAACACACCTCGTCTTTATCCCGCAGCTCCCCTATTTCTGCAAAAAAAAAAAAAAAAAAGAAAGAAAAAAAAAAAAGGCACAACTTATACTGTGGATTTGTAAAGAATACAAAAATTAATTGTAAACACATAAATGTATATCAAAACACTAAAGTAAATGAATTCTATGTGATGCTATATTAATGAAATTTAATATAGATGTATGCAGTTTTTTTTTGGTTTTTCTCCAATAGAGTATACACACATATACCTATATTTGATAATCTCAAATATAAAAGCAGCCCTTTATTTATGAGTGAGATCTAGTTTTATTTTTTTCTTCTCTCGACGATGAAAGACTGTAGTGTGTAGCTTGCTTTCGAGCCCCGGGGAGGGAGACCGCGCGGAGCGGTGATCGGCGCCTCGGTCGCCCTCCGGACACCCGCAGTGCTCAAAACCCTTCGCGTACAGCGCGCACTACGGAGAGAAATGGACACGCGGCACTTCCAACAAACCCCGGCGTAGTTCGCGCAACTTGAATAGTAGTTTTGAACAAATTGGCTGCAGTGTGCGCAACTTGCACAGGAGTTCAAAAACAAACAACAAAAAAAACAACAACCCTCTGGTGTAGTCCTGCGATTGGTTCTCCATATCTGGTGCTCGTCACTGCTCTTAAAGTCACAGATCACGCAAAACCCAGATTTGTACTCTGGTTGGGTCACGAGTTATAGCCTACGTGTGGTCTTGTTTTTTTTTTTGTTGTTTTTTTTTTTTCTCTAGTTGCACAAGAGCTATTGAGAGACGTGTTTCGACACACTCGCTCATTCTATACACTGGACCAGTGTGCCGTTGTCACAATGGCCTCCTTACTTACAACATTTCCTCTCTGACTGCTTTATCTGTCCGTGGTAATGAAGTATGCTGCATCCAAACTGTGACTCTATTGATCCCAGTGGCTTCATCTCTCTTTCCTCTGTGTTTTTTTTTTTTTTTTTTTTCTCTCTCTTCCTCACGTCTACCCTCCTTCATCCCTCGTTCTTCTGAATGTGAAGATGCTTTACTCACAGTTGGTCTTAACATGGGGTTCGGTCCTTTTAAACTCTCCCGTCATCGCGCCATAGCATCTCACCGTCTGTATTTTGTATATTTTTGTATTCATTTTTCTTACCTGTAACAAACTATATACATCAAGCGTGAGGCTCTGCATGCTCCATCCTCGCTCTAGAGCCAACGGTAGCGTCGGTATCACCATTTGTTTTCTCCGGTTGCCGGTTGGACGGCGACGATGACGATGATTGAATGGCTTGCAGCAGACATGGCGCGTATATATGCTTACTGACTGAGTGTATCGAGAGGTTGGACAGCCCGGGAAAGTGTAAATAAAATTGCTCACTATTTTTACCTAATGTTAACAGAGCTTTTTGTAAATGTATCTCGTGCTCAAACTCTGCTGTATCATTATGGATATTGTAAATACAAAATAGCTCAGTCAGTCATCTGTCCTCATTGGGTAGAACTATACGATTAAATTAACCTTTCAGTGTTCTATCTGTTAAAGCTATTGTTTTTTGTATTTAGAGTGTAATATCACTAGCCAAAAAAAAAAACAAAAAAAAACCTGATTAAGTTGGAGTTTGACTCTCGGGATGTACGATGCCTCGCTGGTTTCAGGCCAAGCTTTGTCCAGTCTCGATGAGATACACAAGCACAATCCTGTATTTCTCATCAGTCTAGCTCTATGCACTTTTACGTTCAGTGGTTGGTGTTTATAATCCGCTCTTTTTTTTTTATTTTATTTTTAGCACAGCTGGCGCCTGTTTCAGGTGTTTTTAAAAAAAAAAAAAAAAACGTGGCAAAGTTTAAAAAAAAAACTGAAGAAAGGGATTTTTTTTTTTTTTTTTTTTTTTTATATAGCTCATTCACAAAACTTTAGGCTACATAGGACGAACAGAACATCACTTTTTTTTTTTTTTTTTTTTTTTTTTTTTTTTTTTTTTTTATCATTTAGATGCCTCAGACTGAAAAATCCTCCTGTTGGAATAAATAAAATTAAAAAAATACACCACTCCAGCTTTAAAAATGAAAAGCAAGACTATGTTACTTTTGACAGAAGATATAACACATTCTTTTTCTTATAGATCAATCAATTAGGAATTAAAAACGCACCGCTGCTCGGTTCAATGCACTCAGAAGTTTTATTGCTAACGTACAGACGAAATTTATTCTCCTGTTTTGAAAATTGTTTGTTTTTTTATGATTAATTTGAGCAGATTTGAGGTATATTTACTTATCAAAGGCCCATTACTGACGACTCTTACTGTCACAACAGCTGAGGTTGCAGTTCAGCGGTAAATGTCCCGTGTACTGATTGAGTGCAAAAGTCACATGGTCTTGCTTTAAACTTTACAAAAATGAAAACTCACGACGGGCCGTCACATCAACACCGATTAAAGTAGGAGAGGCACTCCGATGTTTGCTTTCTAATTGAACTTCTCAGCTACCGGTTCATTGCTCCCACCCATCAACCCAGCTCCGTTCTAATTTCATGAATCAGAAAAACCATGAGCTCACTTCCTGACACAGTTCAGCCACTCCGACAAGACGAATCAAAAATATAAAGCTATAAATAAAGTAAAAGATGTTGTATGTTTTCTATTATCTTGTAGAAAATACTTTTGTAAGTATGTTGAAAGTATAAAGTATTTGCTGGATTCTGCTTCCTTTGACGACAGTGACAAAACAATAATGTACAGAGGAATTTGTGTTGACGAAATGTGGCTGTGCAATTTATGTACATTTGCAACTAGACCTATTAAAGTTTTATTTAGCTATTTTAAAAAATCTCCTTCCTCTCTCTGGGCGTCTTTGTGTTCTCGCCTCGCCTCGCCTCGCGTCGTTCTCCGTCACGTCGTGAAATGGAAAACGAAGCTCGATTTGAGGGCGCGTGCGACGGATCACGTGTTCATTAAATCATTAAATGCTCGAGCGGGCCTCGATTAGACGGCGGGCAGCGAGAAAAGAACATATGCTCAGACTCGGGGGGGGGGGGGAGGTGGAGGGGGGGGGGGAGGTGGAGGGGGGGTGGGGATGTCCAAAGGCAGAGCGGAGGGCTGTGATGGAGCGATGTGAAAGACTGGCTCGAGCGGTGTCTACTTCCTCTTGGCAAGCCTGACCTACATACCGCTTCGATTGTTAACTCTCCCACAGTGGGCAAAGGGAAAAGAAAAAAAAAAAAATCCTGCACAACAAAAACGGGGATTTTTGATCAAAAAGTTTCCATTAAATAAAACGATTGTGTTAAAATGTTGCCGGAAGGCAACGTAAAACGCATTTTGAAATATTATCGTTGTTATTATTGTTGTTATTATTGTTGTTACGTGCGATCGAGTGCGAAAAGCCAAGCCCGTACGCGGCAGATCTCCACGGCGAGTGTTTTTAAAGGCCCCCCCGTGTTGTTAATTGCTCCCTGCGAGGCCCATTTATTCCTCCGGCCAAGTGGAACGGGGCTCCCTGCGGCAAAGACACACATTCGGGCCGCCGAGCTGATGAAACGCTGCCGCTCGGCCTTCTCTCCGGCGCTCGCCCTTCCCAAAGTATCGAAAGGCTCGAGAAAAAAAAAACAAAAAAAACAGAAGCGCTCGCTCGGGACGTACTTTTCATTCCGCTTTAATGTAATTTCTATTAAAAAAAAAAAAAATGCTTCAAGCAGGCATGAAATAATCTCTCTCAAGGGATGCAAAATGCACTTAGCTTAAGGAAATGCATGAAGTAAAAAAAAAATTTTTTTTTTAAAGATGGGTGGCTGGGGAGGGGGGGGGGGGGTGTCACATAACGAGTGCAGTTGGTCTGACTCCGGTGAGACTCGCCCGTGTCCACCAGCTGTGTGAGTGAGGCTCCGCCCCTTTATGAAACACACTTACTGCCATATTATTTAGTACGCCAAAAAAAAAAAAAAGACATAGGATGCCCACAATCCTTAGCGCGTGCACGGGGGGGGGGGCGCCCTGCAATACAACGGTAGAAGGAAACACTGCGTACTATCCCACATATACTAGATAACAAATACTCTTACTGACAGTCTCAGGTACTTCACTTTGCGACTCCGTCATGCTTCTACCTCTGGTGTGTTACTTTTCACTCCGCTATCACATGACCAAGTTATAAAAAAAAAAAAAAAAAAAAAAAAAAAAAAAAAAAAAAAATGACTGACTTGCCCATCAGTACACAGAGATGTTAAATTATCTCCGTCTTCACGTTCCTCTAGTAAAAGTTACACCGCACATTTACACCTGAATTTGACTGCTAGTCAGAGTTAATCCAGGAATATAACACGCAGATAAGAGACAGACTTGAAATTGAGTGATTTTTTTTTTTTAGTCACGTTACTATTTCAAAGAATTGAGTACTTCTTCCACCGAAACACACCAATGAGCGAATTTGAATGTCTATAACTTATTAGAAGTGAAACTCTTCCAGCTTCTACTCTCATAAGTCAAACCAACCGGGGGGGGTCACACGCTTGTTAACGTGCAAACTAGTGCAACATTTCACGGCGGCTAAAAAGGAAGAAGATATTTTTCTGAACGGTCAACGAGACCTCCGGGCTCGAAGGCAACAGCGGCGGCAACAACAACAACAACAACAACAACAACAACAACAACGGCAGCGACAAAAGAACGGCGACGACTAACGACGCCGGAGCTGCAGCGTCAACTGGCGCCGCCAGCCTCCGCGACAGAAGGTCGAGGAAACGCCGGCAGATGGTTGCGCTGCGAAAACACACAAGGTCTTTAAACACGTAAAAAAATAAATAAATAAATACAAATTTTTTTTTAAAAAAAAGACGTTTCAGATTCATCCGTCAGCCTCGTTGAAGACGGAGATTGTAAACAGAGGCGAGTGCCAACAGCGGCGCCGTCATGTGCGACAAATGGCGCCCTTTAATGAGCTCATGGGGGAAATCACCACGAGGTGGGACGATAACGGCGTACCGCACAGACGATCGGCACAATGCATCCGCAGCAACACGCATTCGCTCAAAACGTACTTGGGAAAAAAAAAAAAAAAAGAAAAGAAAAGAAAAAAGTACTTAAAAGTCACCAGACGCCACATTAACACAAACATCTTCAGTCCAAAGAGCAAAAAGAATTTTATTCTTTGCAGTGTTATAAATACATTTCATTATTATTATTATTATTATTATGATTATTATTATCTGTGACTGTTAATGACCTCATACATCTAACTTCACATAATCCACACTTCAATAAATATGTTCGTCCTACAGTATGTATAGCAGAAATCTGGTACGTGTTTTCGTTGGCCGTGTTTTTTTTTGTTTTTTTCCACAGCTGCCCACACTGCAGGTTCGTCACTCTCCTGTTTGCATGGGTGAAATGAATCTCAGTGTAAAAGGCCCAAAAAAAACAAAAAAACAAAAACAAACAAAAAAAGAAAAGGAAAAAAGAGCTGCAGGGTGAATATTTTGTCTTTATATTTCTTGGGTGTAACTTCCAGCCGTGCAAGAAACGCGATCCAAAATCTCATCGAGGAAACGAGTGTAAATTGTGAAATTTGGTGCCGTGCAATTACTCGTGATGTATTGAATTCCTCATGGCGGTCGGTCGTGTGTGTGTGTGTGTGTGTGCGTGTGTGTGTGTGTGTGTGTGTGTGCGTGTGTGTGTGTGTGTGTGCGTGTGTGTGCGTGCGTGCGTGTGCGTGCGTGTGTGTGTGTCTGTGTGTGTGTGTGCGTGTGTGTGTGTGTCTGTGTGTCTGTGTGCATGTGTGTGTCTGTGTGTGTGTGTGCGTGCCTGCGTGCGTGTGTGTCTGTGTGTGTGTGTGTGTGTGTGTGTCTGTGTGTGCATGTGTGTGTATGTGTGTGTGTGTCTGTGTGTGTGTGGTGTGTGTGTGTGTGTGTGTCTGTGTGTGTGTCTGTGTGTGTGTGTGTGTCTGTGTGTGTGTGTCTGTGTGCGTGCGTGTGCGTGTGTGTGTGTGTGTGTGTGCCTACGACGTAATAGCCATGCTAGAAATACGTCCGCTGGCTGAGCTGCTGAACTGAAAGAGGAGAAGTGGCGGCGCCCTCCCACCCCCCCTTTTTTTTCTTTTCTTTTCTTTTTTTTTTACTTTATTCGCTTTAATTCGAATTGGGCTCGTGGAGGCGGCGGGGCCGTCGACGGGCTTTCCCCACCGAGCGAACGCGCAAATAAATACGGTACCGAACGCGCCGACGCGTCCCGTCGTCCCTTTCTGTGCAAACGTGAAGAGCTCGAAGGGTTTCTGTGCAAATGTAGGAACGCGACACGCCGAGGACGCCGTGAAAAGAGAAAAGCTGATCGTACGGTTGGCAGACGAAAAGGTGAAGAGAAGCAAAATAGCTGCCCTCCAGAATCAGTAAGTTTATAAAAAATTAAATAGAATAAAATAATTTTTTTTTTTTTTTTTTAAAAAGCGGCCGTGTCCTCGTCCCGACCGGGGGAGGGGAGGTGTGTGGGGCGGGGGAGGGGGGAGGGGGGCACGCCGTTCATACATGATCCCACCGGGAGGGGAGGAAAAAAAATAAATAAATAAAAATGTACCGACCTTCTAGTATCATAATATTTTGTTCTGTTTCGGATCTGACCCCCCCCCCCCCCACCCCACCCCCCACCCCCACCCCTCCCCGCCCCGTCCTGCAGACGTCTTCCCACTCCAAAGAAAAAGGGCCGAGAACAGTCTTCCCGCAAGTCGGCCAGCAGGGGGGAGAGGTTGGGGGGGGGAGAGGGTGGGGGGGGGAGAGGGTGGGGGGGGGGAGGTCGTCCGTCTCGGGAGCTGCAGAGGAGTGACGGACACCTCGTTTCCCTGCTCACGAGGAGAAGGCTAAAAGGCAGTGTGATGTTTTTTTTGTTTTGTTTTTTTTTTTGGTGGGGAGGGGGGAGGCGGGGGAGGGGTTTGGACGGCCGGCTCCCTCCTCTCCCCCCACCCTCCCTCCCCCCCTCAGTTCTCCACGTTGACCCGGTGCGAGCGAGGCTTGACCCTCTGGTGCAGCCCGTAGTCCTGGCTGGCCGCTCGGCGCAGGGGGGCGGGGGAGTTGGTGAGGCACAGCGTCTGAGCCCTGACGGCCCGCGGCAGCGCCCGGCTGCAGCTGAGGGAGCGCCGGTCCTCGGCGCCCGGCGGCGGCTGGGCCTCGCACAGCTCCAGCAGGGACACGATCTGCTCTCTCAGCGACGAGGATTTGAACCTGCGACCCGCCAGGTAGAAAAAGGCTTCCACGAACGCCTGCAGTCCCATTCCTGGAGAAAAAAAAAAAAAAAAAAAAAAGCAGAAAAGGCGAGGTGGGACGCTCGTTAAACTCGTTCAAACTTGTTGCCGTGGCAGCCGAGGTAAAAAAATAAATAAATACATTTTTAAAAAAAACGAGCGAGACTGCGACGAACCGAGCAGAAAGTACGGCCCGAAGGTCCTCTGAGGTATTTTCTACTGTTTTCTATCCTCGACCGACGCAAAACCGAGGAACCCGCGGACGGAAAATAATAACCGACGTGCCGATTCTCGCCGGATCGCCGCGGCGACGGTGGGCGAGTCCTTCGCTGCGAAGGCCAAATGCAAGAAAAATCATTTCCGTCCTATTCTTTCATTTTGGCTTTTTTTTTTTTTTTTTAAAGTTTTGTCACCAACAAAACACCACAACAACAACAACAACAACAACAACAACAACAACAACAAAACGAATTTGAAAATGCAAACTTTTGTTGGCTGTTCTTGGCACCCCACAAATCCTCCACGCGCGCACACACACACACACACACACACACACACACACACACACACACACACACACACACACACACACACACACAGAGAGAGAGAGAAATAACAGAGCCTGACTTCAAGTCTCCCTGAATACGTATGAGCTCATTCTGAATTCAGCCCAACAACCTCCCCCTTCCATCCCGGTCCATGTGATACTCCATCCATCCGCTCCGCCTCGCAAACACACACACACACACACACACACACACACACACACACACACACACACACACACACACACACACACACACACACACACACTCCCCGCTCCCTCAAAAAGGTGCAACGTCTGAATAATTCATGTCCGACGGTCTCCTCGCCGTCACAACGTGATCTCGGCTCGTTTCAATTACGGGGCGGGGGCGGGGGGGGGGGGGGGCGCCGTGTCAGAGGGAATCTGACAAAAGAATGACAAGCAATTATCTCCGAGCGTTTTTATTTGCTCCCCGAGGCGTCGAGGACGCCGCCGTCCTCCCGCCGTCCTCCAGCATATTCTTTTTATTGATTTTTTTTTTTTGTTCTCCGTGAAGGTTTTGTTTTTGGTTTTGTGGGGTGTTTTTGGTTTTGTGGGGTGTTTTTGGTTTTGTGGGGTGTTTTTGGTTTCCCGTGCGTGTCTGCGTGCGTCACCTGCTTCTCTGGAGTCGGGCGTCGCTCCCGACCAACGACGTGTGATGTCGATGTAGAGGATGTCTACCGACGCCATGGTGAAGTTGCTGTTACTCAGCTTACAGGTCCTAAAAACAACAACAACAACAAAAACAAAAACAATAAAGAAATCTTACGTCTAAGGTTTTGAGACATCCCTTTTTTTCAGTCAAATATAATGTGTTATTTTTTTTTTTTTATCATGTATTGCAAATTATTATTTTTTTTTTATTAAAAGGAAACAACAAAAAGAGGAGGGTTCGGTGAGGGAGGGGGGGAAAGCAATGTCAGAAATGCTTCTGATCTCAGCACTTGTCAGTATCAGTGTTTGATTGACAGCTAGAGTGCCGGTGTTACACTGTAAGGCACCAAGGACAAAGTCAGCTAACCTGCGCTTAAAGCGTCCAAACATCATGTCGATATTGAAAATACATTTTTATCCAGTTTAAATTGCAGAACAGGACGCATCTTCGTGTTTGGAAAGAAAAAAAAAAAAAAAAAAAAAACAGCAGTAAAGTCAAATCAAGTTTATTTATGTCACCAAATCACAACACAGGTTATTTCAGGGCACTTGACACAGTAAAGTTCTTACAAACAGAACTTTATAACATTATACAGAGGAACCCAACAATTCAACAATTCCCACGTAAGACGGGAGGGAGAAAAAAAACAACAACACAAAACTCCCCTTTTAAAAAGGAAGAAAAACCTCCGACAGAACCGGGGTCAGAGGTCGGCGGCCATCTTCCTCGACCGGTTGGGGTTAAAGCTGCAGTGACGTAATGTCGTCGTTGTTCAAAGTGTCCGGATCAATGTGACCGTACACTTACGACGCTGCTCAAGATTTGATTGGCTGTATGGAAAGCTGACGGTATTCTCATGAAACGATTCAAAGTCGGCCATCGCGAACTCCAAAAGTATGAAATATAATTAACGCAACTTTTGGTGTTAAGCGGGTCATGTGATTTACAGAGCAGGTCATGTGATTTACAGAGCAGGTAACTGTACGGAAGCTGCACCAGACAAAGACATGTAGGTTTAATTAAGTTGGGTTTTTTTTTGGTATTATTTCTTGTTGAAATACCGGGCCAACGTAAAGAACGTGATTTTAAACACGAATCAATTAAAACTGGGAACAGAAGATTACGTTGGCGTTCCTATTGACATCTTGATGAACTGCTGAAGTAAATAACAGACTATCATTGTGAAACAGAAATTACATTACAGTCTGCGTGCAGAATGGAATCAGGTACCAAAGAGTATCAAACAATAATAAAAAATAAAAAAAAAAAGTGCTTATACCTTTAAGAAATAAATGCAGATTAGAAGACTGGGTGTGTTTTGTTTTTTTTGATCTGATGTTTTTATGAATTTTATTGACGGTTGCGTACTTAAATGTAGCCGTATTATTGTTACAATCATTGGTCACCGCACGTCTGAGCGTATTCGAAACGGCTCTCCGCCCTCGCGTCGCTCCGCGCCGCCGCCGGTTCAAACGGGACCCGGTGGAGCGAAAGAAATCAAACCGGTACCTGATGAAGGTTCTGAAGGCGGTGGGGCCGAGTCGCATGTTGCCCTTGACCCCGAGGAAGCGCACGAACAGCACGGCGATGCGCTCCACCAGCCGCAGGTAGTTGAACTGTTTGGTGTACTTGGGGTAGACCTGCTTCAGACACAGCGAGGGCAGGGCTCCCGTTTCGTCCGGGCCCCTCTCCTGGGACTCGGCCTCCATGGGGATCTCGTCCCCGTGTTCAACCCTCACCTGGGAGCTTCGGGGTGCGGAAAAACAAGACAGAAACCAAAGGGTGGGGGGGAGGGGGGACGACGAATTATTATACATTTTACAGCATTATATTTAAATGGCAGACTTTTTGAATGAGCAAACTGACTGGAGGATTTAAAGCAGCGGGTCGACAGACTGGAAATGACTGGGTTTTTTTGTTTTTTTTTAGCCTTTTAGAGCCCTGCGGAGCTTTTGTCAGCTGAGCTCCGGATCGCCCACCGCTGCAGGTAGATAAATGCACCAAAAAAAAAAAAGCCTTCCACTTAAATCTGCACTTACAGTCTGGCTTTGCAGGGGAAAAGGAAAAAAAAACATAATGCAGCGTGAAGGATAAATAACTCTCTTGTCATGCACGCAGCCTCCACCCGGCATCCGCTGTTACATCCCCGACGTTCACTTTCGGCAGTTAGAAGTTATATCTACATAAAAGAGATCTGTTTTCGCGTTAGTTGTAAGCAATGTCAGGCACGAGTGGTTACCGCCGCTTTATTTTCTGAAAATCTTTCATGTGACACTTCATTTTTATTTTAACTTTGCCCTCTGTCCTCTCTGTGATTCCCCAGATGGACGTGCGGCTTTCGAAAAAGAGAAATTTATGTAAACTTTTAAGTTTTGTGTGCGTCTGCCCTTGGGTCTGTGCGTGTGTGTGTGTGTGTGTGTGTGTGTGTGTGTGTGTGTGTGTGTGTGTGTGTGTATTGTGTGTGTACACACTGTGCTTGACTGACATCTCCCCCTCACTCTCAATTTAGCTTTGTTGCACCTGATAGGTCAGAACAAATTACACCTTTATCATTCTTATTAGTACACGGAGTCCCGGTGACCTCGAATAATTGCCATCATGGAGACCCGAGCAGAAGTCTGATCAGCCAGAGGAAAAAAACAAACAAACTAGTGAACGACTCCGGTTTCGGGTTTGCAGGGTGTGCAGCCTCAATGCACAACAGCTATCGCGCATGTGTGTGTGTGTGTGTGTGCGTGTGCGAAGACCACGCCTGCAAAACAAAAGGGTACCTTCACGTCAAGGGGTTACAGTATTGCTGACTTTTACGAGGCGGTTCCTCCCTCCATGAATTAGTAAGCAGTGTGAATGGCACCGAGAGGAGCGCTGCTGAATGTTTAATGGGATCAATCATCCCTCGGCAGCCAGAAGGACACCACCCACATCTATTTGGACGGGACGGGCTGCGCTAAAAAAAAAAAAAAAAACTAAAAAAAACCAGACACATCTCCGACGGAAGCTGACAGCCCTCGAAAGATATCGCAGGTGTTCAAAAGTGCCAGATTCAAAAGTCTCCTTTTTTTGTTCTGCCGAAAACGATTCTTGGAGCGAAAGGAATATCGAAACCAACCGACAGCGACGTCGCCCGTTGGTTTTGCGAGCGGCCGTTGCGAAGCCTCGAGTTCGGATTTTGGCCGTCGCCATTTTTAGCGGTTTGGAGCAGGAAGTGACCATATTTGGACGAGCTGGGGAGGAGCTAGCGGTGAATCTGACTCGATCTGATTGGAAACTACGTCCCGACAACTGGGAGCTGTCACCTGACTTCACTACAGGCCTGTCAATCAAACAGACACACACCACCTCCCCCCCCCAAAACACTGCATTTTGAGGCTTATTTTCTAATTAAATGTGGAATTATTGTGAGTCACATGTAAACTATTAAGAAAGAGCGACTTTAGCTAACAACACCGAATAAACTTAATTTCATAAAAGAAGTTGAATGGGAGTCTATGAAGCCAGCTTTTTTTGGAGCCGTCCCCCTAGTGGCACTCGGTGGTATTGCAGCTTAAGGTACTTCGGCATCGGCCTGATTTTTTTTTTAGACCCGGAAGCGACGTCCACTTTTATATACAGTCTATAATCAAAACGCACAGAAGAAACAAAACAATCCCTCCACCCCCAATTTTCTCAATTGTTTCGATCCACACACACAATCAGAATCCAAAAACCTTACGAGTTTTATTCAAAGCAGCTAAAAACACAAGAAAAAGTCTCGGCTTTTGAAAAAAAAAAAAAAAAAAAACCCGAACATAACTCGATCCACTTTTGTTTCTTTCTATGCAGACAATGCTTTTTGTATTCACGTCTCTTGAACCCCATTTCGGCTACGTGGTTCCTGTGAATATCAACTTTGTGTTCTCGCCCGCGCTCACCTCTCATAATGGCTCATAAATCACCCTCGGGGACATCATACACAGGATTAATGAGCTGGGCGCGAGCAGCACATGTCTGAGAGTCGCTGATACCATCACATGCTCCTTCTTATAAATCCCCATTTATCTTGTCTCCCCTTCTTTCCAAAATGCCACGTCCCCTCTCCGCCCCCATTGTTCTGCCACTTTGTATTTTGACTTATCTCTTTGCCATAAGCTCTCACTCTGTCTCCTTTAAATAGAAACGCAGTTCTTTACTCAGCTGTGTGTGTGTGTGTGTGTGTGTGTGTGTGCGCGCGTGTCGGGTCACTACCCGCGTTCGTTTGACTCCATCTTAACAAGTGAAACTCACACATGGGTGAATTTTACTCTCGACTCCGGGCTCTGACTGAATCCCATCCATCCCACGGCAGACCGACCGCCAGCAAACACAACACGGGTGTATTTTCCTGACCGACTCCGTGCAGTAAACAGATTACTTAGCCGCCCGTACAAATGTTGGGAACATTCTGTTTTAGCTCTGAAAGACTGCTTGTTAATAATTCGCAGAGTCAGCGGGAGTAAAAAAAAAAATGCACCTAACTCTATGAGTGAAGCTTAAAATAGAATACCAGTAAAAAAAAATTTAAAAAAAAAAGACTTTTTAAGACCAAATGGTTACTCGGTTCCTGTTTTCGTCAGATTTCAGTAACAGTAAATTTTGATCAGTTCCACCAAAAAAAGAAAATTCTCCCCCATGTTTTGAAGAGCGTTTCATTTGAATAATTGTTTGAGGCCTTCTTCTCTCTCCTTTGAATTATCACATCCCTAAATCTATCTTTGTGTCCAACATTATATATATATATAAATACATGTATATATAAAAAAAAAATAATAATTCAAACTAGGTCGGGGTAAAACAGTAAAATACGTCTAAAAAAAATATGATTCATGATAATAAATGAATATACACAATGTGTAATTTCATGTTAAAACAATTTCCGTGTAATGGAGAATCTTAACACTGAGCTACTGATACGTTTGTTGAAGAAAGAAGCAGGAAAGCTCTTCTTCCTCTGCTGCCCGATCGGGTGGCTTCATTTGAACGGGACTTAAAACACGAGTTGGCACCCAGCGTGTTTTCAAGAAGACGAACACGCGCGTCCCTGTGTACCGAACGCGCCTTCGCGCAGGTGTGGACGCACGAGCGGCACGGCGCGTGGAACTGAATGATTGATGACTTCATATTTCGCGCTCTCGTCGTCGGCTGATGATTACATTTTTCGGAGCACATCCAATCTAATGGCTAATTTAATAAACATTAGCGATAGCTAGGTGGCGTAATTAGCATATCCCGACCACTTAAGAGACTTAGTCGGATTTAGCAGAGAGCACACTTGCCTGCAATCACAACCCGACTTCAACGCTAAATCTTTTGTGTTTTTTGCAGCATGCTCAGCCGCAACAGGAGCATTACCGCAGTTAAAATTACCCTCTATATGAAAAAAAGAAAATGTTTTGGTGGTGATGGTAGGGGGAGTGGGGGAGGGGGGGGGGGGTATTTGTGATATGTATTCTAGGACAGCCACTGAATTAGTTTCACACTTAGATATTGGAGAGTGTAAGTCAATAGTGACTTTTTTTTCAACTGAAAATATTCGATATTTGAAGAATTGATTATAAAAAATAGCTGCGGCTTAATCTCCTGTCGATCAACTAATAGTTCAACTTTAAGAAAACGTGATGCGTAATCCCCTCCGACTTGGGGCCGGAGGTCTGAAGCCAACCCTAAAAAGTATGAGGGACATTAGATTAAAGGATTATGGGTCTGTAAAACAGCGCAGATAGGAATTAGTTCAAAGTGAACACCGTTTTTAAATGTGTATGCTGTTCTGTACTTCCTCCTCAGATAAGTAAAGAATGTGCTTCTGCTGAGTCTGGCGGCGTGAAAATATAGCAACGCAAGAGGAACCGAGATTAAATATATTACAGGCGGATTATATCATCATGTTACTGGCCGCGAATATAATAGTTAAGTGGGTATTATCCCTGAGAAGATATCCGTCTCACTGGCAGAACAAAGCAGATCAAATATCTGATGTGGAGAATAATCTGGGGAGGGGAAAAAAAAAAAAAAAAAAACGTGGAAGAAATGGAGAAGAAGGCCAGAAAACGGAGATGGAGGCAGAACAGAACGCTTAAATCCTCTCGTCGTGAAAGAAAAACACAAAACCCTAATGGTGGAGGAGATTTGCTGCCTGGCACCGCAGAGGGGCAGTCAGCCGGTAAAGATCGAGACAGTGGACGAGTAATGTGTGAATTTCCAGCACGGCTCAGCGGAATTTAATTTTTTTTGCCCCGTTTAACGAGCTTAGAGAGCCGTTGAGTGGCTCAGAGTGAGATATCACGTCCTTAAAAAGTGGACATGCAGACAGAGTGGAGGGATGTAACAACTTCAAACTGTGCGTGTGCGTGTGCGTGTGTTAATTACATTGTCGGTTTCTTGTGGCCGGGGTCCATAAGGCGCAGAGTGTCCCTGATCACACCCACTTTGACCTCCTCGTCCACGGGACTGGGGACGTATTCAAAAACTCCTGGTGCCACCTGAAGTAAATAAGTGCACTTGTTAGAACAAATGGGAATTCAAACTGCAAGCAGTGACGTGCGGGCCCACGTGGGCACGCTGCACGTCGGGGATCCAGCGGGTCGGGGGCCGCCGGGCAGCACGGGAGGGTCCGCATATTCCCGCTTGCAGTTTGACGGTTTTTTTTCTCGATCTCGTTCCTTATTGTTCTTTAAAAAAAAAAAAAAAATTGCCTTTTTTTTGGCAGCTTTAACACCTTCATAAACTCATGAAAGTTGGTGCCTGCCGCATGTTTCATGAGGTTTGGAGCATCGTTTAAACTTAAACATGAACTTCCTTAGCCGCGTCGCCCTGGCTATACTCTATACAAAAATGACTTTTGGGTCACTTTTTGGACGACGTGCTATCGTGTGACTTTTTTATTTGGATCACTTTTTGGAGTATGACCTTTTTTTCTGAAACGGGTAAAAGATTCGACTTCTACTTGGCCACGCCCACTCACGACTCCACCACAATACGAAAGCGTTCGCCGGGAGAGGACGCGTGTGCCAACTTTCACGGGTTTTTGAATATGGTAAAGCCTCCAAAAATGCAGTTGTTTACGGAGAACAATGATAACGCGGAAATAATAATTCCTTGAAGAACAGTAGGGCTTTCGCACCATCGGTGCTCGGGCCCGAATAGTAACGACAGCAACGAGGAAAATATTGACGTGGACATGAACTCTTACTTCCTGCTCGTGTTCTATCCTCATGCTGGGGTTGGAGTTGACCTCTAATAATACCGGCTTCAAGTTCTTCATCAGCAGGATGTCAAAACCTAATATCTGAGACACACACACACACAACATTAAGTACATAATAATGTAGATATACTTGAGAATAACGTAGATCACGAAACAAAAAGCTACTGCGTGAGTGTTTGTTCTCTGTGCTGCATTTATGATTTAAGTGGGCGTAGTAGCACCAGACATTAACCTAGTCCACTTTAATTGCTGCATTTCTGGACAACAAATGCTGAAAATTAATTAAAAAAAAAAAAAGAAAAACCTATTAGCATTTAGCATTTAGCATTTATGAACAGAGCCCACTTGAATGTCAGCGTGTTGAACTTTAACCTAACCTGAAGCACACTGTGTGTTTTTGACCCACTTCCTTTACAGTCTGTCTAAATCGTGAAAAGTCCCGCTGCTCACAATGTTCAGGAAATAGTCGCCTGGATTACTTCTGATACAGAAAAAAAACAACTTTAAATCGAATAATTATGAAGCAAGATCTTGTGTCAAAGTATACGTAGTGGCTTTTATATATATATATATATACATATACATATATGATTTGTAAGCAGATTTGTGGATACGGGAGGAGCAGGTGGGCCAATATTACGACACAAATGTTGTCGTTTCTGTTCTGAACGCGTCACCCGCCACTGAACACCCACCTGGAAGCACGTGGGTCCCGGCTTACCGGGCGGTATGTCGGCCTGATAGTACACTTTAAGTTCCGGCACCACGGCGATGACCGTCTTGATGACGAGGGCGATGATGTCCGACCACACCCTCTTGATGTCGACGCCTTTCGCCGCCAGCCGGTACAGCACGCTGGACAGCGTGCGCTTGCTGCCCGTGCTCTGGCTGTCCGAGTGGACGAAGTTGCCGCTGTGGACGTTGAGGGAGTAGTTGGTCAGGTGCATGAAGACGTGGCTCAGATTCTTCTGGCTCGGCTCCTGCACGATTCAGAAAGAGAAGGGCCGTTGAGTCGCGTGCGCGCCAACAGCTTCTCGTAAGTCTCCGAAGCATTAGCGAGCGCCGCCGTGGCTACCTGGTAGGGCTCGGTGCAAAAACGCGTCAGGCCTTCTTTGGCAATGTAGATCTCCAACGGCTCCAGGGACTTGATCAGCACGTAGAGGCGGATGTCGAACTTGAGCTTGTCGATGAGGAGCGGCTTTTGGATGTACTCCTGGACCACGGCCTGCTTGGCCTGTGAGCCCACCACGAGCTTCAGGTCGGCGGGGTCGCGGATGAGGTAGATGCCGTCCCCCTGAGAGCCCCCGTCCGGCTTGACAATGAAGGTGGGATTGACCGTGGCGTCGTTCTCCTTCACCATGCGAATCTGCAGCAGAAAGGATAACAGAGAAAGCTGACAGATGCTCGGGACAGATGCTTGTAGAAGGAAACAAAGCGGGTTGTTGATGCGATACCTGAAGAGGTGTTCGACACAGACGTGAATCAGCCATTTGATAACTTTATCATAAAACTAATACAGACTGAGTAAACAGTTGTTTCATTATTTTTTTGGGATTTGATTTTATACACTTTATTAATCCCCGAGGGGAAACTTCTTCACTACAGCAGGGGGGCTCTCAGGGGGGAGCTGCTGCAGCAGGCTGCCACTAGCGCGGCGCCAGGTAACCTGACCTGAGGTGCATGTTTTTGGATGATGGGAGGAAGCCGGAGAACCCGGAGAGAACCCATGCAAGCACAGGGAGAACATGCAAACTCCGCACAGAAAGGCCGAGGACCGGATTCGAACCCGGAACCTTTTTTGCTGTGAGGTGACAGTGCTAACCACTGCACCACCGTGCCGCCCTTACAAAACGAATACAATTCGTCATTAAAAAAAACGTTTTTTGTTCCATCTGAACTTCGAAATAAATGATTTAATTATAGCTCTTCCGTAGAGGAAATATGTGGAAGTAAATACTTTGACTTAACTTACGGCTGCACTGTATCTTTGTAAACCAGGAAGTGAGTCAAACTTTAGGTAATCTGATTTTGAATAAATCTTGCAATCATCTGCAAATTTCCCAAAGAAGAAGCACCCATTTTTCAATGTATTATTTTAGGTTGTTTGTCTTCCAAATTTTTCAAAACCGTGACAGGCTCAACGAGCCGACACTGCATGATGCAGCCGTATTCCAGGACAAGTGTTGTATTTCTGTTTCTGTCAGATTTCCTTCTTATGTAATGCTGTAATATGTAAATCAAAGTCATGGATTTTTTATTTTTTTATTCGTTTTTTGAGAAAGCAGCTTCATCTGCTGAAAAGTAAACTGGAATGAAAAAAAAGTGGTACTCTGGTGGCCCCTGCTGGACAAAACACACTTGATCTCTTAATCGGAGGTATTGAGCATCTACCCATTCAATTCCATGATCACCAATTCAGATCTTTAATTTGAAAAGATATTCCAATATTGTAACATTTTTCTAAAAGCTAAATGTATTTCTGCAATTTCACATGATGATCCGTCTGACTTGCACAAAAAGTACATGCCAATGCCAAAGTGCAAATCTTTAGCGACAGAGGCACAGTGAAGGCACCGGGAGACATCATCACTTTATCACTGACAAATTTGATTGACATTAAAAAGGAAGCAAGCAAAAAGAAATGTTACGACTTTGTTCAGTTATTCCTGTCTCCCACATCAACAGAGACATTGGTAGATTTTTTTTTTTTGTATTTATAAAAACCATTCTGGGACATCAGCGGTGGCCGAATTACATTTAGGTATTGTACATTAGGTACTATTGATACATCTGGTTGAATTCAACGTGATTGTACTTCTGTTAAATGGCTCCTTTAATTAGTTTTGTTTTACGTGTTGTCTGATTTTTGTATTTTCTCGTCTGCAACTTTCATATAGAAAGTTGAAAAAAACGTTCTGACCTCAGTTTCAGTTTCCATGAGTCAAATTAAAAGCAACTTCTTTGAATGTTCTCCCTTCATGAAAACTCTTGATTGCCATCGCAAATCTTTTGTCGTCCTTTTCGTTTGACTTGTATAATAGCCTATAAATATACACACAGTTTCTATATTTTCACTGCTTTATGAGCTCTGAAATAGAGAAGAGTTGTGATTTATTCCGAGTCCAGTACCACAACGCTTCTGTTATAAAGTTATGCAACTGTACCTGTGTGGAAAACTGCTGGTACTCTTGAGGCAGGATCCAGGAACGCGGATAGAAGTCGTATTCTTCTGGAAACAGCTCCTGCATCGTCCGCACCGCTCGGCTCAGGTTGATCTTCCTCAGCATTTCGATCATTCCTGCAGAGCGCAGAAGATCATTTCAGAGATCAAACTGAATGCGCTTGGAATCTATATTCCGATTAGTGGTAGTTAGTCGTTTTTTGCAGTGAGCTGAAAAAAACAACAACCCGGGTTTGATAATATCGAGAAGGAATTTCAATGCTGAAAAGGCAGGACGACACCACCTTGTAAAGCCATAATTCAATATGACCCGAGATAAGTGGAGGTCACAGGACTCCAGTGGCGTTTGCCTCTTGCATATGTATGACTCTCTGCGGTCTGTAAAAGCAACGGTTATTGCCACGGAGAAGAAAATGGTTTCAGGAAAGCTTGAACTCAATTCTGTTATGATGAAAGGTGAAACACCGTTCACCCACCTGATCCCTGAACCCGTTCTGAAAAGCCTTTCAGTTTAGTTTCTGATCAGCCGACAAACCCAAAAATCGGACTTTCCATCTGCAATTCAAAACGGTTCATTTATCTGTCAAGTTTGAATAATATTTCCACATCATTATTTTCGCCGATAGTTCCCGACATTGATCTATTTTAAGACGGCCTCAAATCTCTAGCCTGAATCTAACCGAGACTGGCAGGTTCGTCTAAGCTAAGGTAAATTTAAGCACCCTTTATGTCACCACTTCAAACCTGGTTGTGAATACTGAGAGACGTATGAAGCACTGCTCCCTCAAATAAAGCTATTTTTTCCCCTTACGGTCTGACAATCATCGGTGACGTGTCCTCCTACGTAGAGAGGCTCGTAGAAGAGGATGCGGCGAAATACCTGGGAACTTGTTGACCTGCCCCGAGACGATATTTTCATTGTCGTGGAAGGAAACGCCATGCCAGTAGATTTCACAGGCTGCTCGTCTCCCCAAAGGAAACTGATGGAAGAGAGAGAGAAGGAGCAGTGAACGGGGGGGAGGGGCGATCAAAGATGATAGGAGAATGATGAGGAAAAACCACAAAGATCAGAAAATCGCGCTCGTTTTGCATTTGGGAAGAAAAAAAAAAAAAGAAAAGGAGGATTTTCATTTGTTGGTGTTGACTCGGGACGCGAGGAGGTCGTTTGTCTCTCGGGTGATCCCGAAGAGCAGGGATAATCTTGCCTAAACATGGCAGCTAAGTGCGTGTCGCTGTTGGGATAAGCGGGGAAAGAGAAGGAAGAAGTGATACTATAAAAGGATTTGGCGAGGGAGAAAATCCTACTGGCACAAAGGCGTGGCTTTGGACCTCTACACTTCTTCTGCCCATACTCACACACTCCGAATCCCAAATTATCCACCGACTTGAGTCGAAAGGAGAGGTTATCCCGGTGCATGTATGTGCCAAACAAATAACCAAACACGCCGTCTTCATGTCTGGAAGAACAGTATTTATACCCCGAACTAACAGAGAAACCCCTAACGTACATTAAAAGACAGCTCCCTGTAGTACAGCTCTCAAATATGGAGTCACGTCTCAATTCTCTGGAGCCAAACTTGGCTGTGATGCAGCAACAATTAACTGGAAGAGAATACTTTCTATTTCAGAGTGAGGTTGATTTTTTTTTTTTTCTGAGCTTTTAAAGCACAAGTAAAGACATCGACCAATCACATCGTGTAAAAGTGGCACTCTCAAGTCTCAGATCCACTCCCCGTTCGCCTCGCAGCTTGTGGTCGAGAAATTTTAATTCAACAGCTCTTAGCGGGGTTCAAAACATTAACACGGGAGCCAAGAACAATTGTATCATGGAGTCGATCTTGGACTATATTACATCAGGAGGACGTCTGAAACGACTCAGAAAAGTCGGCGGCCTTGGCAATCGGGCACCCTGAACGGTACGCGACCCAACTGGTCGCCCCGGCAACACGATAAATCTGGAACGTCGCGTTAATGGGTCCTTAGGGGTTAGTTTACCGAGCCTTATTTATTTATGAAAAGACTTGGCCCAGTTTAAGCAAAACGTATCTTTTACTGACGCGAAAGCCTCCAGTAAACAGCATTTATCGTTCCAGATATCCAGGTTATCGTTTTCTCGAAACTAAGGAAGCCTCTCGCCGTCGGGAACTTTTAAACTCCATTCAGAAATAAAAGGCAGTGATATTCGTCTCATTCTCTGGTGTTTGTTATTCGGTCCCTCGGATTGGCATTCACTCTGCCACGAAGAGGACTATACTGGCCTATTGGATTAGAGGAGCTTAAAGCTAATTATTTCCCACCGTTAAAGAGCGTGCCGCACGCCGAGCGTCACTTGACAGCGGTCTCTCAGGCCGGAGAATACCACAGGATGGGCAGACGTAGCGAGCGCAATGTTTTCCCCAAAATGCCCTCTTAACTTTCCAAAATCGTACCGAGCCAAGTCCCGCTTAAATGCCGGGCGTATCACAACTCGGCTAAAAGGATTTGCCCCGATCACAGGTCACTCCGTGACTGACAACACGCACACCGAAGCAACTGGGGTCGCAACCCCTTCGAAGACGGCCGACGGCTACTTTCAAATTCGACACGCGATCCATACAGCGGCCTCGGCTTGGCTTCGCAGACCGAGCGCGGTGACGTACGGGCCGTCCCGTCTCCTTTTTCAAATGGCAGACTCGGAAAAGGGGTTCAAGTGTCGCCGCTCGGTCACCGGCGACACGTCCACCCGTCTCGTCGAATTACCGTTCGTTACTTCTCATGCATAATGGAGGGGGGAGCGCTGATAACGGCCGACGGCAGGTATTAATTGCATCGCGTTCAAAGTGACCAGATGGTGTTTATGGCTCCGAGTTAAAAAAAAAAACAAAAAAAAAGGACTGGATCAATTAGCCCTCCCATTAATGTTTCAAAGTTGCTGCTTCTCGCTCACAGCGACTTTCATCCACAACCGTCCTGTGTCGTTTTAGACACCTGAAGCGTGCGCTGTGGAACTGGAAGTTGTGGCCCAATTAATGGCGACCGCGTCGTCGTCTAAGGATAACAAGTCCTTAGGGTCTAAATTAAAGCTGCAACTGCCATTTTTTTTTTGTTTGTTTCTTGATTTATTAATCTGTGTGGTCAATGAAACATCTGAAAACAGTGTGGGGGGGGGGGGGAAACGCCTAATTTTCAAGTCTGTTGTTTGACTTCAATGTTTAACTAATTATCAAAAAAAAAGGTTATTGATCGTTTGCCTTCAGATTCACTTTCTAATCGCCACGGTTCAACTCGAAATCTGCAGCGACGGAAAAGGTAAGGAGGTCGAAATTAAGGTGAGAGAGCGACTCCAATTACAGATTACGATACAATACCAATTCAGAAAACACTTAATAATGTAAATGAGTGCGTGGTTTTGCAGAATATCATCAATAATTTTGTTTGCCCGTACGTGTATTTTTTTACAGAGGAACTTGACCTCTGCGTTTTACCCAATCGGAAGCAGTACGTGTGTACACACACACACACACACACACACACACATTAGGAGCAGTGAGCAGCCACAGCAGCAAGTTAGATCATTAATATGAATAGCGACGGCGCGTGAACTCACAACACTTGTGTAGACGCGCGTCCGCTGACAAGAAGGGTGACCCGACTCTTCCATCTTTAGCGGACATGGAGGTTAGTTTAAATTCATGCTCAATGACGGTTGAGTATTTTAATGGGCGGACAACATCACGACCACCTTCGGTGCTGCACGAACAGGCTCATTGTTTCGGCTTCATCCAAACTGTTCTCTTGATCATCTCGTTTTCTTAAAACCACGGCAACTCCAAACACTCCCACACGGATCGAAGACTCGGTTCCAACTTCTGAAAGCCAGGCGTTTTGTGAGTCACATTTTGCCAGAGATACTGCGTCTCGTGAAATTTCAGAGCTCCGGAGAGAGGAGGCCGGCTGCTGTAATTATTATCGGATTGAGTTTTAAACGGGCTCAACGGTCCGTTATTGTTTTCTTTATAAGCTGCTGCAGTTCAGATTCTATTTCCTTTTTACCAGCTGAACACACACAACCAGTAAAAAAAAAGATATCTCGGGTTGGAGTAAGTGCCGTGCCCTTGAAAACTACAGAAACCGTTGCGTCAAGAGACTGCTTAGAAGAGAAAGTGGAGGACATTAATCGTGCGAGTGTTCGGTTGTCTCCTGCAGCCTTCAAAAAGGAAATCTATGATCATTTCTAACATGTTATTATATTTGCAGATATAACGCTTGCTTACCAAGCGTCAGCCTTATGGATATTCTTTGGACATCGTTTTTTTTTTTTTCGCGCAACGGCTCCTCTCGTTCCGGTTCAACAACTAAAACGGTTGAAATACGTTGGAAAAGCAAGAAGAGGTCAACGGAGGTTCCCTGTTTTGGTACTTTAGTGGAATTAAACAAACAAAAACAGTCAACTGTAAGCTGGAGGACATTGAGACGGGAGGTTTTCATCCATGCACACTGGTGACCCACGCTGAAGTGAGACGATGATGTCAGGGGGTCCTCTCTGGATCACTGCTGCTCAGCTACACCAGCTATTCACGCGACTACTTTTGCACTATTTATAGGAATGAAAAATGGGACATGGGTAAATAAAAGCAAAGGCAAAATAGCAACAACAACAACAACAACAACAACAACAAAAACAGTAGAGAAACTCTTGGGCAGCTCACCTCTTTCCACTTGAGCTGCCTGATGCTTATCTTCAGCGCCTCCAACGACGTTTTGGCTTTGGAGGTGTCCACCGTCACTGGCCTTCTCTTCCTCGGGACTTTGAATCCGTCCTCACGGCGCGTTTCATGGATGTTCTTGGACGCGTGGATGGTTGCATAGTTGCCATTGTTCTCCAACTTGCCCTGCAGTATCTTCCCAGTCCCCTTGATGTGAAGCGTCCGCTCGTACCCGAGTCTGTTCAGGTGTCTCTCGCCGTGAGCGGAGACCGCGGACCCGTGCAGCGCCAGATCCGAGATGTGTTTACCGCAGATATTCTTGGCGTCTTTCCCGGGTTTGCCGCGATGTTTGCCCCTCGGTTTACCGGGGGTATCCGCGCCGGCGGCGGCTGCTGCTGCTATAGTGATGCCGGAGGGGTCCGGGGATAGAGAGGCGGCGGACGAAGGCACCGGCACCGACACCGGCACCGGCTCCTCAGCATCCACCGCTCCAGCCTTCGCTGCATCCTCGCCGAACGATTTCATCCGCTCGAGTTGAACCTCCACTTTGACATGACGATCATTCATTATTCGTGACGCCGCCGGGCAGGGCGCAGTGGGACCGCGGAGTGCGATAATCCGACGCCGGCAAGGTAACGGTGTTCAGAAACGGTGAAGTACGCATCGCTGGCTTCTTTTATTTCTTTTTCTTTTCTTTTTTTTTCTTTTTTTTTATAATAGGGTAAAAGCCATTTGTCTCAAAGTGAGGCCGTTATTTCAAACCGGAGTGAGTGAGCAGACCTGCGGAAATACGACCGAGCCCGCAGTATTTAACGTCGACATCTCCGGCTAAATAAGTAACGCGAGCTACCGCTGTTGGCTCGCCGGCTGGTTTCAATAGTTTTAAATGGGCGACTTGTCCCAGGCTGGCGGCGACTCGTCCCTCGTAGCCACCGCGGCTAAATTAGCTTCTCGAAAGGGAGCTAAAGCTGACGGTAGCCTGTCAAACTTCATTTAGATAACATACGGTCCTGAGCCGCTGGCAAAAAAAACAACAACAACAACAAAAAAAACCAACTACCGTTAAGTTGTCCCGTCCTTACCTCACCGGCCCCGCGGTACTCTTGGTCTCCAGTTATGTGGTGTTTATCGTCCTTGTGTTGTCAAGCAGCAGACGGCAGACCGGCCCGTCGCCCAGCCTCCATCTGGTTTGAACTCAGCTGATGCTGCTTTCTGGGTTCCTCGTAATACCCCCCGCTGCTTTCCTAAGGCGGGTTGTCCACGGGACTTATCGCCTGTAAATTATAAATAGAAACGGAGCACCGGATGATGTGCAACCGATTTTTCTTGCCAGATCGTAGCACTGAAATTCTGTAACGCGATGCTGGTACTGTTTGCCGGTTTCAACCGGTTTTCCCCTTTAGGGCTTAATATTTTCATATTTCCCGACAGCTCGTGAAGGCAACATAAGGATGCCATGTTGCCGTGATCTCCCTTCAGAAGCAAATAATTATTTAATGTCCACCAAATAGCTTACCGTAATTTCCCTTACTGAAAAATATTACCTTAAGTTACCTAGATTTCCTTTAATAGGTCGAAATGTTCATCAGCAAAGACGTTTTTTGTTTTTTTTTATCCAGAAAATAAATTTTCTAATTCGTACAAAGTGCTTTTTTAGAAGGCAAATAAGAAAGAAATCAAAAGAACACATTTTAGAAAAACAGAATATATATATATATATATATATATATATATATATATATATATATATATATATATAAAGTTGTGAGATCGGGAAAAGAAAGGCAGATCTTCTTTTTTTTTATTATTTCTTTTCATAATCTGTATTTATTTGCCGATATTGTGGTGATAATGATTTTCCAAAGACAGGAAAAGTGTATTGAAAAAGTCAAAAACAGTGGTCACATGTATGCTCAACATGACTTATTAAAAATAAACAGTACAAACACCACCGCAGGGAAAAAAAGAGTTCAGACACGTAGAGTATCTTCAGTCAGCAGAGTCCATCTGCTAAAGAAGACACATTAACCCCCAGTAAATCAAGACCGGCACCACCATCAACATCACCACATGGAAAGAGAGTTAAGACGCATCAAGAATCTTCAGAAGACCGTGTCTGTCCAACTGCTGAAGAAGAGACATTTCCCTCAAGTAAGCTACCGTCTGCATGGCCAGTACCAGAAATCCACCAAGATGTATGACTGTGTATACGCCCGCCGTCTGAGTGATTGTCCTTACCACAACAAACAGAAAGAAAGCTCTCCGGCTAGCGAGGAAATTGGGGGCCAGTCAGGAGCAGCACATGGCCTAAAAAAAAATATACAGATCTAGAGCTGCGAAAAGTCAAAGGCAGAGCCCGGATACTTGACGGTTCCTCTTCCATACAGACCCAAAGAAGGGCTAACTGTAAATCCGGTGCAGTGCTGTGAACTTCAGCCTCGTTCTGGCGGGTGGGGTAACATCACCTTCGAACCTACTTTGTAGCACAAGCAGGTAGCCAAGAGCAGAACACCTAGGACACTTTGGCAAGAAGCAAATCACCAAATCTGTCCTGCTGGAACAATCCTCAGTTGACTGATAAATCTGATCTGTTTTTCTAGCGTTCCACTTGGCACCTTTAGTCCAGGACGGGGGTTTTTCTTCCAGGTTTACCTGATCAAAGACTTAAATATATAGCGGATTATCTGGTTGATAGTGCTCACTGCGTAAGATGCTGTTGCCCCATTAAAAAAGAATCAGAGGAGGCTACCTCCTTGGCACGTTTGTGGTCTTTAAAGCAGACATCACCAAAGCTGGGAAGGAAGTGGTGTTCCACCAATTTATAAGAACTTCTTATAGGCTGGAAGGACAGGATTTACATATGAGAAATCCCCCCAGGTTTCATTTTTAGTACGGTAGGGCAGGCTAATAAGAGAGTCCACGCTCTGTTGAGCCTCGTATTTCTTTAATACTTGGTACTAATGACTTCATAAACTTCTTAACTAACTTAAGAGTCTTTAGCTTTCAGACTCCTCTTCGGTAGAACCTGTTCCCAATATGAGTTTGGGAGGCAGACACCTTCCCTACTTTTAAGATTAGGCTTAAAATCATTCCTTTTCCTGAGGTGACTCTGAGCCATCCCATAATTAAGGCTACTGGGGGACCTTTCGTGATGCACTGAGCTCCTCTCGTCTCGTCTCCTCTCCCTCGTTCAGGCTCTCAATGCATTTATATGCCACCATTACATCTCACTAACTCTATTCCTTCTCTCCTGTGAAGTTTCATACCGTTTGAGTTTTTTCTCTGCAGGTACTTCAGCTACTGGAGCTGCATGTTTTTCCTTTCCAGTGTCAGAGGTTGTCTTCCTGTTAGAAGGGAGTTTTTCCTTCTCACTATTGGAGGTTTCTTCTTGTTAAAAGACTTGCAGCTGTCGCTCATATGGCAATTCTTGAATTGTTGTGTTTCTCTCTATAATATTGTAAATCTCTGTTGAAAGGACTTTACCATGGTAAGTTCCCTGAGATAAATTGCGTTATGATCGGGCGATATATTAATAAAATTGAAACGAACCAAGAGTTTTTCTTTGTCTCCTGACTAGGGTGTCCTTTTCACTTGGAGTTCAACATGACTTCAACTGTTTTTGCATTTCACATGAATATAATACTTCAGAGATCCAGTCGTTGTCATAGTTCCTTCTTCCTCCAACGCAAGGAAGAAGGCAATCACTCTTTAACAAATGACTGAGCGATTAGTGAGTTACATCCACATGCACTCAGATGTCGGAACCAACTTACATTTATTAATGGATTAGAAGTGCAATCAGGTTTAATCATCTCTAATGTTTGTACATCTCTAGTTTGTAAAGTCCAATGCGAATACATCATCAATATCAGATCAATACCGGGAGGGACATTTCAGTGCTACTGTTTATAACCGTTATTCCATCCACTACTTTTATCTCTTCGTCAGATGTTTAATTGATTCATACAAATGAAACAACAATGTCCCACTAATATTTACAGTTGTACAAAGATCAACAAGCCCCATCACGACGTCTCGAAGCCCAAAATAATCCAATACCTTGGTTGCTTTATTTTAAAAACTAATTATTTTACAAATAAAAGTTATAGGCGGCGTCCTGAGAATATTATGTGCAAACAGATGAACGTCTCTCTCCAAACAAAGCATTGAAAAACAAAATCCTGACGGTGCTTATATTCCGTTTTAAGAGTTTGACACCTGCTTCATTTCCTGTTTCACATTATATATTCAATAGTTCACAGTTTCCTGTTGTTCACGGAGTTTAAAATGAGTAACCACAATCCTCTGAAATGATTGGCAAATATTCGTGCGCAAAAAAAAAATTGACCATGTTTATGTAATACTTCATTCATATAGTAAAGGAGCAACATGTTCTCAGGAGTACTGAGTGTTAGAGATTTTCTTCCACAGTAAAGTCTTCAGGTTGTTAAGGACTAGTGAGTGGTGGACCTCCATCTGGCTTGCCAGACCGCTGAGAGTCACGCAGGTGCGCAGCTGCTTTTCCAGATCCCCCCGGAGGTCCGAAGGTGCTCCGAAAAGCAGAAAATCCTGCAGCAGCACGCACACTTTGGCGAGATTAGGCTGCACGACCTCGGTGTTACACTGCTTCACCAGTCGGTCGCACGTGGCCGTGCAGTCCCGGCCGTACGTGCAGTCGGCGTTGGTCTCGCATCGCCGTCCCTTCAGGAATCCCCGCACGACGGCCTCCGACGCCACGCTGTGCAGGTTGGCCATCTTGCAGTCGTACTTCGCGTTGTAGCCCACGTGGTGGGGATTGGCGTCGCATATGAGGAAGCTCCCGTAAGAGCCGTGGAAGACCTCCTCCACGAACTCCAGCAGGCCGATGGTGATGCGAGCCCGGCGGGGCCAGGCCGGGGCGAGCCAGTGGTTCAGGCCGGAGCTCAGGGCCTCGGGGACGAGAGACTGCAGGTAATGAGGCACCTCCAGCCTGTAGAGGGAGCTGTGGCTGACGCGCTCTGTCACGTACAAGTCTCCGCAGAAGCCCAGCAGCTTGGGGGTGTGCTCCTTCTCCTGCAGCGCCACCATCAGGAGGAACTCGTTGATCTGGAGAAGAGCCCAGATCGACTTGGCCTCGGCGAGAGACACTTTGCTGTCCTGGTTGACATCCGCCAGGGTAATGACCCGGTCCACCAGGGTGCTCAGAGATGGCT
The DNA here is from genome assembly GCF_022577435.1 of Embiotoca jacksoni. Taxonomy (NCBI): domain Eukaryota; kingdom Metazoa; phylum Chordata; class Actinopteri; family Embiotocidae; genus Embiotoca; species Embiotoca jacksoni. Next base: position 14,317,009 of record NW_027185230.1, on the reverse strand, counting down.
GCTCACCGAGGTTAGCCTGCGGGAAGGAGGTTAGTTTCTTCGGTTATTATCTTGTAAGTGAGAATTTCTATATCGGAGATGAAGAAACACAATTTCCTGGTGTTTGCGCGTGTGTGTTTTTTTGATTAGAGATGTTCTGATCCATATTAAAATGCTATGCGGTGTAATTGATGGGAAACCTTGAGGAAACTGTGCAGCATCTCTTTGAATTCATCCATCGACGTTCCACGAGTGGGTTTGTCAAACAAGCTCATCTCCTGTCGCAGCACCGAGTCCGGAGCTCCATCGATCTTCACCGGATCCTCGACGCCGCACTTGATCACAACCGGCCGCTCCTTCCACAGTCCGACGTACACCTGCCGACAAAAAAAAGTACGACAATAAGTGATGACGGAATATGACCGTAGAGGTTCGGGGCTCATTAAGTTACTCAACACAAGCTAAACAAAAAACAAAGTGCAGTTAACTGTTTCAGAACCTGTTAAAATACACTGCTTAAAACGACTGTTTTCAGATGGAGGAAAAATATTTGTCCAAAAAAACTCTGAAAATCACGTCTGTAGTGCCGATTTTTTTAATTTTTTTAATTCTGTGTTACCGAAGTTGTTGTTGTGTCATATTTTCATGGATAAGGCACTTATTATGTCATAAGGTTTTAACCAATGAAATAAAGATATAATGTTGACATTTTAGTTTGCATTTTTTTGGAAATATGCATGTAGATGATACCATATTAAATATTGAAGGTCAAGGTCATGGCTTACATGCTTATTGTCTTAAAAACATAAAACCTGTGCTGTCCTTTTGCAAAATACTTCTCTGGTTAGTACACGAGGATATTTCACTCTGAGAAAAAAAAAAAAAAAGTATTCATCTGGAAGTGCTTTCTTTCATCGGAGGTTGTTGTTGCATGTCTGCTGTGTGTGTGTGTGTGTGTGTGTGTGTGTGTGTGTGTGTGTGTGTGTGTGTGTGTGTGTGTGTGTGTGTGTGTGTGTTTATTTGACCTGATGCGTGGAGGAGGTGGACATGCAGTGCTGGAAGGTTAGAGTTCTCTGGTCGCACAATGCCTTGCAGGACGAGCCCGATATGATGCCCCTTCTGTAGTGATCGCACTGCAAACACAAACAGGAAATGCGCTACATTAACTGCAGGAAACAGGAAAAAACCCTCCAAGCGCTTCGTCCCCCCTCGAAGCCGAGTTCAATATTTACGCATCAGGGATTTTTTTAAGACGTCTGTATATTTAGACCTCCAAAGGGAACTGTTGAACCCTTCGCAGGGATTGTTTGAGGAGACATTGTGCTCCATCCTCCGTTTTTCTGCCCCCGCTTCCTCCCTTGACACGCTGCGACACGTCTATCCCGTTTGATTGAAGATCCCGTTCAATTCCTGACCCTGACGATTCTGCTGTCAACAAAACCCTCAACGTGGGTGCAGAAGAAGTCCCGTTCGAGCGAGAAACGCCGTCGCCCCGCGGCGGGAGGAATTTGCGCTGAACTGCCGACGTGCCGGCGGCACGGCACGGACGTCACCTCTTGATTCCCTGTACTCGGAGCAGATCATCAGATTATCACTGATGTGTTGGAAACTCTTCCAGTTGGCACCTTGAGAGCTGGTGGTGGAGCGTTAAGGTGACGCGAGGTCACGTTTTTGCCACCAGACAAAAAGACTGATACCAATCTCATGTCTGTGTGGTCGATATGAAGCTATCCCATGCAGCTAGTTAGCTTAGCTTAGCACAAAGACTGGGGAAAAGGGGGGAAGCCTGTCTGGCTTTTTCCGTAAGCAACAAAATAGGAGTATTTCAAGATCCTTAATTTTTAATTTTTTTTTTTCTAAATGAGTCTGCACCGGAGGCATTATAGTTTCGGGTGATTCGTCCATCCGTTCGGACCCACGTTGGGAAATCTCAAGGACGTCTTTGAAGAAAATGTCTTCAAATTTGGCACAAACGTCAAAGGTCAAAATTCAAGGTCCGCGTGTCCTCAAGTCAATTCCATCCATCTGTCCCATTTTCATGAACCCCGTTGTCTCACGAACACAGCGAGTGCGTTTCTTTGAATGTGGCACAAAAAACGTGCACTTTTTTTTTTCCCAACGATGAATTAATTTTGATTTCGGAGGTCAAAGGTCGAAGATCAAGGTGACTTTAACCTTCATGTCCGTGTCATTTTCATGAACCCCTTTATCTCACGAACACCTCGAGGGAATTTCTTCAAATGCGGCACGGACATTGAGCTGAACTCACGGGTGAAGTGCTTAGATTTTAGAGGTCAAAGGTCAAAGATCGAGGTCACTGTAACCTCATGTCCATCCGTCCCGTTCTCAAGAACTGGCGCTGGCTCACGAAGGCACGAGGGAAATGTTTTCACGAATGAACTGCTTTGATTTTGGAGGTCAAAGGTCAAAGATTAAGCTTCCTGCGACGTCGTGTCTGTCCCGTGCTCGTGAATGCGATACCCTCCGGAACATCTCTACTCTAAACAAACACGGATGACGACTTAGCTGGTTGGCAGAAGAGCACAAACGTGATGCTTCACCTCATGTAGGTGGTACGACATAAACTTGGAAGCAGAACGGAGTAACTCACGGACCTACGCCTAATGTTTATACACACACAGGCACACGCGCAGATCTGAGTATATGTTGTTACGTCATTGAACTTTGATTGTGCGTTAATTACTCTGATTTGTATTTTTTTTTTCCCTGCTCCTCTGCGCGCTTTCAACTCTCCACGTCTGTTCTGTTCTCGGTCGCCGAAAGCTTTGGGAACAGCTGGGCACAGCTGGAGAGCGCCTGAGCTATCGGCTACACCTTCACCCAAAGACACAGGCCGTGTGCTGTACACGTGGGAACAGGCCAGACCGGGAAACCCAAAACGGACCTCAAAAGACGGATCCTCTTGTCCCGTCCAGCTGGTCCGCCGTATCGGCCTTTATCGTGACAGAATGAGAGCCTCGCCGCTTCACTGAAACAGCTGGAACATGGCTGCCCTGTTCTATTTTCTCTTCTTCTGGTTCCGCCTCAGTACTCTCTGCAGCTCTGCGACAGCCGGAGCAGCAACAAATTGGCTGGTTTCAAATCTTCTCCCCGTATGTAGTCCAAAATGATAATAAGACAGAAGACATAAAATCTCATGAAACATTCGGCGCTGAATTTTCTTTGTTAGTGGTTCAGAGCCAAGCCGCTCCGTGCTAATTTGTATGTTTGCGATTACGGTTTTCATCTTGATGTTCATCCTAAATACTAAATTTCTGTTCTTCTTCAGAGGTGTTATGCAACATTTATATTTTTTTGTATCATGTATGCTAAAGAAAGTATCGAATTCTCACATTTGAAAAGCAGGAATGTCTGAAAAATGACTAAAACAATTCATTGGTTGTTGAAACATTAAAGACCTCATTAGACAGACTTGTGTTAAATCCCATTAAATAACCTGTGTTGTGATTTATATATCTGTATGAATAAAATGGAATTGAATTATCTTACTTTCTGTAACTTTAAAGAAGCCTTGCAGGGTTTTGTTAAGTTAGAGAGCTTAGTCTTGTCTTTTTGTTTGTTTCTGTAAGGCAAGTTAGTTTAAGGTTATATTATTTTGGACTGTGAGACCTGACACACTTAAAAAAAACCTCCAAAACAATGCCATTCTTTAAACAGAGAGGTTTTTTTTTTTTTTTTTTCTCTCCAACGGCTGAACATTACTAGTTTGTTCATTTTATTGAAACTTTTATCGAAAAGTTGTCGATGGTTGAATCTCAGCAGGACATGCACCGAGTCAGCGTTTTGTTTCATCTGATTGATTAATTCCATTTAAAAGTGAACCAATGTTTAATTATTTTTTTTCCCAGTGAATTATTGGTTCCACTTTTGCATTTTAGTCGATTTTTCACTGCTAAAAACACTTCCCGAAATAAATATTTGTCGTCGTCCAGTTCGTTATGTTCCCCTGGATTTCGAAACACCCTGTAATGCACATTAGTGGTTGTGAAAGACTTACGATGACCATGTGGCAAACATGTCCACGGCAGAGTTCGGAGTAGGAGGCGTACTGCATGTAGACGACCCAGCTGACGACCAGGATGCCCAGCCAGGCCAGGAGAAGGTACTTCACCTTGATGGCCGGGAGACGACTCTGTTGGCGGAGCGGAAAGGAGAGGAGGAAATATAATAAGTCGAGACGACATGACATCTAATGATACCGTCGGGCCCACGCAAAACACAGCACGTTCACAATATCTCTTACGTAAAGGTACGGCAACGTTATCAGCTAAATATACTTTAAAGTGTCGAAATGAAGAGCATTTTTGCAGCAGAAAAATGCAAAACTGATTTACTGAATATAATTTGGTTACCTTGATGACGCTGATGATTTAACTACGGCAACTGGTCACTAGTCTTAACCACTTTTGTGTAGCTTGGTCATTCCCAATGTGGGGTTTAAGATGCCTCCCAAGTAAATCTGGAGGGTCATGAGACCAAATTAGAAAGAATTAAAAAAAAAAAAAAAAAAAAAAAAAAGAAATTGTGACGCACAAATCTGTATTCAGTGTTTTGGGACTTTTCTCTCTTTGTTGTTTTTGAATGAAATATTTTACAGCTGTTTGGCCCGCAAACAATTTTCCAAATGATACCATCTGGGAAGTTTAGAGGTGACATTCTTTGGCAAATCTACCTCAAACATCTAAAAAGTGACAAACCCCGACATAGATCTTTTTTTCTGTTGTTACAAGGGGTCAGATGGAAATAAAGGCTTGGATCCATTGGCTTACAAATACTACATAAAATACACTGCTTCTGTTAATTGTAGCCTACAATATTGCCCTTTAAAATGCTGTAGAGTAGAAGTACGAGATAATAATGAAATATGTAAGAAATGTCAGGATCCATAACCATCAAACGTGAAAATCGAGAATAAAAGAACTCATTAAGCAGCACGTTTCCTGTCTGGTGTTGTAATCCTCCTGTTTTATTGGAATATCTAAGGCACGCATGAGCAGAATTTGTTATGGGGGAGCTACATTCAGAGGTCCTTTCCTTTATGAGGCCCACGCAACAATAAACGGATGAACTGGGTGACTTGACCTTATGAGGAGAATGTCAAGAAAGATGACATGCTGCTGTGCACCCTCGATTTTCTCGCAATTTGTGCGACATCTCGTGATGCACGTGAACTGGACGCCTCGGATGTCATCGATGCAGATATTAAGACGGATTATTTGACATGCAGATGCCGGTAGATCGACCACGCGGGCCCCCCCCCCCCCCCCTTGTGAGTAAACACGTACCTGCAGGCCTTTGGACAAAGGGCAGAACAGCATCAAATGGACCAGTCTCCGCAAAGCCCTGGGCATCATGAGCGACTCTTGTTCGGAGGCGGCGGAGCGAGAAAGAAGAGAGCCCTGTCGGATCACATCCTCACAGCGAGCTGCGCCATGCGCCGCAAATTACGCGCATTTTTATTATATTATTATTATTATTATTATTATTAATACGCGCGGCAAATCGAAAGTTTTTTTTTTTGTTTTTTTTAAACTTGTCTTTTACAATATAACACGTCGTAATCCAGCTTTCCAATACAAATTATTCGCCTGACAAAAAAAAAAAAAAAAAAAAAAAAGGATCAAGCGAGCGTCCTTGAAACTGAGAAATATCCGCACCACATAGGCCAGAAAAATCTCCCGCTCAGGCCCAGAATTAAAGATCGTCATCCGTCACCTGCAGATCCGATTAACGTGAAGGCTGCCTCTTTATTACCCCCATCATAGGAAACTGGACATTATTATTGTGACACAGAAAATAGCCAGTGTCGACCGATGAGCGCACTACCTCCCGTTTCCCAGCGACTCGCTGCTACGCTTCCTTAAAGGGACAGATCTCAGCTGTGAGGGGTTTTTTGGGGGGGTTTTTTCTTTCCCCCCCGCCGACGTAAAATGTTAGCGCGCTTCCTGTCCTATTAAAATAAAGACGATTTCGTGTTTTTTTTTTTTTTTCCCCTCAAGATGAGATAAGACTTTATTAATCCCGCAGTGGGGGAAATGTAGTTGTCAGCACAGTTTAAAAATAAAGGTAAGAAAAAGATAAGTACACAGGAAGAAAAAAAACAAAAATACACATGCAATAAAAAAAAAACAACCATTAAAATAAATGTAAACTGTAAAAGAAATAAGAATCAATGTATGAAAACACGCACACAAGCGATATGCTCAAATTAAATAAACACACCTTGATATGTAGAGAAATATAAAGAAAAACATAATTACTGAACGTAGGTGATAAAAACATATATTGTTTATTGTAAATTTTCCAGATATATTGCATGTTGCACAGAAATTGTCAGTTTAAATGCACCTTCAGCTGCTGCACAATCCGCCGGGGTCAAATGACCTGCATGGAAAATACTACTTGAGTAAATCCACAGAAGTATCAGCAACTAAATGTGGTTAAAGTATTAAAGTTAAAGTACTGGTTTCGTCCCTCCGACTGATATATTATAATATATGACATCAATACTAGTGAAGTGTTGCAGCTGCTGCCGGTGGAGCTCCTTTGAACTAATTTATATATCGTTTTATATACACAGACAGCAGATATATGAGGGGAAATAAGAAAAGAAAAAAAAAGTGAGTTCTGAAACACAAATCTGTTCCTCATTTTGTGGACTTGGGACCAGTTGACTATTGAACTGAAACCATGCGAAAAGTTAAGAGGGCAAAAACAGCATTTGGTGTGACTAACTTCACACTTAACTCATTTGTTTAAGCGAAAGAAACTTCCTGCAAACGGCAACGCGATGAAAGTGACGACAGACAGCAGATGGAAGAAGAACGGGCAGCAGCTGGATGCGCTGATGACAACGACAGGCGGTGAGGAGGGCTGAGAGATAACCAGAATAACAAGAAGTACATCAAGGCTCATTCAGGGAACACTTGTAAAATAAAGCTGTTGTGCTCCGCAGATGCACATTAGGTCCGTATAGTGAACGTCAGAGGAACAAACTTAACTAACTGAGCAACTCCGCTCTTAAAAAAATGACTGTTTTTCGTCAAGAGGAGTCTGGTGGCTTTCCAGAGATTGACACAAAGGTACAATTTGCCTTTGGAAAAGTCTGTCTGACGTCAACGTAAAGTCATGAAAATAATCTAAGTATGGCGTGCGCCTAATCCCGGTATTGTATTTTCTAGGTGGGCCTTCTTTTTTTTTTTTTTTTTTGGTGGGTAAAACACATTTTGGTGCCCGTACAGACGCCTGTTTCTGCAAACTTGGGGGACGTCCTGACCCCCGATCTACTGCCAGCGATACACCGACTTCAAACAATCCAGACCATCCCTTTAATTGCAAATGCATTGGCAAATAAGTGTTGTTGTTGTTTTTTTTTAGTCAATAAATAATGTAAAAAAACAAAAAAGTTGTTGATGTAGGTCGGTAGTTACTTTATTAATCCCCAAGGGGAAATTTTTTTTCGCTACAGCAGCGTACAGGAAGCAATAAGATAATAATAGAATAATAAAAAGCAATGTGATTGATGTGATGGAAAGGAGTCTCGGGACTGTCAGCAAAGATGAAATATTCCGATTTGAACAACGTGTTGGAAAACTTCAAAAACACTCCCTTTATCTCACTTTATGTCACTAAAGACATGCATGTCTGTCTGTGTCTCCAACACTGAGGCGGGTCCATGTTTCCCCACGTTGGGGGGAGTACATCTGAAAAAAAAAACGCAACACAACTAGACGTTTGGTCATGGTAAGTTTACAGCTTCAACAGTTGTTTACGTTTCTGTTAGTAAAAACAAATCTACTGACGACGACGATGATGATGATGATGATGTTTTATGGCTCAACGCAACGTCGGCCCGCAGCGTCAGAAGAGGCACGACGGACAAGAGCTTCCCACGATGCACTGCTGCAGCTCCACAGGTTTATCTGAGCCATCAGAGGTGACCTCTGGGCTTCTGTAACGATTTAATAGTAGGAACATGAATTGAGTCAAATATTAAAAATCAGCAGGGGGACTTTTCAAGCGTCATTCCCAAACACGGATAAGATAGTAAGATATGGACGAATCGCTCCCCCCCCGTGATCTCTATGTAATCATATCTGCATTTTTTTTTAATGTCAAAATATCTTGTCGCCGTGAGAGCTCGCGATGGGCACCGTTAACAATTTTCTAACATTTAAAAGGAACATATCGATTGATTCATCTGGAAAACCATCACTCCATCGATCTGCCGTGAACAAACTCGTTAGCTGCTGCCCTATTTTCTCCGGCGTTTCATTCTGGCACAGCATCCACCCTGTCCGATTATCGACCCTCCCGCCCTACTGTGTCATTTACAGTTGGAACCGGATCGGCCCGACCTCTGGAGGCGGCGTCGTCAGCCAAAGGGCGGTCGGTGACCTCGCGTGAAAGTGCGTTTACCCGTCTGCATTGCGTTTCACCTCGCCTTACCTCAACCTGTAATATCCATATAATCCAATTAAATCATCTCTTAAAGCGCTAAATCGAACCGGTTACCTCCACCGATCCCGCGGCCTCCGCGCCCAGAGGCCACAGCGGGAAGCCAAGAGAAGAGAAGTCTGCGAAATGGTACAACAGTGGAAATTTGGTTATTCCCTTTTATTTTGAAATTTCTGAAATCAGCCCCCATCCCCGCCCTCCCTCCTCCCAATACAGGAGAACTGAAAATTAAAAAAGAAAGGTGGCATATGTTGAAGTAATTTACTCTAAAATAGTCACTAATTAAAAAAAAAAAAGTTTATTTATAGCACGAATGCATTCAACATGTTTATTTTTAGCAACAGGTTTGACAGCAGTCTGAGGACTGCAAATCCTCTCCAGCTGTAAGTCTGCTAAATTAAAATAAATAAATTAAAAAAGAAAAAAAAAATCCACCAAATGCTGTGATTAAACCTTTTAATAAGTAAATGAAGTCAAAGTTAAGCTCTTAAATGTTGCGCCATCGTGAACTTGGTATAATGACCTGAAACCTAAAAATAACCCGTTGCCGAGCACGCGGAAGGCAGGAAACTAAAAACCACTCCGGTGAACGTCACGAGGATTTTTTTTTTAAATTTTTTTTTCACCTAATGTAAATCGCGACTTGACATTAATATTGATTTTGAACAGAAGAAAAAAAAAAAAAAAAAAAAAAAACCCAGCAAAATAGTCATTTCCACATGAGTCGTGTTCAGTTTTCAAATCACAGGAGACATTTAAAACACGAAACACGGTGAAAACGAGCTCTCGTTTAATTCACGATGTGTGATGTTACATGTTAAATGCACCGTGACGACCGGATTGTGTGTGTGTATATACACAACGTCACGTTTACTCACCGTTTCGTCGTGGCAGAACATTTTCCCCCAGAGGTCAGAGCAGAGCAGTGCACCCTGTTGTGATTAAACTACGGAAGCCTGGAGACACCAAACCTCAGCTGCTTCGCAAACTACAAATAGCTGCGTTTTTTTTTTTTTTTTTTTTAAATGTATTTCAGATATCTTGTTTCTGGTACTACAGCGACTACCATAAAAGCCTGTAATAAAGAAACGGCGCGTTATTGTTCCTCTGTCACTGCTCAAAAGGTAAGAGATGTTATGGTAATACTTTATTTTTTTTTTAAAGTACTTAAGACTTTATAAATATGATTTCATTTTTTTTTTAATCATTCAAACCGCTTATTGTCTTGAAAGTACATGAATGAATCAAAAATGACGATTGGAACTAAACACTCACCAGATGAACAGGAAATGACCACGTGGAGATCAAACTTCTTAGAAACCTCTTAATTAAATGTTAATGAGCTCTACAGTCGGAAAACTTGTTTATTTTACAGATCACTCAGCTGACCTTTTGCACTGGAACTTTTACTTCCACTTATAGGGAGAACTTTTAATATCTACATTTGCACCGACCGCAAGACAACGGACTGATTTTCTTTCAATCTGCACCTATTTTAACGGTTGATTCCTTTATCGGCGTCTTGCGTGAAACATCCTCTGATCACAGTTCATGAAACCCAGGAACTCCCATGATGCACCAAGCACGTATCCGCGACGTATACGCCGCTGCTTCGGTTGTTTCAACATTGCTTTAACATTAAATGATCTAACGCGGTTGGTTTTACTTTAAGTTCGGTGTACTCGCTGTATTTTCCGGTCTGCGTATTATCTGGAACTATAAACTCTGTTGGAACCGCGTCGCTCGACGGTTTTAAATGAATTTGATTGACTGATTAAACGGCAGTCCAAGTAAAAACAAAAGTCAGTTATACAAGAGGTGCGCGACGGTTATATTTGGACAGCTGCGGCATGACATGTGATCCATCTTTTAAGGGGTTCAAGTGTGAGAAAACTGTTAAACGAGAACAAGAAAAACCCGTCGCGGGAAAACGAGATTCATCGACGAGCAGGTCTTTCATCGCGAGGCGGCGCTGCGGCCGACTGAACCCGACCTCCCCGCAGGTCAGGCGTTTTCCGCGTTGCGGATGCCCGACGTCGGGGGGAGCAGCGGACAGTTTTTTTTTTAATCGTCTCCCGTCCGAAGGAGCGCGTCGCGTCACGAGCTCGGCGCGGCCCCCGCCGACAGGCCGTGAAGCAGCTCCATCTGCCTCCTCCTGTCTTTGGCGCGGTTGACGGTCGCCTTGAACAGGCGGCAGTACAGCTCCACGGCGGCGGGGGGTGTCGTCGTTCCCCGGCACCGGGTACGTCACCAGGCTGGGGTTGCAGTTGGAGTCCACCACGCCCGCCGTGGGAATGTTCATCTTGGCCGCGTCCCTGACGGCCACGTGCTGCTGGAACACGTTGTTGAGCGTGGAGAGGAAGACGACGAGGTCCGGCAGGCGCGCGCCCGGCCCGTACTGGATGCCGGCGTTGGTGAGGAGGCCGCCCTGCCAGTACCGCGTGTGCGCGTACTCCCCGCAGCCCCTGGCGGTGCTCTCCACCAGCTGCCCGAACTGACGCCGGCGGCTGACGAAGAGCACGATCCCGCCGCGGTACGCCACGTGCGCCGTGAAGTTCAGGGCCCGCCGGAGGTGCTCCGCGGTCTGGTCGAGATCGATGATGTCTTGGTCCAGGCGGCAGCCGTAGAGATAAGGCGCCATGAGCCTGGAAACGTGGAACCGCAGTTACGAAAATAACCAAGAATAAAACTCGCAGGCGAGCAGGTCGTGGATGATATCCTCTAAACTGCGGACCATTGCACGGTTGTTTTGTTTCCAAATTTTATTCTACACACTGTTAATTTTTCCATTTGATATTTTGACCTGGATTCGTACGTGTCTGGTCAATAAAGTCCGTCTCATCTATCCATCTTACCCCCTCGAGCGACAGCTCGCACTCTTTTCTGTTCTGCTGCTTCTTCTTCTTCTTCTTTACTGCGTCAGGCTGATGTAAAAATGTATACAAAATAAATTAATAAAAAAAACCACCACACCAACCTGTGCCTGCAGCCTTTTTTGTGACCGAGATGAACTCTGGCGTCGAACAAGTCTTTCACCGAGAAGAGCTCAGACACGCGGAAGAAATCCGGTTTCCGAAGCGGCTGGTTTAAGATTTTGTCTGCGTGGAAGAGAAGAAACATTTGCTGAGAGAATTTAAAAACATTTAAAATACCATTTATTATTATTATTATTATTATTATTATTATTATTATAAGCATCCCCTTAGCTCACCTGTAACATCGTCTGTTTGGAGTTTAGGAGACTTCGCGGTCGCACAGTGATGTCCACCGCGGGAGTATCCCGCTGGGACAGTCCGAGACGGTCCTAACACCAAAAGCCCTAAAAAAAATAAATAAATAAATAAAATAAAATAAAATAAGACACAAATATCAATCCGTTAGCTACTAGCCCTGCAGTGACGTCGGGCTAACACGCTAGCGTGTAGCTCATGACTGAAAGCGAAACAGCGGAAAAACAAAGACCTGCCGTTTAATCGTATTCGCTCTTAAATAGTCTTGTTAAAAGTGACATTTCAATTTCGGACAGTTGCATATTGGTTTCTCTGCGTACCTTTCGTAAACGCCCGGGCAGCCATGCTTTGCGTTAAGAGAAACCACAGAAGGTCAGCGAACTGCGCATGCGTCGTCTTCTCCTCCTCGCTTGCTTTTAATTGGCGGGTCACAAACCAGCTTTAAACGCGCATACCGCCACCTACCGTGTCGGAGGGTGTAGATTCACGACGTTGGTTTGACTATTAAATGAAAAAGTTCAAATAATAATAATAATAATAGTAATAAAACAACCGCCTTCTGATTTCCCTGAAGTCTTGTTATAGGCTCAGGTTTGATCTGATCCCTGCATCATAATGTATCTTTAATATCTCACATAAACTGACATAACATTTCTGTGTTGTCATTCATTTTAAAAGCCTTCTTTGCCAATGCATCTGCTTCATGAGCTGACAATTTATCATCTAGTCTGTGATAGATATCAACATTCAATTCTGGGATATATATATATATACACCAATATCGGGATTCTTTGAACCTTGTTCATGGGATGCCATAAAGTGAAAGTTTTGCCGTGACAGTTTTTGACAGCCAACTACAAAACCCATGACACCGCTTTAGTTTTTTTTATAACTTCACAATTTTATTGAAACACAAACACAGAACCACTGACAGAACCGTCCTCCTGTTATTGAGCTATAAAAAGGTTGACGAAATGTCTGGAAATATAAAAGAGATTCCCAACAGAATTAACATCTGCAGCATGTTATAAATCTGATCCAGGGGCATCAAACATGAAATCTAATGTGTATCTAAAATCAAACAAACATTGTTTATTGATAAGATTGATTCTTCCTGCACTGCATATTAGGTTTTCCAAAACCTCACCTTATAGAAAAAAAATAAATCTGGAAATATAGTGAAGACAAACGGCAGATTACGAAAAGCAGCTCCTGAGGTTTAAGATTTATGATTCAGCCCAAATTGCATTATGTCTTACAACTTTTCAAAATAGGGCATAGCCATTTTTCAAAATCAAAAGGACAAAAAAAAAAAAAAAAACTGTTGAAAAGGCAAAATCGCCACGAGCCTGTAAACTCAAAATTAACAGCACCCCTGCTATAAATTCAAACTTAGTAAGGTGCAAACTTTTAACTCAAAAACACAAATACACGGTAACATCAAAACATCGTCTTAAGAGTCATCCTTGAAAACGGAAAATGAGGTTTTACTGTTATGCTGTGCTGGCCGGGCGCCTCCTACCTCCTATAAAAAAAAAAGAAAAAAAAAAAGCAGGTTTTATATTTGACTGCAATCAATCACTGTGGGAACAAAAGCATTTTGAGTGCAATCACCTACCTGCTCACCGTCACAAACTGAAGCTTTCGTTTGACCTGTTGCACTGCCTTGTTGTGCACAGGAGCATGAGTGAGAGAAGCTTTCACCTACAACGCATTGCGCAATACATATTTCATACTCTCTGGATTTGGACATTTTACACAAAAAAACCCAAAAAATAAATTGTTTTATTGACTGACGAGTGGGAAATACTCCTGACGATAAACAAACAAACTGCTCTGTTTCTATATAGTTGTACCTTCTTGCTGTTTTCAGCCTGGTGCTTCCTGTTGAACATCCTGCCTCGCTCCTCTGCAGTTAGAGCTATGCATGGCCTGATGGTGATGCCAGGGTCAATGGCGCTGGACAAAGACCTGAGTGAGGCACAGCAGGAAAGGCATCAGACCAACTCTCCGGTAATTACTTATAATTCACACCAAAACTCGTCTTCAAGTCAATATGCATTTCGACCCAACGCTGCGTTATTAACGAAGAGACCCCGCTGTTGCTCGATTTCCAATCTTTATTACACAGATGCACTTAAAAGACACAGCAAAAGTTGTTTTGTTTTTTTCGTTTTTGTGTTTTATCGGAAATAGTAAAAGAAACAAAAAAAAAAAAAACACTTCTTACAAAATATTTACAAAAAACTGGCAATGCACAGCATGTTCAGTAATGTTTCCTTTTTTTATATAAACAAAAATAAATAGCTTTTTTTTTTTTTTTTTTTTTCTTTCTTCTTTCCCCACATAGGAAATTCAAGAAAACTTTTAACAGGACAAAGAAATGAACACACAAGATATCAAGTTTAGCAAGACAGAGAAGAGTAATTATGTGGTTTCTTATGTGGAATCTGGAACAACACTTTGTCGTAGAGGTAATAAGTCCGAGAGTGATATAGTGGCTTTCAGCAACAACTGAGCTTCAACTTTCCTTCTATAATTTGAAACCACACGATGAACTAAGGAGTACTGTGTCTGAAAAGTAAGTGTTAGTGGCAAGTTGTAGAATAATATGTTAATATGTGATTGTTCCAGTACCCACATGTACTAAGACTGATCTAAAGAAAAGTGCCTAATAAAAGTCGAGGGTATACCGTTTGTTTTTAACACGTACGATTGGCTGTTTATGCAAAGGTTAGAAAGGCCTGAATCTGTGGGTGAGGCGAGAAGAGAAGTGATCATCGTTAGAAGCACATAGACTCAAGAGCCTAAACAGTGTGAGGTGATGACATTTAAAAAAAAAAAAAAAAAAAAAAAAAAAAGAGGTAGGGATGAATGGTTGGAGCGAGTAATGAGATAAGGAGTTTCGCGATAGTGCCGACTGTGCAGAGGGACTCCGCTTTGCTGAACTGAAGTGGGCAGGTACTACCACTTGTAAAGGGAAAGAGTCAAAGGAAGGTCGGATGATACGAGCAGTGACGCAGCCCGGAATCACGTCATGGCGTGCAATACCCCCGCCAGTCCACTAGAGGACACCGTGTCAGTGTCACGTTTTTCCTCGTTGAGGCGCGAAAAGTACACGCATGTACAACCGGGGTTCAATTTTACGTACTTTAAACCAAACTATGATCGTTTCCGAACCATAACCACTTTTTTTTTTGGTACATAAACCTAAGGCAATTTACTTTTCACACCTAGGAGCGGCAAAACGTGACACTTACACGGTATCAATGGGTATTACGTGTCTGGGCGTGATAACGGGGTTGCGGTGACACATAAATGTGGGAAAGTGTAGTAATTGCTTGGCAAAGTAAAGTGATGTGATGACAAATTGTATTATGCTTGATTACTTGCTATAAATTTCAGTAAATGGAAGACCTCCGGTTTTTCTTTATCGCCATTTTACGGTACAGGGCGATAAAACAAACCTTAACAAGAGCTGCTTCTCTATTTTAGTCTGGCTCTATTAATTTATATTATTTTAAATTGTTTTATTAAAGTCTGGCTGGTCTTCATTAATTTGAAATAAATACATTTAAGCCATTATGCTCTGTGACATTTTAACAATAATAGTATTAGTGTTTTCAGTATTGACTGATCAGAGTTATTTGATTGACCAGCGGATTCATCTATTTGAGTCGATACTATATGATTTATACTCAACTAAATACTCAAAGAAACAAAAACCAGTAAATCCTCACATTTTGGAAGCCGAAACTAGCAAAAACTTGACATTTTTGCTTGAAAATTTGCGAAACAATGAATCGATAATCAAAATAACTGAGTTTTCTGTTGACTAATCAATTATTTTCGGTCCAATAGCATTTTGTCTCTCTTCTGTTTCACTCTGACCACTCAAGTAATGGCACCAAGCAGAGTATTAATGATTTACTGTACATCTAAATGTGAACGACTCCATACAGACAATATACAAGATTTAGTTTCTGACTTTTATTGTGAAAACCCTAATGAAGGGATCAGCCATAATTACTTTAAAACTTTTGCACATAAAGGATTTTTGACTTTCTTTCAATGTATGTATAATAAGGTATTAAAACTTAATAACTGCCTTTACTAATCTAATTGTCATTTTGCTACTCTGTCTTCTCCACTGGTACATTAAATAGATAAATCTTAATTTCAAGTGTTTCAACTCAAACTTAATTTTACCATATTGAGGCATCTTTCTTGGTCACTTCTTTTTATTCCAACATATTTAAGATGATGTCCTTTTTTTTTTTTTTTTTTTTCTTTTTTGCATTTGGTGGTACGTCTCATGCCTCTTGCACCAAAATGTCACTGTATTGCTTTTCAAAGGATCAATGATATGGATTAACTTCAGAACACAAACAAAGTCCGCAAGATGCTGCCACTGTGATACATAACTGTATAATTGTACAAATACATATATAAAAAAAAAACAAAAGCCTGGTTTGGTCAATCGTATTGACCAACATTCCCTTCGAGCCTCATATTAATAAGCAGGGCACAATCAAGAAATGAACTCGTAAAAATGATGTCGCTATGTGGCATAGTGATCAAAGAAAATACTTACAATGTGGAAAAGCTCTGCTTCTTTTCTGAATTTCTCCTGTTGCCTGTTTCACAATCTGCCTCATCTATAAATTCTTCCTCTCTTCTTCCTAGATATATTTCCTTATTATCTATCTTCAAGCTGTGGCCTTCTCTTTTCCTCTCACTTAGCAAGTCCACCCTCTCCTTTCCCTCGCTCTTTTCCCTGCTTTGAACCTGGACGTGGTTGGTCCTGTTCGACTCCAGTTCGACAAACACACTCTTGTCCTTGGATATGTGCACCATGCTCTCTCGCTCTCCCTCCGTGGAGCACTGGGACCTGTGGCCCGGCGTGAGGCTCCGCATGAAGGACACCCTCGGATGCTGCCTGGCGGTAGAAAAAAGGTTCAACGCGGGGGATGCGAATGTGGTATTTACAGCCGTCTCTGCGGAGGAAGGGAACGGCGCTCTGCTGGTCCTTGCAGAGGACCAAGCACTGGGCGGAGTCTGTAATTTGAGGCCCCCGCTTTGATAAGGCGGAGCTGCGGACGCCGTCTCGCCGATTCCGGACGAGGTGATGTGGAACGGAGTCCGACTGAGAGCCCTCGTGTCCGAGGTGGGGAGCCCCAGGCTCTGGCGCCACTTGATTGCCTCGGCGCGAGAATGAGCGGTGCTCGGGCACAAAACTGGTCGAACTCGCTCCGTCTGCGGGTTGACGTGGTGGACGTCGGCGGTCCTGGGCCACCTTTGTTCGGTTCGAGCCGCCCCCGCGCCGTCCGCTGGCTCCAGAAGACTGCAGGACTGGACCGGGGGCAGGCGCGACTGCGCGCCGAGGGCAGAGGTGTCCGGCAGCGAACCCGGCGGCGTCGGAAGCGGCCGTCGATCTTGAGCGGGAGGTGGTCCGGAGGCAGGACTGGTACTTTTTATAGGAATCTCAGCCAGCTGATTTTCCTGTTTAACGTCTTCCTCTCGGAGTAGGGTACAAACCGTGGCAGTACCGTTCGTCGACGCGTCTCCGTCCTTGCTTTTCTCCGTCGTGGACACTTTGGCCTTTTCAGCCAGAAACCTTTGGATCTCTTGCTCAATGCTGTCGTCGCTGTCCACCGAGCTGCTGTCTTCCTTTATCCGAGTTGCAGCCTCGACGGCATGCAGCGATAGGTTGTCTCGAGCCTCAGCCTCCTTTGGCGTCTCCGTTTCACCTACGTGCATGTTGTACTCCTTACTTTTATCGATCTGCGCGTGTTGTGGAGCACTCTTTTTACTCAGCCCAGCCTTGTCCTTACTCGCGTCCCTTCTCTTGTGCACTTTCTTCAAAGGACTACACTTGGAAAGAGGATCGACTTTGAACTTTTTGGTCTGTAAAGCATTTCCCAACAGCGGTTCTTCATCTTCGAGGCACTTCCTTGCTTTCCTCTTCAAGTCTCTCGTCTTTTTCTTCGACCTCTTTTTTGTCTTGAGCAGGTCTTTTATGGCGGTGTCGAGGTCCTCGTCGCTGTCGAGCGAGCTGCTCTTGTCTCCACTTTGGTCTGCCTTGTGTAACGCAGGGGTCGGGCGCGTTTGGCCTCTCTGGGAAACGACCAAAGGGTTGGATTCTCTTGTGTGCTCAGGTGAAGGCTTAGCGGCTGTTTCTTTAGCGTTGTCATCCGTTCCGGGCACGTTGGAAACACCCACGTTTTTCTCGTTCTGTTTTCGCCTCTGCGTTAAAGACAGTCTCGATGGTTTCTTTTGCAACGCAACTTCTTTCGCTTTCATTTTCTCGGCGTCACTTGGCTCTCGAGTCGCAGCAGAGCCGGGCGGCTGGTTGTGCATCTGGGCCTTCTGCTCAAGAAATTTCCTGATCTCTTGCTCAATCCCATCTTCGCTGTCGACGGAGCTGTCGTTGCTTTCCTCGTCGGGGCAGTTGTCGGCAACAGAAGACTGCAAGGACGAGTCGGTGGTGGCACAACTGCTGGGTCCAGCGCTGTGGTGGAAGGCCACGGGCATAACGGTTTTTGAAATGTCCAGTATGGCCTCGGCGCACATGAGTTCTGCAGTTGTATTAACCTTCGGAGGCGTAGCGGCTGATTGCTCCTTACAGTTTTCTCCTTTTAAGGATAGTAGTCCATTTCCTTTATCTTTATCTGAAGATGAAGTCTTGGGGATGAAAGCAGATGATGGTTGAAAAGATTTCACTTCCTTTTCCGTTCTGGCCCTTTTTTTCCTCAGTTTGTGTTTCTTCGTGCTTTCGGCGCTCGTACTCCCAACCTCTTGTATTAATGACTTGCTGAAGGATTTTTGCTCGTGCAGGAATGGTTTCAGGACGCTCTTCTCCTTGAGTTGCTCCAGCTGGTAGGAGCGAATTGCCTCTTCGATCCCGTCATCGCTGGTGGAATCAGACTCCTCGTTGAATGCGTGTGGAGACAAAGCTTCTCTTTTGTTCTGCAGCTCCTTTTTTTCTAGCTGGTATCTTTGAATCGCCTCCTCGATGCCGTCGTCACTACTGGAATCGTTTGACTCTTCCTCCACCTTAACAGTGATCGGGTACTTTACAGTTTTGTTTAAAAGGCTGATTGGTTTCAACGGACTCGTCGCCTGCTCCTTTGAACAGACTAAACTTGGCTGTACTTTTAATCGAATCAAAGTTCTTGACTGCGTTTTCATTTAGGGACGCCTTGTTTTTGACGTACTTTTTTAGAGGCGTGACAGCCGGTGCTGGGGGGTTCTCGGCTTTGACACTTTTTGGAAACTGGCTGCTGGCAATCACGAATGTACCGCCGTCAGAGTTCTGTTTGGGAACCTCGGGAATGGATGGGTTTTTTCGGAGAATTTTGGATGACTGGAGAAAAGGGTTGCACGGTTCCGGCTTGCGTTTGTGATCGTCTTTTTCTTTCAGGTATTCCAGTATTGCCTCCTCGATGCCTCGGTCCACAGAATCATCACTATCGGAGGCACTGCTCTCGTGATTGTTCGGGGAGGAAAGATCCGCCTGCGGGTTTTCAGTGGGGCTTTTAGTTTTGGCCGTGGCTCCCACATAAGAACCCACTGCAACCTTGCAGACTTGGGGATGACCTTCCTGTGCCGACAGCACGTTTCCCTCGATGTCGTCGCCCATCTCGAGTGAGGACTGGGTGCTCCTAAGGCTCTCTATGATCATCTGGACCTTGTCTGAGATAGGTGTGCCTCTGGTGGACAACTCCGTGTCAGAGTCATTGAAGCAGACTGGAAGGCTATAGCCTCCAGGTGGGCCACATGTTCTCCATTCTGTTTGCGTCGCTGCGACAGGAGGTACGTTCATCAAGTACATTCTAGAGAAGTGGGGTGAGGTCCTCGACCATTGGAGTGCTGCTGCCTCCGATCACGATCACATCCTTCAATCTGAGAAAGGAAACAAGAGAAAACGTGGCAGGTAAGTCAAACTAGCGTTACTATTTTAAGACTCTATGTGCAGCATTCGAATGTGATTCATCTATCAAATTATTCAGATGGCACGCAATATTATTCACATGACAAATCCTTAGAGATCGTAAGAGTTGTTGTTGTTGTTCCGTCAGGCTTAAAACTGTGGCTAAATATGTCCAGATTTGCATTTTGTTCAACTCTGTGCAGACATGTGGAACACATTATTTCCGAGCGGTTTGAGGGACGTTTCATTTTATCGACGAAAACTAAACACACATTTCGAGAAAATAAGGGATGCAATTATGAATTATTTCCAAATAATCTGTTGATTCATTTCTTTAACGACTGACTGTTGTTTGTTCGGTTCTTGTTAATATCTTTACTATCTTCTGTTGTATTTTTTTGAGTTAAATAAAACTTTGATTTGTCTCGTTCAGCTGTTGAGTTGTCACCGTGACATGGTGCAAATCATATAAAAATGACAAACATTCATCATCCAACATTTTACAATTCGATTTTATGATCACAACCGAGAGGAAAATATTCCCGTCTGTGCACATCAGCTTAAAAATACAGTCAAATGCGACTTACAGGATGTGCCTATTTAATTTGTTCTTCCCTTAATCAAGAATGATCCAGTGCGTGAAAGCGATTTCTCGGTTATACATCAAAACTGAACGGGACCACAGCACCGTATCGAGGGAGTGACTCTGGGCGGCGTTTACTGTGAAACAGCTGAAGAATGCGTTCAGCTGCATTTTGTCACACAGAGAAATATTGGACTTTATTGCTGCGCTGATAAATTATAGCAAATAACCTCATGTCATTGAGCCGATGCCAAACCATTGGAATGCGCAAAAAAACAAAACAGTGCAGGGCTGGACATGGCCATTTTTCTCCTTCTACTACACGGGTACATTTATTGATGACATTTAATACATAATACCTACTTAAGTGGGATTTTAAATGACTGTAATAGAGTAATTTTTTTTATATTGCGGTAGCAATACTTTTACATCAAAGAAAGGTTTTGGTACTGCACTTTCCAGCACAGCTGTATGTCTGGATTTTGGACTCACGGATGTAGTTCACGTATAGTTTGCCTTTTAAAAACAATATTATTATGGTGTTTTATATAGGAGCACATGCAGCTTGTCATTTATTTGGGAGGATGGATTATTCATTCTGGCACACAAAACTTTATTTAGAAAAAAAATGCTACCTGCCGGGCTCAACAGATACACACTGGAAATGTGACACTTTTACACGCCTTGTGTGCTACGACAACGTCCGGAGTAAAAAAAAAACAAAAAACCCAGCATAGTGCCCCCCCCTTGAACACGCACGCACTCGGACATTAACCCCATTAGAGTCGCCGCTGTGGAGGAGCCTCCGCCGGCCTGCTTGCCCCCCCAAACCCGTAAATCCTGCCTGCGAAGGGGAGCGAGCTGCCTGGCTGACACCGTGGGTTACTATACCCCCTCTCCCCCTCCCCAAACTCTTAACCATCCTCACCAGTGAATATAACCGGCTGAACCCGGTAGAAAAGCGCAAGTGTGTCCACGAAACCGGGATGGGTCACCAAAAGACGCCCCGGCTGGAGGAAAAAAAAAAAAAAAAAAAAAGCCCGTAAATCGAGCTAAAAAAAAACAAAAAAAAAACGTAGCACGTCGTAGTCGTGTGCCAACTTTGATAATATAATGTGTATAAAGAAAGTTTCACCAGACAAGCCAACGTTAGTGGAGAGTATTTTATCTATTATATAACCAAACGTGTCGTTGCGTGTGTGTGTTTTTTCCCCCCCTCTCTGTCGGACTGCTTTTCTGGTTGCTACAGAGCAAACCCCGGCCGTCCCCGTAACCCTCTAGCGGCGCGAACTGCACCGATGCCCGGCGTGCATCGCTAGGAGACTCCGCAGAGCAACCATGTTTCTCGGTTACCCGGCCACGGTTGTCAAAACCCCGCCGAAGTCGGCCGAAACGTAAGTGACGCCCGTTAAAACTCGCACACGAAACAAGGAAGGTGATATTTCGCGGAGAGGGATGGTGGTGCTGGTGGTGCTGGTGGTGGTGGGGGGAGTGGAGGAGGTAAATAAAGGGAGCCGGTTTGAAACGTCGGGAGGTTTTACGCGAGGCTAGTCGGGTGACTTGAAAAAGACACAGGCGGGCCTCCCGGCCGCTGCAGCCCCGGCATTTTCTCCGGCAAAGAAAGCCTTTGTACTGAGCCACCGCCGTACGTACGACTCCTAGCCTCGGCTAAAAAAAAAAAAAATTAAAAAAAAAAAAAAAAATTCCACACAAAATAATACAGCCACAAAGACGAGACAAGTGCACAAGTTTAACTCACCTGGATACGACGCAAAAATAAATAGATCGCTAAAGGAAGCGTGTGCACATCACAGCGCCCATTTTTTTTCTTTTTTTTTTCTTTTTTTCCCCCGTAAAAAGATGTTTGGAGAGCCGTCGTGGTGAGATGTTGTTTGTCCGCCACCAGCTCGCACACCGCCCGCCTGAAGCTCTCGCCGTCGAGTCCCCCCTCCGCTCCGACAGCCGGGTGGACCAAGCTTCCTCAAACCCCCGAGTCCAGCCCAGCATGGACCCATTCAAATATGGCAACGGCGCTAGTATCCGGAAAATAGACGCAGTCACACTTTGTGGCTTCATATTTACTGAATAAATTCCCCCCACCCCCTCAAAAAAAAAAAAAAAAAAAACGCTGTTATGAAAGTTAAATCTAATAATGTTACAAATTAAACAGGTTTGCCGGGAAGGACTTATCCCATAATATGAATTTCTTAAGTATGTCGAGGATTTGTTTTTTGTTTTTTTTAACTATTGGACGAAAGTTACCACATTTCCCAGTTTATGCTCAAAACTGATATCAACTGTAGTGTTGTATTTGAAGGAATAATACGCAGTTTATTGATCTTATATATATATTTTAAATCTGTATTCACAGGTAGAAGTATTCAGATCCTTTACTTACTTGCATGAAAAAAAAAAAAAATCCAATTTGCGTAAACGTACAAAGCAAAATGTAGTTCGAGTCCGAAAGTAAGAGTATTGGTTTTGTCCCTCTGACTGATATATTATTAGACATGACATCATTAGATTATTAATATTGAAGCATCATGCAGGATGTAGCTACTAACTGTTGTAGCTGCTGCAAGTGGAGCTAATTTGAACTTCTTTATATCCAGTTTAATATCCAGGGATACCAGATGAATCTGAGGGGTCGTGAGATGATTACTGACGGATGAAAGAAGAAAACTTTTGATGCAGACATTTTGTTTTCAGATTTTGGACTTTTTCCTCAAATCTTTGATTTTTGCTGAAGATGTTGGATCATTTGAGCAGTTATTGATATTAAACCATGTGAGAAGTTCAAAGGGAATTTTTTTTTTTTTTTTTAAAATCACTATTTGGTGGAGTCGGTAATAACTCAGAAATGTGACCCCCACCACTGATTTTTGTCAGACTTCCAGAGCCAAAAACATGGAAAACCACTGGCTTAATCTTTAACTGTTGTTAGTTGTATTTAACCCATTGCTATGTTGTGTCACATCTTCATCTGAAAAGTAACTGAAGCTGTCAAATAAACACAGTGGAGTAGAAAGTACAATATTTCCCTCTGAAATGTAGCGGAGTGGAGGTATAAAGTAGCATCAAATATAAAATACTCGAGAGAGAGAGAGAGAGAGGCTGCGAGTACCTCAGAGTTGTTCTTAAGTACTTGAGTAAATGTTTATAGTTACTTTCCACCACTGTATGTATTGAAAAACTGGAATAATGTCTCCACAAAGATACATATCCATAACATTTCATCATTTATTCATTGATTTCATCTGCGTATGAATGTATCTGGAAAAATAAACTACCCAGGAAAGTGTGCCTCTGGGTAACACCTCAGACTGTAACTAATGGTTGTTTTCATTATTAACCTGCAGATTATTTTCTTGATTATAGTTGATTCAATGTTTTGTCTACAAAATAGCAGACAATAGTTCAAATGCACCTTATATGTTGCTTATTTTATTGCCTGTGAGCTTCAGACTCCTCGTCAAGCGCTCCTAAACCCAAACCTGCTCTGTGTATTATCACATTAGTCGAATGACATGCAGCAAACGCTCCCAGGGGAGAATCAGCAGCCGGTGCACATTTTTTGCTTGTAAAATTGAGGGAAAAGATGAATTAACTATCAAAGTAGTTGCTGATTAATTTTCTGTTGATTGACCAATCGATACCCAAACAACTCATCATCACCTTTTAGGTTTTTTTTTGCATGTGTTAATCAGAATAGAGTCACGCAAAAAAAAAAAAAGAAATATTCACTCAGCCTAATTGAAATTGGTACCTTATGCAAGGTTTTCAAAAATAAAAGCGCTTTACCTAAAGTCGGGTTGCATAACTGTCAGATGAACTCAGTATAACTCTTTGAGGTAGACTTCTCAACATTTGGGGGTTAATTGGTGGATTGTTAGAAATGTCGATAGATGGATAAAGTAATTGGCGATACATTTTACCAAGAATACATCCGCTTAATTACTGCAACATGTCCCAAAAGTTAGAGCGGCAATACAAACCAGTGTGGGCCCTGAGCCCAAACAACAAGAACAGTACAATAACAGACAACCAAAATCAGACTGGATTTACGAAAGCAGACATTTAAAACTGTGTTTAAAGCTTTAATGTCAGTGGGAATAACAGAACAGAAGTTGGATGCTATAATTGATGGAAACCTCTCTAAATACTGAACAAAATGGTTTCGGTCTCCGGACAGTTTACACGTTCAGAGATTTGACTTGAGGACAAATGTAATTTGAAACGCTGTGGGTTTAAATCCAAATTTCATCAGTTCCCGTAAATAATCCAAAACTGTTTAGGATCCCTAATTTGTCTTTGAAACACCAGCAGACCTCCAGGACTCATATCTTCCATATAATATCTTTTAAAATCACCGAGAAAGGAAGACTAGGAGGACAATGCAACAATAAACTAAGCTTAATATACAGCTCATCTTTTGCCCAACCGAGGCTACAATTATTAACAATCTTGCATCACTACGTGGACAATGATCTTGTAAAATTGGTGCACTGCCTGGTGATAATGATCTCTTCCTTAAGGCCCTCAAGAGTTCACTGTGCGTTACCATCTCATTACAGGGGAGCTCGCGTTCTTTTGTTTTCGGTGGGATCTGACACAAAGTTAGACTTTCTTTCCCAGAGCTGCTCCTCTGACTCCCTAAAAGCACCACCGCTTCTCGAGAGGCAATTAATCCATCAAAGACGTGTCTGGCCGTTTGCCTGCCGTGAGTAAGCGCTCCGTGCAGTTTGCCCTTGAGTTGGCCGAGTCTAAAGCCTAAAGATTGTTCTGTTTACGATCAATGATGGAGATGAAGAGCAATAAATCCTCTCATCTCAGAGCCCAGAAAACAGAAAACGCTCGCTAATTTTGTTTGGGCTCTTTAAAAAAACAATGAAATTCTGAACTTTGGGTCCAAATGGTTGATTATTTTTCGGTCAATCGCTGAATGGTTTCAGCTCAATGACGTTTTATCTAATCTGCTTTTCTGACACGTCCTCTGCAGTTCCCTGTTTGTGTTGCTAATATACTTTATACCTCTTCCTTGTGCTCAAATTTGAGCTTCTCTTCGTTTTAACGATGATGTAAAATGATAATTTTTCCAGCATTAATCAGCTTCACCGCCCATGAAGCTCGACTAGCGGGATTGATTTAAGGCCTGTTTGTGTAGCTCAGTTCACGCAATCACTGGTGGCACACGATAATAAAAAAAAAGGGCCCTCACTAAGCCTATCAAAGTTTCCTGGCATTTTATTACATTTCGCAAAATCTACATGCAATATGTGGATAATATTTAATTGGTAGATCGATAAATGCAAAGCGAATCACTTACATGTCAGAAAATACACTTACCTGTGTAGCTTATGATGAGTGGAACGATAATGAATGGATATCTGGGATAGTTCAAATTGGTATCTGGGTGCTGTCTCTCTGTTGTCTTTATCTCTCAGCCGTTACTGGAGCCACAGAGCCTTTTACACACTGACTGATTCAAGCTGTGTCCCAGTGACACTCCACACAGTGAGAAGTTAGATCATAAAACCTAAAGCTGTCTCAAAATGGAATTCACATTTTTACTTTTCACTGTCTTTGCTTTCTCGACACATCCCTCCTCACCCTCGTCTCTCGTCTCGACTTGTGATGTTGCCAATGTGTTTATTCTCTGACGCTCGTTCTTGAAAAACAAAGAAATGGACCCATTTTTTTTTCTAAAGATGAGTGTGGTACAAAATGGGACAGTCATTGTTACATGTAAAGTTATAAAAGTGAATGTATTAGTCAGCATGAAACAGCAGTAAAAACACTAATAGTTCAATACATTTACTGGGTGCGATGAGTACAGATTTCTTACACAGTGTTACAGAAAACAGGTCAGTCACCCCTTTTTTCAAGTTGTATAGCCTGAATTAACACTCCTCATATCCAACATGGACAGATATGTGTTGTTTTACACTGCTGGTGTGTGATTATTTGGGTTCATGGCCCTCATTTTGGACCTGAACATTTGCTGCCATTTGATATATTTATGGGTTGGACATCTCAAATCAAAAATGCATTTTCATGTTAATTCAGTCAGGTTTCCATAAACAAAGTAATCCGACTATGACTGCCCAGTTGTCTGTAAAATGTTTGTATGTTTTCTGTAAAAAAAAAAAAAAACAAAAAAAAAAAAAACACACTGCATGTGTGGCCTTTAACAAATGCCGTTGTTCCCCTCAGACACGTTTGTCGCACCGTGAAAAAATAGTGGCATGCCAATACACTGTATAATACATTTGAATTAACACGGTTTTGAATACTGTGTTCTGAAAGAATAAAGCATCCACATCACAATGAACTTCCTGTGCACCATTTGCACAGCCAGAAATGAAGTCATTTGTGTTAGCTCCAGCGGTAATTGGCTTTATTTCCATGGTGGCACAAAGACTGGCACCGGCAGCGGTGCACTGGTACGTTCCTGCCCTTGAAACACGCTTCGCCTGGTCATTTGGCGTTTTTCATTTGCATGCAAATGAGGAAGCGGTTGGGCTTTGGTGCTCCGTGATAATTGAGTCCGACGTTGCACTGAGAATAGACGGTCAGAGGACCACGTAAGTGCTACAGACTGATTAATTTGGTAATAAAACAAAAAAAGGCATGATGGAAATACAAAACAGTTTCTCTGTCCGTCTCCATCAGGCGCTCTTTGCTGCTGCTTTACCCCCAAAATCCGCTGTGGACGCCCAACTGTGCAGGGACAGAAGTTATACCAAAGAAAGAAAAAGGGTTCAGCACCATGGACAGCAGCCCTGCTCCAATCCAGCTGTAAAAACTCGACATAACTTTACCAACATTTCCTATACCCAGTGAGACATCTGGAAAAACTTCTTTCTCACTTTTACAAAACCTGCTTGGAGTTTTATTTATTTTTTTGCTTCCTTTTTTAATGCGCTGCAGAACATTAAAGATTGCTTGCATGGGCGTCTGTGGGAAAATGCTAAAACATATGTTAAAATCATTCATCTAAAGTGCCACTGGAGGTTCAACGACCCCACAGGGTACTTATATTTTCTCACTGTCTTGTTCTTTAACAGGAAGTGGAAATTATTTCTGGAAATCTGTTTTTAAAGACAAAAAAGATGAAGACATCTAGATGATTGAGAAGACAATGAATCACGAAGGCAATGAACCTGCTCCGCTGAGGTTGACTTCTCCTTCTGGATCTTGATATTTAGCAAAGATTGATCCATAGTGATGATACACAAACAAACTGACCTGCTTTTCGGTTTACTGTATGAAGACAGGCTGCAACTATTCAATAAAAGAATGACCAATGATCCATTGATCCAAATACTTGAGTGCAGATAATCTCTTATCTGACTTTTCCAACATATCCGTCTTCATGCTTTTTGAGATGAAAGAGAACCAATATTGACTCAACAAGCGACCATCTGATGTTGGATTTGAATTAGCTTCTCCTCGAGTGAGGGGTCCTCGCGAAAGTGAAACCAAATTCACTTCCACCCACTTTGTGTGTGTGTGTGTGTGTGTGTGTGTGTGTGTGTGTGTGTGCTCATCAGTGAGTCAGCCTGAGGGTGCTCATAAAAAACGGGAAGCATCACTTGAAATCGGTAATCTGGTGAAATTGAAGGAGGATAAACAGATAAATTGATGCAAGCAGACACAGAATGTGTTGTTTAAAAAAAAAAAAAAAAAAAAAAGGACTAAGAAAAAAAAAAAGGAACATTTTGGATCAAACTACCGAATAACTGAACACGCCGAGGCAAAGCCACAAACAGGACAAGCACAGAGCGGCTTGGGAGGCGGTGATGTAGAAATTGTAAGACAAAAAGTAAGACTTAGTAAGACTAATCAAATTTGAGTTCATTTAATTTTGTTAACTGTGCCAAATTCAGGAACTACGTCATCTCCCTCTACCTTCACATCACAGTTCAAGTTTTGGTCCATTTGTATCCTGATGCAACTTTATGGAGGAGTAGGTTTTTCTGCAATTCACCACCAGATGGCAGCGTAAACCTGTGAGAAAATAGACTCGATGCACTTCCTCTATCTTTTGTGCTTGTACCATACAGAATGAGTTTTAGATGTGTGAGCATAGATTAAACAACGGATGAAAAAAGATAGACATAAATACATAAATATTAAATATAACTTAATGGTAATGGCAAAACCATGAGCTTTTATGTCATTAGAGACACTCTATCTATGTGTTTTGGTGGTTGGTAACCATATTCATAGAAAAAGTGTGATAACTAATTCTATAGTCCATTTTTCTTTCCATTTTTGATCCTTTCTGGATGGAAAACCGGGGAATAATTTACATTTTCTTTCATGCTTTGTTTACAGTTTTCCAGCCATAATGCATCAGTTGAAAAACAGCAGATTGCCTCCTTTTCTGTTATGAATACATTACACATATATATATATATATTGTATACACAAAACACACACACTTTGTATAAGAGCCATGAACATAAAAACACAGTACTATGAATAAAGTGTAAAACCCAGTATGCTCTTCATTTTCACAAAACAGATGCTCTTATAATGAATGTGCCATTATTTCATGAAATGTCATATTTAGAATATTTTCTGTAAAACCTGCAATATAAAGTCTCTAAAAGGAGAAATTTAGTGTAGTAGCAAAAAAAAAAAAAAAAAAAATATCCATGTTGTGTTTATCCTACAGGGGGCAGCAGAGAGCCGCTAAGGACCTTCTGTTTTGTTTTGTTTTTCTTTGCAGTATTTGTACTATTCAAATGAGCAAAAGGCAATAACAGCCTTAATTACCCGACAACATCCAATCTTAATCTGTCTGTTCTCGTTCTGTAGCATCTCCCCAGAGGAGACAAACAGCCCGATATGATGTTCGATGTTTATTTGTCAAAGTTGAACTGATCCAAAGCTTGAAATACCATTTGGCAGGGGCCATTATTTTTCTTAATGCGCCTGTCAAATCCCAAAAGTGCACGTCTCACAGGCATGTGTACGCATTCAGAACTGTTTTTTTTTTGTGTGTTTTTTTCAAAGGGATATTCTGCAAATTTAAAACCTTTTTTTTTTCCCCCTCCAGTTTACCTGTCCAGATGAAGGTGTTGAGGCTCAGCTGGTGCGTGTCAGTGACCCTGTCAGTTTCTTTTCTGGGGTTCAGCTGAGCCAACACCAAAGAATCCTTCAGATTAACTGCATACGAGAGACAACAGTCAGAGGTGAAAAGGAAGAAATGAGAGTGCTTGAGCCTGACACACAAACACACACCGAATGAAGAGGAGCTCAGGAAGCTGGGGAGCAGAGGTTTTACAACGAGATGTAGAAAGGTTTGGAGATGGAGTTCAGAGAGGAAGCCAAGACCCCAGCTGTGCCCCCGCTCCCACTCAGCACACATGTATGCACATATGCACTTCCACCCACCCACACACACACACACACACACACACACACACACACACGGCACATTGTTTATGTTTTTTGCCTCCCAGATAGTACAGCGATCATTCTTAAAGCGTTTAAACAGCAGAAAATATGAAACTCATCCTCAGTTGAAGAACCGTATTTTTTTTTTTTTCCAGATTTGCATTTTTGAAAGCTCAAAATCAGCCTTTACACAGAATATCTCAACTGGAAAAGTCTGTAATGTTGTGACTGTTTGATGTAGTGTGCAAAACTAAACGAGCAAAAACCAGGACGAGCAAAAACAGTAAAGATTTATGCTGAAGTTAACTGATAATTAGGCAAAAGCTGCAGCACTTTTAGAGTGTATTTTGCATTTAAATAGATCAAATAAAACATACTTAAGCAAAACACTGAATGTTATAAACCCATGCATACACTACATACATATATTAAGACTCTTGTGACTGAATATTGAATTTATGCAGGAAAATACATATACATGAAAGACCGTCATGACCCTGCTTTAGCAGATTCATAAAGGTTGAAATCGCTGCATAATCGTGTGCTGTTGTTGTTGTTTTTTTTAAAATCGACTTGCATCCTGGCAGCTGATTTTCCCCCCGAGTTTATGTGTCGCTAGAATGAATGTATAAGCCTCTCAGGAACACAGCAACATTTTTTTTTTTGCAATTTCAGGTTTTACATGTTGGATGATTCAGGAGCTCGCTGATCTCTGACATCCGTATACTTCCTGTGAAATGCCTCCAAAACATGAAGCCGTGATGTCAGTGGTGGGATGAGAAGGCAAACTGTCACCTCAGGAAATTAAAGTTGTTCATTTCCCATTTGCAGCTTTGCCATTTGTATTTCGGGACCTTTTTTTTCTCCATGGTAACATTAAATTGCAACATAATCATGGAGATAAATGTGATTAATTCAGCTGCGAGTTTAATTTGTTCTCACTCTGGGAGGGGGGTGGGGGGGTGAGGGAGGGGGGGGTGGGGGGGTGTAGTGTTTGTGTCGACATGCTTGCTGTTGACCAAATGAGCGGTTATCCTATTGCATTTGGCTCTGAAGCTATTTGCAGCCGTCCCCGAGCTTTCACTGGAGCACGCATATTTGTTGTGACAAGTTTATGTCCTTGTGTGCAATGTCGCTCGGAAGGCCGTGTTGCATAACCTCAGTGACGTGATGCAATGAAACAGGAGATTTTTCTCACAGATCCTGCAGAATTTTTATATTTTCTTTTTAACGATAATCAATCTTCATACTGTACTCTCAGTGAATTTTGTACCACCAGCGTGCAAAACATGGGAACGTGACGGTCCAGACACACCGGTGCTTGAAAATGTGCGAGAAGAGGTTTTTATGATCGTATTTCCACTGCGAAGGCAGTTAAGAATACCTCGACATTTCAAATTCATATTCAGAATCGATACAAATAAGAAAGGCCATCAAAGACAGATGGTGGCGGGGGCACCGCAGGGCCGCCGAGAAACAACTTTTGTGTCATTACTGTGCATTTGGTTGAAACTAATTCCTTCCAGGCGCAATCAATAAATCTATTAGCTTATGAATTCATTCGTAGCAGATGAGCCAGAGGCAGATGAGACGGAGGCCCGCTTTAACGGGATACCTCGCGTGCTTTTTTTTTTTTAACTAAAGTTTGCAGACGCAGAGTTGTGTGACGACCCCTCGCGGCTCTGCGGACAATGTCGTGTCAAACGAGCTCTTTTATTTCTAACCCCAACAACCTTCTATCATCTCCGCACAGTGGGGTATTGATTGGTGAAGAAAGTGCATTTAATTTCTCTCTCAGCAGGTCGGCTGCCTACCAGCTGTCCTTCAGAACACCCCTCCTCCCCCACCCCCCCACCACTCCACCCCCCCCCCCCCCCCTCTGCTTTAATGGAATATTCCAGAGACAGAAAGAGACATTCATACACTGACACAGAGATATGCGCCCCCCCCCCCCTCCTCCCCCACCCCCCCAACACTTCCCCCCTCCATGGGGGAATACCGATTTGATGAGTTTATGTCATGAGAATCACAGGGCAGTTATGCACTCGGGAGTTTTTCCAACCCACATTCATTCTGTCATTGGAATACGATTCATCTTTTTTGTGATGGATGGAGCTTACAGTAGATCATTGGGATTTGTGCATGTTACAAGACGTGTGTCCCCCCCCCCCACCCCACAACCCCCCCCCCCCCCGCCCCGCCCCACTCGATCCCCGCCCCCGCCCGTGCAATTGAAATGATTTTGAAGCTCGACAAACACACACACAGCAAGAAAAGTTGTGTTTTTTTTCTCCCCCATCATGCAATACAATCCTTCCTTTCCTAGAAAAGAGTTTAGATTTTTCCAAAATATTTTGCAGAAAGAGTGAAATACACAATTTCTGATCTGGATTTTTGCCCATAAAATAAGTCTGTACTTCAATTTTGTATGAATAATTAATGAATTTGTATCAATCAGTTTGGACATGTATAGAGAAGTGTTCCACATTTCTGCTATGAGGTTTAATCATGCAGACCATCACAGAGTTGGGGGGTGGGGGGTGGGGTGTTGTAGCCGCCCCTTGGATAGCCCCTCGCCTCCACCCTCAAGAATTTCTTGCAGTTTATTTATAATTTCTCATTTTTGATCGATCAGACAGCTGCATCTGATCATGTCACTCCAGTTCGTCCATCTTTGCGTTGGCGTCCTGTCTGGCACAGAATTGATCTCGAAATATTGCTGTTAGTTTATAAAATACTGAGTGGTTTAGGGTCAAAATAAAAAAAAAAATGTATACGCTATGACGTTATGAACCATTCAGACCGTTCAGGGTCGTCTGGTTCGGGCCTGTTTAAGATCCCCAGAGCTAAAACTAAACTCAGAGAAGCAGCTTTTTTTTTTTTTTTGCTTCACATATCTGGAACAAACTCAACAGAACTGCAGGTCTGCTGCAACTCTTAGTTATTTTAAATCGAGGTTGAAGACTTTTTTGTTTGACCTGTCACAGTCCTGAATTGCATTTATATTTTGTCTTGATACCTTTCGTGTTTTATGTAAAGTACTTTGAACTATCTTGTTGTTGAAATGTGCTACACAAATAAAAACTCCTCGGTTAATGCGTGAATGCTACAATTTATAATTTTAAAAGTAAATAAATATAGTAATAAAGCAAACCGATTATTTTTTTAGACAAAAATAAATAAATCGTAAAGCCAACAGGTGACCTGATTCAGCCAATGGGCGCAGCGCGTCGAACCTTTGACCTTATTTGTACTTCCGGTGTCCGAATGCATCGGCGTTTACGACGTAAACGTTCACGCGAGAGTGGCTGTCGGCGTAGATGGGGGGCTGACGCGCAGGAGACGTGTATAAAGGCGCAGACCCGGTGCCAGTAGTCACCAACGAAGAAGAGGAAGTTGACCTGCCCCCGCCTGCTGACGACGTCAGCATTGCCAGCATGTTAGCGCGCGTCCCGAAGATGGCCCGGGACGCCACTTCTGCGATAAAAAAAAAAAAAACACCCCTCGCGGAGATTTTTGGAAATCAGCAGAGAAGTTTAACAAAAAGCTGACTGGAGTGTGCGCGTCCAAAAGACTCGGCGTTTTAGAAAAAACAAAACAAAACAAAAACTACCTGTGACCCTGAGCCTGGACAGACACAAACAAATTGACGCCTTGTTCTATTATACAGATATCTAATGTTAAATGCATGATTTCCCCCCCCTCCCTTTGTTGCCTATTATTATTATTATTATTATGCATTTGCATTTGGCGTGAGGCGCAAATTCTGACTGCTAATTATCTCTGCGATGCTCATCCATTTAACATCAGACGACTGTCGCTTCAGTCATCCAGGTGTTGTTTACCGGCAGCTCTGGGATCTGAGGCCGAAATGCGCACAAACCTGGGTTCAGCTGTGTGCCGCCGGTGGCGTGCAAGGCTTTGTTTGTGGCATACGGTAACTGTGTGGCATTTTAACGTGGGCAGGCTTTGGAAAGCTCACGTCTGTATCCCCCTGTTGCTGAATATCTCGTTTTGGTCTCTTAACACGGTGTGACGTGAGCGATGCTGCGCGCGATGCGTGCGCGCATTTGTGTTTGTGCGCTGGGGATGTTGCGGTACCATTTTAACAGCGTTTGCCCGTATCATGGTACCAAGCAGAGGCAGATCTGCGGCGCTGCGTCTGATCTGTGTCAAATTCACTCAGTCGAGTAGAAGTGTGCTTCTGGCACTGCTCGGGTTTTATTTGCCGCGTCCCTGCTGAGCGTAAAAGCGGTGGATGCACTGCTAATTACAGCTGTCAATAGGGCTGTTGTTTTTGTCAAACAATTGATCGGGGTTTGGGTTTTTAACGGTCTGTTTCTGTTCATTTTATGCCACTATTAAAAGTACAAGCCCAATGAAAGTTTAATCTCGTTGGCGTCGAACACCCGAACATATCGACAGCGCTTTTTAACGCCACATTTCTGCTGCAAATCGCCTCCTCCCAAGTTATTTGGCTCCCCCCCCCCCCAATTTGGCTTAAAACCAAAAATGTGCTATCATGCAGCGTCGGGTTGTTTTGGCTTTGTAGTTAAATTTGTAAAGTCAATGTCAAGAGATGCTCCGTGAGATATTCGAAATGAAGCGTCCAAACAGTTTATGGCATTAATTCTCCACTCAACAAAAGAAAGACCACAAACACAAAGCGATCACGTTGTCACTAAAAAAAAGACCTTCAGTCAAACCTCCGACAGTGAAAACGTGGAAGTAGCGATGGAAATATGATATTTCTGTTGCTTTCATCCAGCTGTTTTCACACAGATAAATGGAAACAATTATGCAAAAATGATCAGCTCAAAAATCTGCTTTGTTTGGCAGAACAGATTTAGTCTGCTGGAAATATCCTCCCTCTGGACCTGAACCCTGGTGGACTTCGGGTTGTGTATGTGCTGTGTTCACGTCTTCGTGTCAAGTCTGTCGGGTTCTGCAAGGCTGGGGAACCTAAAGACTCCAATAATATAAAATGATTATCTCAATAGTGTATAACTCTACATATTTCTGTTTCATGATGGGCCTACGCGATTTAAGTAACTTTTAATGAAGGTGGGGTGAATAGTCCATTAATAGTCTATTAAAGATGAAAGATTTTTGAATAGTAGATTTACTTGAAAATGCCCATCCCTGGTATCCAGTTTGAGTTTGATGCAATTGATGCAAAGTTTGTAATGTCAATAGTAACTTAGAAAATGCTCCAGGATCCAAC
The DNA here is from genome assembly GCF_022577435.1 of Embiotoca jacksoni. Classification (NCBI taxonomy): domain Eukaryota; kingdom Metazoa; phylum Chordata; class Actinopteri; family Embiotocidae; genus Embiotoca; species Embiotoca jacksoni. The sequence goes on along the minus strand of NW_027185230.1, from coordinate 14,282,174 downwards.
ATGAATGTGCCAAAGTGTAGATTTTTGTCTGGTTTAAAAAACAACAACAACACACATCTTCCAAATGGTACATTTCAAGGACACAGACTTGTTTTTGTTTTGGAAGGAAGAGGGGCTCTCATTTTCCTTCATGCAGCCGCTACGAGAAGCCATGAATCACAAAAAAATGAACCTCATTCTTCTCCGTTTCATAATCAGAAAGGTGTAGTTTTTTTTTATTGCTGTGGTGAAAATGGAGTTTACAATTTTCCCGAGCTTTTAGCAGCTCGACACCTCGCGCTTCGTGGGAGTTGTTTGTGAATTTCAAAGTATAACCGTATGTCTCCTAAAGGGACGGCATTCCCATGTGTCCTTGATGGTTTTTTTTTCTCCCCCCTCCCCCCCGGCAACCTCACCTCTGGGGCTTTTACAACAACATCCAACCTCATTATAAGCGTGGATGACATCATGTGCAATCCTTCCTTTTCTCCCCGAGGGCCAAGTGTGGAGCAGGATGAACATCAGGAACGCTGATTACCGCGGGGAATATGGCTCTACACGCAAATCTTTACATCTATTTTTATTGGAAAGAATCCATTACAGGATTTTCCTCTTCCATTGTAACACTTCGGTGTTGCGTTCAAGTATCGCAGCGTCCGAGCCAAATGAACAGGCAAAAAAAAAAAAAAAAAAAAAAAAAGAAGCTGTATTGATTGCGTAGGTTGTGTGTATGTTTGCAGTATAGCCGCATGGACGATGCAGTGCGGCGTGTCTGTAGAGTCCAGGCTGTTTATTAGCGACTTAATGCGATTCAAGAACTCGAGCCAAGTTCCCGTGTCTTTCACGCCACCTGCTGATTGAAACAAAAAAGGGGTTAGCATTGATTTCGGGGACAATGTGTCGGCCTCACCTGACCGGGTTCAGTTAAGGTGGACTGAGATTTAAGGTGGACCGGCTGTTCTCAAGGTAGTGACCAACTCGCATGTTCCTAAACGGAGAACAGAAAAAAAAAACAACAAAAAAAACGCCAGCTTGCTGGGTTCATTTTAGTTCATCATGTTTACTAAAACAAATTTGTGTAAAGTTAGCTGCTGGCTGAGACTGAGAAATTGCAGTTTAAATTTATTTACATTAAGCACAGTAACCTGGGAAAACCCTGCTTTAGTAACTTAAGTATCATGGAGGCAAATTAAATAGACAAAAAAAAAAAAGAGTTTGAGGAAACCAAAGGATGCTAATTTTGTCATCACAGTAGATCGTGCAATATAGTTTGACCTACAAATGACAAGATGGAACAATCACAGTGGGGTTGTTTTTTTTCTTCGTGTCGTCGTACTTACTCTGTCTGAAGCAATATAAAACAACATCACTAAATATATGAAAAACATATAGACTTTACCAATAATTCTAAAACTCCAGTCCACATTCAGATTCAATGGCCTTCGGAGGATTTTTGGCATCACATATCAGGTCAATACAATACACATATATATTGAAATATAACCGTGTGGCTTTTGAACGTACATCCCGTGTGATCACAGTGAAACGGTGAAACCTTACTGGTGGAAGTTATCGCACGTCCTCTTCTCTTCTTGGCAGCCAGGAAGAAAATGTTTGCCTAGTCGATGTGACTTTTAACCGAAATGCCCCCTCGGGTTCAGGACTGGGATTGGAGTGAAAGGTTGTCTATAAAATATGCATGTCGCATTTGGGGCCAGTGGTGGTGGGTGCAAGTCTGCGTTTATGTGTGCGTTTTCTCTCTCTCTCTCTCTCTCTCTCTCTCTTTCTGTATGTGTGTGTGTGTGTGTGTGTGCGTGCACGTGTGCGCGCGCGTTGTCAGCGCCCCCTCCACCCCCCCGAGGGATTTCTCAAGGAAGCGTAGAGGTGGTGGAGGTGTAGTGTAAAATACACTCACAGTCTGAGAGGAGATTTATGCTGCGACTGTGTGGAAGTCATACGACCAAAATGAAAACGGTGGAAAAAAAAAACAACCAAAAAACAACAGAAAGCAGAATAAGCGTTTTGTTTTCGTTCGTCGTGCGCACGAAACCCGAAACGCCCGCTTTGCATTTTCATGATCAGATGCATATTTAATGCTCTCGCCCTGTATGACACACTTCTGTCATATTTCTATGAGGGGCAGGGACCGTTCAAACAGAATCACACTCTTTGTCTGCCTTCTGCAATTTCACACACACACACACACACACACACACACACACACACACACACACACACACACGCGCACACGCGCACACACGCACACACACTCTGCAGTCACGTCGGAGTCTGTTCAATCATGAAATTTTTAATAATTCATACCCGGTAAGGTTTACATAAGACATGTTGAGTAGGAGTATCGCTGCCTGAGTATTACGCTTATTATCTCCGCTGCCATTTAGGCAGCTTTTCCTCATGTTTCATCCCTTTGTTGATTGAAATTATACATTTTCACTGACAATGATTTTGCAGTCTGACTTCATAGAATTAACATGGAGTTGTGATGAATGGAAATCAGTAGCTCTTTTTTTTTTTTAGCTCCGTTTTGATCTCCACCGGTTACCGAGGCAACCATCTGACTCTGTAGCAGCTATTTATCAGTTTGATTGTGATTGTTTTCTTTTGTTTAAATTTTGGCTGAATTTTAATGGTCATTTCTTTTGCGAGGTGTTTCTTTCTTGCTATAATTGGCTTGTTTGAGTTTTTTTTTAAGGTAAGCTGGTATTTGATTTTGCACAGTTCTCTTTTGTAAATTGGGTAAAACTCCGGGCAGCCCAGGTTATCCAATTTTGGTAGGCATGTACAGGACCAGCATGCCCTTGGGTGGGCCTTTTTCTTTTAAAATCAAAGCGACAGAAACAGCAGGGAACGTGATTCCTTTGTTCTTCTGTTTGCCTCTGGAATAAATCGTGGTCCCGTGTGGACGGCGGGTTCTTCTGCCGTAAACCACATCCCCCATGGTGCATCAGGGCCCCCTGCTGATTTTATATTTGATTTAAGTTTGTTTGAGGACAAATAGCCTCCACAAGCCGGGAACTATGTTCACCTTTGCTTGTTTGCTGTTTGGTGCCTGCAAACACTGTTGATTAGAAGTGAACCCAAACAGCGAGGCTGCAAAGGTTTTCTTTTGTAGAGCTGAGAGGTTATTTAGTCCACTGTTAATGTCAGAATATTGATCGGTGTACTTCACACACGTGTTGTGAAGTAAGAAGCTGCTGTGGTGTGTGTGTGTGTGTGTGTGTTAGCTGCTACGATGTTTTCCTCTGTGACCCGGAGGACTGTTTTGTTGTCAAGGATGAGTCTGAGAAAAAGGAGTTCTTTTAAACCTCTGTGAACAATGTTTCAACATCCTGTATTCATGGGATCAGATCAGGCTCAGCTTTCGGAGACCAAAAAAAAAAATAACATCACGGTATTTCCAGGCTGAATAGCAATCCGTGTCATATATCTGGGTATTTTCTACAAAGTGGGCTAAAGGTCACGCGTCACCGGCACTTTTATCAAAACAGTTTGTTATCGAAACAAACCGCCAAGAAAATCTACAGCTGTGAAACACTTCCCGGTGTTGCCATATCACTAGTGGATTTGCTGCTTTGTCAATTTGCTGCATTCGTCATCACGGCTCATAATTACCCGCTGCTCTCTCCTTCTCGCCAATCCCTGGTAATAAAACGCAGTTGCAGTTTTGGGCGACCGTCAGAGGGACGTGTAGTCCCGAGCGGAGGCGCGACTCGCCGCCGACCGACTCCGCGAGAGAGCAGTGGTGCAAACATTGGCGCGGCTTCGCGGAAGAAACGGGGTTATGTAACACTGAACTGTATCGATATAAACGGTACCGTCTCGTTCCCGTTTGAAAAATACATCGATTTTTAAGAAGTCCGCCGAAACGACACGAGGCTACTTCCGCTTGGCTTCACGACCCGCAAGAACTCCCTTCTAGCGGGCCGGATTCACGGGAGTGGACTGATAAGACGTCGAAGGTGCTCTTGGAGCTCGTGAAAAGCGTGCTTGAGTGGAGCTAAACTCCCAGATAAAGCTCGGACTATCAGCACCACCCCTCACCCCCACCCACCAGCTGAGCTGCAGTATCGTTTCCACATTTATCCCGCCGCATAACAGCCGCCAAGCCAACTCATCCTTTCTACTAAGGCAGAAAAGAAGTGTTAGGGCAGTGCGGTGCCAGTACGGCGAAGAAACAAAATCTCTACTGATATTATCTCCCCCCCCCAACCCCATAGCACTCTAGAAATGCAGAAATAAAAATTCAGCTGCTTTAGTCTACCTGTATGTCCACAAACGTGTGGACAAACAGTGGAAAACCTCTTAGGAGTTTATCTACTAGTGGATATTCAAGGGTAAAAAAAAAAAAAAAATCAAATCAGCTGTTGTTTGGTTGTCATAATCAGCTTCTTTTCTTTTTTTTTTATGGTCCTCCTACCCCGCTCGGTAAAATGTTTCACTACTGCGTAATTTTCCTTCCTGTCATTGGACCAACTCCGCAGCAGGTTCATGAATCTAACCAAATGACAAACAGGTAAAAAAAAAAAAAGACAGCTCCCCCGTGTCCTTCAGCCACTTAACTCTTTGCATTACAGCACGGACACACCAAGTCCTCCAGATGGAATCGGCGGACGGTGGTGGTTTTGGGATAATGTCACCTCTCTCTGCACTGCCAACCCTTTTGGTTGGTTGCTAGGAGACAACACTGTAGTGCCCTAAAGGTTTTTCAGACATAGTGTAATGTTTCCGGAGCCCCTACTTTTTTTTTTTTTTTTCCAGCTAAAGTGTGAGAAATGTGTTCGAGAGGAATTTTTCTTCGCATCGGCTAGAATTAGCCTGCCAGCACATGGAAAAAAGAAAAGGTTACGAGCAGGTATCTTGAGTCATGTATGCAAAATATTCAGTTAAATAAGTGATGTTTCACAGCAGCTTCCTGTTATCTGGCATGTGTCACAGATTACAAATTACACTGCTGAACACAATGATTACATAAACTGCATGATTATTTCCAGTAATTAAAAAAGGGCTTGCATGTTTCGCATTCGTGCCAGGATGTGGTTAGAAATGATTTGTACGTCTCCACCAGCGGGGGGCAGTAAAGGTCTTTATCAGGTTAAAACTCATTCATTGGCAACTTAGTTCTTTTTTTTTTTCTTCTTCTTCTTCTTCTTTTGCTTTTTCTCCTCATTATGTTTCAATTTTCTCTCTCTCCACTCAGACTAAGTTCCCACAACAGGAAAATGGAAACAGGGCGGTACTCTATTGGCCAATACTAATTGGGAGGAGGAGGTATTTCCCATGAGGCTTTTACGGGGAGGGGGGTTCGTGAAATCCCTACCCACTTCCACACCGCCATTAAAAAAACAAACAAAAAAATCACACGGGCAAAATATACAGTCAATTCAATCTGCTCCGGACGTATTAGGACTGTCCGTCCATGGGGAACGCCATCTCTGCAATGCAGGGTACTTTTATTTTTTTTTTGCTGTTTTGTTTGATTTTCAAAGAAAACAACACGCTAATCCGCAAACAAGCATTTAAAGCTTAATTTTGGGCTGAGACCACAGAAGCGGACACTGTCTCTTGTCCAAACGGCTGAATAGCGAGCTTTAGCTTTCAAACAGGAGCTTTTTAGTTACACTGAGAGATCCCACCAGGGTTATGGACAAGGACGCGTGAGTGGGATTTTAGTTTTAGGCGAAAGGATTAATAATTGTTACGTTTAAATACAGATGGTTGGTTAAAAAAGCTTAATGTAGTGGGGAATTTTTCCGGCACAATGGCACCATACTGGGATCCATAAAAGCCCCTTGTTGGATTGTGGCTTGTTTACAAATCTGACGCGGGAATGTGAAGATTTTCTTGATAATTCTTGACGCGATCCGCTGCGATTGGGAAGATTTTTGCTTTTTCATGTGGAAATTGAAAAAACGATCGCACGGCTTTCGCTGCTTTGGAATCGAAAGGGTTAAAATTCAATATCCTCGAGCAACACTTCACGGTAATGGTGTAGGTCTCAAAGAATTCCTAACGGGCTTCGCCGTGTCGCCCTCTGCCGAAGCTACTCCGAAGCTTCTCCTGCTTTTGAAACGTCCTTTTGACTTCACCGGCAGTGATGCTTGCGTAGTAATGAGAAGTAATGTACCTCGCGCTTTTCCAAACCCCCCCCCGTTGTGTCGACGTAGGGAGCAAAAAACAAACAAACAAACAAACAAAACGGTCGGATGATCTTCTCACCTGTGAAAATATTACATAACGATAAGACGCTGCAGTGCGCATTGAGATGTCCCCTAAACGCCTCGCATGGAGGCCGTCACTCGACGCTGCGATGTGGAGACGTCCTATGTAAACGACAGACACCAGCTCGCCGGTCTGCGAATAGACGGGCACGTGGCCATATATGAACATGAGAAGAGTGACACCAGGAATTTGAACGTACGATCTTTGCAAGTTGAAACGGAAGGACTTGGATCTATCGCCCACGCACGGGCTCGGCGCGCGGTAAACGCTGCCGTGCCTCGCTGACGCCGACGAGACTTAGTGCTCATAATGATGCTCATTATTAAAAATAAATAAAACGGGCGAATGTAGCAAAGGTTTTTCAAAAAAATTTGCTACACGAACGATAAAAGTCTTGGAATTTTTGGTACCTACACCGTCACGGTGGCGCCAACTTTGCCAATGAGGAAGCCTTTTGGAGCACCGGTTTGTGGAAACGGCTGTCACAAATCTCTATTATGTATTAATAAAAAAAAAAAAAAAATGTAAAAAGGAGCTCCTTGTACTGCAGAGCCCGCTCATAAACAACACGTTTTGTCTGCAGCTCCTTGCAAGCCATTAGGCATTTTTCAGCTGGTGTTTTTGGATGGCTCGTTGGAGTTTTTCACAGATCTCATGTGCAACTCTTACCAGCTTACAAGCCCACGCAGTCTGGATGTACGCTGCCTGCCTAGAGCAAGATGGGAGAAGTAATAATTTAGTGAAGACAGTTGAACTTCTACCAAGCTAGCAAGACACACACACACACACACACACACACACACACATTTTTCTTATTTTGTTCTAAAGCGCTTTTGGACCAAAGCAGAACTACAAAGTGAGCAAATATTGTCCACGATTTGAATCCAGTTAATTTGGATGTGTTCGTTTAACACGGCGGCGGCGTTGAGAACCTGTCGTAAGTTGGCGTGTCGGGGGGGGCGTGTTTACCGAAAGTTGCGGTTGGATTCTCTTTCCTTCGGCAGTCGAAGCGGTTTCATACGGCTTTAAAATCACTAAAGGGAGAACCGGCTCGGCCCCGCGCTCGCGAGTGCCACAAAACACAACAAATATCTAAATGGGTCAAACAAATCCACAAACCAATACTTCTGCTTGGTGCAAAAATTATAGCCCTATCTGGTGGGGATTTGATTTGGGGATCCATTTTTTATTTTCAAGCATTAGTATCTGCCTCGAATTTTTTATTAGTAGAGCTGACTTGCTGAATATTAATGGTGTCTGCTTTTTTGCTTTTTTTTTTTTTTTCTCCAAGCTTCATTTATTGTTTACGTTTCCTAATGTCTGAGCTGATGTGATTAAAATCCTGTCTAAAATGTCCCGAGATGAGACGTAATGAGGGTAAACTGCCTGTTGGATCTGATAAGCGATCGTTGACAAATGTGGAGAAAAAAACCAAAACCTCTTTCTCTCATTGGTAATTATACTGTGTTCGCTGTGGACACGGTACACCCCCCCACTCCCCCTCTCCCTCCCCCTTCCCCTTCAACTGAGCAACCCACAACGGTCCCTGTGATGTGAACGGGGGTCTTTAGGGACTCCTAGCTTCAGCTGAGAAAGGCTTAGAGTTTCTTGGCATGCCTGGAGGCCCCGCGTACCTGAGGTGATTTGGGATTTGTTGCGAGAGACTTCGCTGTAGTGGCAGCATATGGGAGGTGAAGAAGTTGCACCGAGCTAATGGCCCATTCATTTCAGATGACAGGAATGCTGGGGAATCTGGATTTAGGCCATATGCTGGGGTTTTTGTGTGGTCGTCCGCGGCCCTCGGCGGATCAAAGGCTGAAAACTTATTTGTTGGATAAAAGAGCAATTTGTTTAGTCGGGGCACGAACTCTCCTGAGAAAAACTCAACAACTGCAAAAAAAAAAAAAAAAGACAGCGAGATGGAAGTCTGCACTCTGAATAAAAGGGAGAGCGGGTAAATTACGGCCGGCGACAGGTGGCCAGGTTTTTAAAATGGAATTGCTCCTAAAAGACTGTTGCAAATTCAAGTCAGATAATTGGAAATTTATCAGACACATTTGGTAAAGACACCATAACTCTGAGCCTTTCGAGTATAACACCGGTAAACCAACATTTTCTCCCAGTTTTCAGAACCTATTTCTCATCTATTTCTTCTTCTGAATCCAGATGTGTTCAGAATGTCTCTATCACTACTTTTTTTGTTCGGTACCAACATAAGTGGAGCCCCTCTATGTTGACTGACGGACACTAAAAAGGGATGTTACCGAGGCCAAATATAGGTGAAAATCATACACTTGTACGTTTTTGAAATATGTTTGTGCTTATTTTACATGTAACAACAACCTTATTTAAGGATTTCTAGTTATTATATACGAATGGGTTGATTTTCAAAACTATCGGAGCAGCCTTTAACAAGGTTAGTGGTCACCACTGGCCCATAATAAATAAATAAATCAAAATTTCAAATGTCTTAAACGCCTGAAATGCCGTAGACCGCAATTAGGCACTTCTGTCGATGGAGGCCAGTAACCGGCCGACCAACTTGACCCTAAATAACCTTCTAATGGCCCCGGACCATCAGTTTTATCGATCCATTAAAAGGTTATGTTCTTCTGCTGAAAAATTATTGATATCAACCACGGTCTAAGACCGCTGTGAATTAAATCAGAATTGATGAGTGAAATGAGGAGCTGACAAACGGGGGAAATAAAACTACGCATCCAGCATCTGTGTTATTTCCTCCTACACCGTTTTCGTCGCAGTGATCCATACGATTCCCGCAATTGGAAATGGATGCCTTTCGGAGGATTGTCCCGTCAGCAGCCGACAGATGAACGCACAACGGGACAAAACTGCGGCTGAATTATTGATGCGCGTTTGTAAGCTCGGACAGACAGTGCGTCTCGCCGTGATCGTACCGAACATACGCTTGCAGCGGCGCAGTTTCTCGAGCTGCGCCCAAACGAGGTCTTCGACCGCTCGTACGTGTAATGTGGAATATAGATCTGCTTAGTGCATATGAGGGCTCATATGTTGTACGCTAATACAATATAATTTGGGTTGTCTTCCACCTAAAAGTCATGTGTATTGATGTATCCTTTGTTGGTTGGTGGAGGTGGGGGTTGTCTTCCTTCACCCCCTGGAGTCCTCCAGACAGCCATCTGATAATGCCTCAAAGAACAACTGTATGTGACCCCACAGGTTGCAGACCTCCTACTGTGACCTTTTGGTTTGGCCAAGCAGTATCACTCACATTTACATACACAGCCTTTTGTCTACACCTTAAGATTGGTAGTGATGGTACGACCTATATGTAAGCAATATGATATGATATATATATATATATGTGTTGTATTGTTGTAAACATATCCTAGCACAGAAGCACAAAATACATACTGACTGTAAGCATTGTAGAACACATTGCTTATGCAGGAACTTATCACGTTGGGGTCACAGTGGGGTGCAACTCACTATCAGATCAAAAGGGGGATGTGGTTCAAACGGAGGACAGTGGAAAAGTACTGAGACAAACATACTATGCAAATGTTCCCGCCACAACGTAGGTAACGCCTCTTCCTATAGTATAAGTGTATGTGCCGGAAAGGGGGAAGTCAGACTCCAACAAAGAGACCTCAGGTTGATGTTGGGCTCTCCAAGATGTCTTGTATGCTATGCAAGATATCTTGTAAACTACGCTTAATAAAAATCAACTAAGACCGGTAACTGCCTAAAGACTGCTTCTATCAACGGACTCGGGGAAAACAATTGGGGACAACAATTTGAGATACAACAGTAACCATGGCGAATTTGTATCGTAACGTAGACGTTGTGCACCGAAGGTTACGGCGTCTACGCGAAATAAAAGGGCCGAGAAGCCCTTTAACAGCGCGACGGCCTGCCGTTTACACGCCACTCGGAAGCTCTCCGACTGGAGTGTGACCATATTTTGACAACGATATCGAGCTCCGGAGAGCACGGCTCCGAGCACTCGTTGTAACCGTCATCCACACCGATCCCAGAGGCCGCCGGGTTGAAAGGGAGAACGCTAAACCAAAGGCTACTGGGCCTAGAAGTTAGCCAAGAGAACCAATCTCACGTGTACTTATTGTAGGACTAGTAAGCAATGCGGATGATATTTAACCCCGGTTGGTGCCTAGAAGATTTAAAAACCGTGATTGTTGGTAGCCTTTTCTTTAACTTCAATAATTTTAAACATTAAAGCTAGTGACGGGTCATGATTTATGAATTTGTTTTGACTAGTCATTAAATAATAATTTTTTTTTATAAGTAATGTGACTCATCTGGTCTTAGAAATACACATTTTTCCTTGCCTGGTAGTAATGCATTCCTTCCGCCAGAAGGTGGCAGTAATGCACCTAAGAGCAGGTTACAGGTAAACCAAATGAAGCGGCTGTGGAAAAACTCTGCCAGGTAAAGCTAGCATATCATAAACAATAATAGATAAAAAATAATAATAAAGCCATGTGCAGCCATTTGAGATGGAAGAATTGTGCAGAGAGTCCATCCACAGATCGACAATCATTGGCTAGCTTCGTCACCAGACTAAACTGTTGTTGACAGTTGCAAGCATACTATTATAAAATAAAAGAAAATATGAATTCCCCTGAAGAACATTTGCACATTTTTCACATTTGTTTATGGCCTCTTTCATATCAGGTTTCATACGAATTAATATTTGTTTCTACATCCAAATGTATTACACACCACGCCCGCCAACACACACTTGTTCTCACACAAACAATGACCGTAGCCTCTGTAATTCATAATTTTTTTTTTTTGTTGGTCTATTTATACACTTTGTTTTATCGAATTCCTCGTGTGATGTTTTATTCTCGGTCCACCGATGCGCCGTTAAAAATCTAAAGCCTTGTTATGTTTTTATTCCCCTTATGCCGGATTCATATGAAACTTTAATGATTGCTGTGTACAAACTGGGTCATTGCAGCAACTGCGACTACAATATAGAATAGGACCAACAGAGTACTGAGAATAGCGCAAGAGGAACTTTTAACACAGTAAAAATAATAGACATGATGAATAATACACAATATATTGTGCAATATGTGCACGTTACGTAACAAGTGCGTACTTGTAGATGGAAATTCTTTGAGCGATGTACAAATGGAAGCAGATGTGCGCATTCAGTGTGATGGACGAAATGATCAATAATGGCATATAACGTATAGATCAGAGGATAATTATTGATCTAATCATTGTCTGATAATTCTGTCACTCCTAAAAAAAAATTTGTGTCTTTCTTTAACATGCACATCCTATCCACCTCTGCTGCTCTCAGATCTGCCGTCAGCCCACCCACATGTTCTTCTGTGCTCTTGTTCCGTTTTGTTCTTCCCTGTTTTATTAGGTTCACATTTTGTTTTTTTTAACCTCCGAGTCCTGGAGGCCCTCGGCGTCTGCACGTGGAGTCCATCCTCTCGCTCTGGGGAATAGAAACCGAGGGGCCTCTCCACTGGAGGTGAAAGAATAATGACACGGTTGCGATGTCGGAAACAATAGTGGATGGTGGATTTCCACGGTTTTAGCCACGGTCAATTCATTTGCCCTCAGAGCAGCAGCGAAGGACAGATTAGAGGAGACGTGCTTTGAACACTATTAACTCAGAGATGCACGCGTGTCTTCATGCATGCAGACGAATATAAAAGTATTGCCTACATTTGCAAGATATGTGTTTTGCAGGTGTAAGTTGTGAAAGTGATGGCAGCTTGTGATTATCGACTGTATTTAAAAGGAGACGAAGCTTCCGGGTCTGAAAAATGAGGCGGAAGTGCCTTAAGCTGCAATACCATCAGGTGCCACTAGAGGTCGTCTCCATAGACTCCCATTCAACTTCTTTCATGAAAAACAAAGTCAATACATTTTTTCGACAAGTTATTTTGGGGTTGGTAGCTAAAGTCACACCTTCATATTAGTTTTATGGCGACCCATTAGAAAATAATCCCATCATTTATTAGATATTAAGCCTCAAATAGCTGTGTTTTGGAGGGGGGGAGGAGGAGGGGTCTATTTGATTGACAGGCCTGTCGCGCAGTCATGTGATACATTGATTCCGTGGGCCGATCAGGGAATTAATAAACTTAGTTTCTAGGGCTGCGACAATACGCCGATCTCCCAATTCGATACCATCGCGACACATGGGTGTCAATTTGAAATATATTGTGACTTCTCCCGGCCAACTATTTTTTTTACTGCACTGGCTCCATGTAAATAATAGCGAATATTTCCAAGCGGGAATCGGCGTTATCAATATTGAAATTGCAAAATAGTGAATCTCAACACTTCTGCTGGTGTTGTGTAATTGATTTATTTTCTTTCTCACCCACTCCTACTGTTTGCTGTCACTTTCATCAGGCAGCATGCAGTTGAACAAAGAAGAATTCACAAAGGCTGAGCCAACAGTTTTAAAAGTTTAGAAACACAGAGAGAGAGAGAAAAAAAAAAGGGTGTTTTATAGATTTTTCTCTAATCTTGAGATAACAGTGAAAATCACTGCCTGCTACACGACGTTGAATAAAACCGTCTTTCCAGCAGAGATAATATTACACGGAGCTCTCGTACACACAGACTGCCTCCTCCCGCTGGCGCTGTGTCGCAAACACATCAGACATGTTAGCTGGCTGTCTCTCTCTCTCTCCCCCTCTCTCTCACACCTTGTTTTTTTTGTTTTGCCTGCAACTTCTCCTCATCTCATTATTTTCTGTTCGATTTTGATTTGCATTTCCTCTCCGCCTGTCGGCCCGCAGCCGTCCCACAGACCTGCGGTCTTAACCGCTCGGCCGCACAGAAGGTCTATTTCGGTGCTTCCTCCTTCGGCCGTTCCTTCGATTTTGGACTCCAGATTCTTGCAAAGCATCAAACGCAAACGAAGTCGAGTTTGTGCGGTTGTCGTAGAGAAGTGGATTTATCTCTTCTGTTGCTGTGTTGTTGTCGCTGCTGCTGTTTGTGACGCAAATAACACCAGCCCCGAGCTCTCGTGCTCACTGTCGCTGCGTTTACCTGCAGTTTAATACACAAAAACCTGCGTTGTACTGTTTACTAAGGCCGGAGAGGTACTTCTGACTGAACTGTCCATGTTGCCGGAGGTCTCCACCAGAGGGCACACCGGAAAACAGACGTATACCATTTGAACATCCTGATTTTCTTGATGTAAATGATAACCACGGCGACAATCGAGGGGGGTCACTACTTTGCATCGTCCACACTCCACATTTCCAACATTTTCTACCGCGCACGGACGTAACGGTCTCCGACTTGTTTCCATTTAGTTTTGCAAGTCCCTGATTGTCACATCGAGGGATGAGTATCGAAATTCGATTCCAATCGGAAACAGTTTCAAAAGCGGCGCCGGAGCATTCTGCTATCAATGTTTGAGCAATTAAAAAAAAAAAGAAAAAAAAAAGAATTAATGCCTCACATTCGTTATCCTCCACATTTGATCTCGGTGGCTCTGATTAAGACAATGATCTATTTTCGCCTTTGCGAAATAAAGGTCTGTGTTGGAACAAGCAAAGCAGCCATCGTGCGAACGCGTAGTTTAAAGTAACAAAATCTCCGGCCTAAGAGTTAATCCAAACCTTACAGCCAATCAGAAGCCCGATTGTTTTCTGTGGCCGTCGTATATCTGGACGACAACGATATCAAAAACCTTTAATTTCCTATAGTTTTCTCGTGTTTCTCTGAGACCGAGTAATGTGTCCTTTTTGTCACGTTTCTAATCTGTCAAAGTCAACACTGAAGATAAATTAGAGGACTTAAATTTTTTTTTTTTTTAAAAATTACAGATTTACAAAATTCATTTCCTGCACTTGTGGGAGAACAGTGTGACTTTTTTTTTTTTTTTTTTTTTTTTTTACCAGTTAAATACAGCTCCAATACAGCTTGTGATCTAATTTTCTCGGGGAAGCATTATGCGTCTTTGCTCCGTTATTGGCATCTTATTGCAAGGAAGCAGATAACATCTCATCATTTTCTCTTTCTGTCTCCAGGCAGCTTCATTTGATTTTCTGTATCCCAGAGCCAAGTGCTTAAGGGCCCCCGACCGGGCCTCGTGTGTCCTGTCATTTCTATAGGATCTCCGGTCGCTGCTGTTGTACTGTAGTAATGGAAACATACTGGTATCGCTCCTCCAGTCAGTCCCCACTGGCAGCAGGCCTCATTAAAGCTGTGGAGGGCTCAATGGCCTGTCACACCACATCTCTCTGCCCATTTATCAAGACGGGTGACCGTTGTTGCATTGTTTGTGTGTGTGTGTGTGTGTGTGTGTGTGTGGGTGTCTGTGTGTGAGTAAGGCAGAATGTGTGCCAGGGTATCAGTAGGTCACTGTGCTAGAGATGTTCATTGTCTGCTTCTATTTACTGCCTTCGTTTCACCATAGGCGTCTTGTAGCAGTTTATTTTTCAGGCACGGAAGCAGACACACATTCTTACCTTGAAAGGCTCTGTGTTTCACCGATGGTATGAATATTTTATTGAAATATGGGGAAAGTTGTAGCCGATAAACATTTCAAAAGCAGTCCAGATTGATAGTAAAGGTGGTTCTACGGATAAAGCGTCACACATGGGGCAGCCCGTGCTTACAATAGTTGGTAATTTATGGAGTGGCTAAGTAAAATGTATCTTTTGCGTGATTCCTTTCCAGCCTGTCTCAAAAAAGTCTTTGGAGTTTTTTTCAGGACTTTTACCTCGCTTATAGTCATTGCTGTTTGCAAATATGTGTGCAATACTTGTAAATGTATCTTTCAGGACCTATATACCCCCTGCTGGATATTGCAAAATGTCTCTGCTGGGATGAATAAAGTATCCGTCCAGCCAGCCAGCCAGCCAGCCATCCATCTGTCCATCCATCTGTCCAGCCAGCCAGCCAGCCAGCCTAATCTAGACTGTATGCAGACTTTATCTGGACCTAATTGAGACTTTATCTGGATGTTATTTGGACCTAATTGAGACTTTATCTGGAGTTAATCCGGACTTTATCTGGACTCTGTCCAGACCTTGTCTAGACTTTTTCTGGGTTATTTCCTCGTTGTCACCACCAGAACTCTGATCAGAAGGAGTGAATTTAACTAATGACACCAGGATGATTTGTGGGAAAAACGTATTGACTTTTCATTAAAAAAAATTGACGCATTTTGAATTAGAGTGTATTGAAGCCAGAGCTTTATTTTTTGGAGCCAAACCTTCGCGGCCCTCAGTGGAGTTCCATTTTTATATAAAGCCAGTGCTGGAAATTCATTTTCTTCTCTCTGGTTTATTTTGTCTGTAACTCCAGCCTTCTCCTTGACCTCCAGCGTTCCCTTATTCCTTATCTAAGACAGTGTTCCTCTCTTGTATATTTCTGAACACACATGCACAGTGGAAAAGGTTCAAACACAACACGGTGTAGAGCTTCATATTCGCCCTGGTGTGACCTTGATAACCGCCTTCATAGAGCGTGTGCTGTCTGCATTTGATGCTTAAGTTAAGCAGGTCAGCACACAATATCTTGTAAAAAGATTTAAAGCCCCAATTGAGTCAGATCAGTCTAGGCCATTATAACTATACAGTAGTAATTTATTGATTTTTACAAAAGCATAAAGACATTTGAGGATGATAAAAGGGACAAAGCAGTGGGTGGAGATCATTGATTGTTGCCTCTCATCCCAGGAAATGAAAGAAGCTGAACGTGTTGTGGTGTTCAGCTCAGCAAACCTTCCTGTTGTCACTCTGTATCAAAAATTACAAGTGAAGGAACACGGTTGCTCTGGGAAACATGATTAAAGAATGAGACCACTCGATTATAGATGATACATCCATGTGGTATTGTTGTGGTGACATGGATGGGGTAAAATGTGACACTCAACTTTAAATCAAAACCCAAGTTAGACTGACAGTATCTAATGTGGGACAGCTGTTAACCACAGAGTATAAATTATGAAAATACTGCACATCCACAAAGTTGGGGGACTAATGACGGGCAGTTTCCAGTCCCACTTAAATCACAATTTGTCATCCATCTTTAACTTTAGGTGACCAACAAAAAGGATTTTTTTTTTTTTGAGGATGTGTAAGAAAGGAACCTTTTACCTTTTGAATGGGTTGGCTGTTGCCAAGCGGCAACCAACCAATGACGTCTCCCATTGGTTTGTCAAGTGACCACATGTGGGCGAGATGGAGAGGAGCGAGTGGTGGATCTGATTCGATCTGATTGGGAACCAGAGGAAACTATGCCCCGCCTGTCGATAGTGAAAACCTGACTGCACTACAGACCTGTCAATCAAACAGACCCCCCCCCCCCATATGACAGTGTTAAAAGAGGCCATTCAAAGCTCCCCTCGACTTCAAGGCGATATGTAGCAAGTTTAAGCTCGGTGTTAAGCTGTTCAACCGGCAGCTTCACCGCTCATTCAACTCCACCTGGCAGCTGTTTTCAATGAAAAGGCTCTAAAAATTCACTGTACGCTATCGGCTCAGCAACAAACAGCAGACAAAGTTAGTTTGTATTTCCCTCCGGAGCCGGTAGAGATAGAAAACAGGTGGCAAGAAGCAAATGCATGCTAATGTTGCTCTGAAACGGCTGGTTGATAAGCAACTGTTTTGCCATTTCAACTTGGAAGGACGATGACACCCAAGTCATTTTCACAATTTGTGTCCGCTGATCCCCAATTTACCCAAAAAGTCATTATTGTTGGTTTGAAGCATCTGGTCTTAAAATTTGGCCACTGATTCTTAAAATGAGATACATAATGCATAATTTAGAGAACAGATTTTTGTGTAGAAAAACAAATCAAAACAATCTTATTTTTAATTGGGATACTCAAAATGTATGCTACAAAGGGGCTGTCAGTCTGGGCAATTTGTCACAGGCTTAAGTAGTTCTTACTATTACTGGACTATTATGTGTACAATAGGTGGATTGTCCGTTGTCATTTACTCATAGACATTTGAAAATGACCCAATAAACTGTCAGAGACTTAACTGTTTCATGATATTAATGATTTGCTTGTAATTTGATTGACTAAATGACGAAAACAAAACAGGAAAAAAAAAGCCCATTTCAAAATGTAGCCTCCCCACTCCTCCTGAGTTATTCCTGTACCAAACGCCCACAGCTGCCTTGTAATCTCATTTCAAATGTTCCATTTATTTCCAACCGAAGAATGTTTAAATTCTGGTGGTGTTGCCACTGGATGAATGTGAAGCAAATGTCTGTCGCATCCAATGTTTCATGTTCTTTTAGGAATATTTTTCTTTTGGTGTGCAGTGTTTCAAGTGTGGGAAAATAACATGATGACTCTGGGTAAAAAAAAAAATTAAAAAAAAAGTCATGCATAGATGACAGCATCTTAAAAACAGACATCCATTGTGGAAGTCTTCAGTAAAGAGTACGTTTAATGGTTTCAGTTATTGCCTGATCAGTTTGCGAGGCAACTAAACAATACGATTTGATAAAGGAAAGTTATTTCCCAGATGAGACGACAAAAAAAGAGCCAGAAAACCTGACATATGAGGAGGCACAAGAAGTGACTTTTCATTCCTAATGGATGTGTAACAAAGATGCAGCCTGGTGTGGGCAGACCCAAATGAGGACTGTTTCCAGGTGTTCCATCCTAATGGGCGTAGAAATTGTGTAAATTTAGAAATTATTGGCGCAGCCTTTTACCAGTTGGCAGTAACCAACATAAGACATATTTTGTATGTGGAATCTCCTTCGAGCTGTAAACAACAGAGACCATCTTCCTTTGTGAGCAAGACACCATGCCAGCAAATGATCATTGCAGACTTTGTGGACTCCGGCTTTGATTCTTCGATATTTGCTCACGTTGCTCCGACTGTTTGTATCGCTTCATCTATCTCTACCACCACCGTTCTTGGAAGTCCTTTAAAAAAACTAAAAAAAAACTCAACATCATTGCACTTTGCCTTCTTCACTAGTTGCCGACTCGGCAAACCTTCATGTGAACTGGGTTTCCAGACTAAATTCACGGAAGCTGTGAGTAATAATAGGTGGTGCGGAGCCAGGCTAAGAAAAAATATACTGTACATGGATAGATTACGTGGTGTACAGCTTCTTCTAGGTCCAAAAACACCTTTTAATGAGCAACATTTACTCAAAAGACAACTGCAAACTTGGACTGGATTGCTCGAGACTCTATGAAAGCATTGCAGATAAAATAATAGAAAGAGAAGAAAAGAATAGAAACAAAGTTGCGAAAGATACAATGAGAAATTTCAGCAAATACCTGAAAACCAGATATATTTATGTCGGAAGTTACAAAGCTCTCAAGTGGCCGTAATAATTATGAGCAAGGTGCCCAGGTAGGAGGAGGTTGTTCACAAACCATTGGACTTTAACATGTCGCTGTTTGTTTGTTTTTTTGTTTCAAACTCGTAATCAACGTTGTTTCTTTGAATTAATGAATTCAAACTCATGTTTACTTTTTTCAACCCGAACCGTAAGCTTTCCCTAAATCCAAGCAAGTTCTTTTTGTGCCTGAACGCATCAACTGGAAGTCATCTCAAAGTCACGCCACGGCTGTCATCTCTGAAGGGCTCGAGTCTACATTAGCCGCCACCGGCGCAGCACACCTTACTCTCCGACTGAACCGTCAGCGAGTTGCACGGCTGACAGTGGAGGTGCAATGTTTTGACAAGGAAAAATGCGCGGAATAAAAAGGCGGGTATTTTTGGCTCTGCTGCATCGATTTTGAACTGGTTTTTTTCTTTTCTTTTCTTCTTCTTCTTCAGATCGTTCCCTGTGAGTCCACCGAGTTCAATGCCGAACTGGTGGAGGGCTCTTTTTAAGACGCGCGGTGTGCGATGTGACGCGGCCTGCTTTGTCCGGTCTCATGAAAACCATAGCCCCCCCCCCCCCCTTTTTGCATCGAGCGGCCGTTCTTTAGAAAGCAGTGAAAAGCGGTGATTTAATTATGAGTGCAAACCGAGCGGTGGAAAAAACCCCCGTGCATGGCACTGAGAGACAGTGTTACAGCAATTTCTGCTGCTGATTGTCAGCGCCGAGGCAGAAGTGTTCTGTATGTAGGTCAGGGAGAGAGCAGATTTTTGCCAAACAACAAAACACAATATCGCTTTTCAGCAACCAGTGAATTGTAGGGGAGTTTGTCCTATTCCATAAAAATACACCAGGAGGACGAGATGAAAAGGACGACTAGTTCGTGGCGATGCCATGGTAGCTGATGTCGTAACCAAAAGCCGATTGCAAATTTAGGAACGAAGCCTTGCATAGCGACCAATATTTTTGCATGTTTCGCACAGCCCATTCATTGCAGAGTAACACACATCACACCGAGCAACGTCCTGGTCAGATATTGCCTCGTACTGTCATGATCCTTCGGTAATTCAGCAATAAAATGCGTGTACCGTCTGTAATAAATGGGGTTGGTTATAGGTGTTTCTGTTTCCCTTCAGATGTCAAATTCCGCCTTCATTTTTTTTTTTGGCTCTAAACTCTGCATCTTATATAATTTCTGTGTCAACAAATTCTCACTCTCGTGGTTTGACTGTGACTCATCAGTTTGATGGTCATGATGCACAAAAAGGAGGAATATGGCTCTTAAATGCTCGGAGTCGTGGTGACAGCAATTTAAACGCTCATCCGTTAACAAGGACCAACATCCTTTAATGCAAACAACTTTATTATTTCCATGGCTGAATGTGGAGTTTGCGTCACCGTGGGTAGATTTGTTCGTGTTCTGGGTATTGATGAGTTCTGTTTAGCACCTCTTCATGGGAAAGACACACTTTATCGTTGTAGTTTGGGAAAGAATCCTTTAGATGGCATGAATAAGTAATGGAAGGTCTCCAAGCTGCAGAGAGATATGTGCTTTCCTGAGTAAGTAATCCGAGTTACGTTGCTTGAACAACATCACCACCTGTGCTTATTTCTTTACACAATAAATGACAAGAAAATGCGACGGCAAATATTTCGCAGCAAAACTATGATTACGATGATTCATGTTGTCAAGAAAAACCTCACTGTATAACGCCATACTGAAGAACCTGTTGGAAAGACTGGTATCTCCAGCTTGCCTCCTATTTCCTAAATATACCATTAAAGGGGCACACTCTGCTTTTTAAAAAATGCATGGACACATTCAAAAGTTTTACTGAAGTTGTTGAGTGGTTCTGCAGAGAAATGGTAGTGAATTACTTTAAGTTACCACACGACAAGTACTCAGAGTCGAGGCTTGAGTCGGTCCATCTTTATGCCGCCAGCTCCGCGCTACAAAATCATGAAAAAAAAAAAAAAAAGCCCCTTTATTGAACTCATAATAAATGGAACACTTTAGAGTATAAAGGAAAAGAACAATAAAACGGATGACATGCCTTGGCATTATGTGCACATCACTCTCTTCAGACCTCGTACAATAATGCCTCTGGACATCACAGCTGCCTATTAGTTTTTAATAAGCACCTTCCTATCTGCGGGGAGCCATTAGCTGGCCAAAAATAATAACAGTGGGGTCCAAAGAGTCCATCCACAAGCTGATCCATACACAGGGAGAGAGAGTGATGGATCGAAAGTGTGTAAAATTTCATTCGGTGCCGACATGCAGCAGGAATGAAAGGCTGTATGCACAACTTTAGTTGTCTGCCACCCGTTTCCCCCGTAGCATGACTACTTTGAACAAAAAAAACAAAAACAAAAAAATGTTTTGAGAGAAACGGAGAAGCCTCGATAAACACCGAAACATAATGATTTTTTTTTTTTTTTTGGGCAACAGTGGAATGAAGAAAAATAAAATGGGGAATAGAGAAAAGGAGCAGATGTGTGACGGAGGAGAATATCTCTCAAGTTCCCGCCGAACAGATTGAATGCACCGAGCGGTGACAGGCACCGAAGCAGCCGTGGATCTGAATCTCGTTAACCTCGACGGAGACCTCCTGTCAGAGAAGCGACCGTGGTGGAGATGTAGCCGTGGTGGAGCTGCCGCTGTGCCAAGAAAGGCCCGTTTCCAAAACCTCCCGGCTGCGTGACCCCCTCAGCTGCGAAGGCGCCCCTTGCTGCTCACTGATCGTCCTTTTCCGTTATTTGGCTCTCTCGATTTATGGGAGACGACTTGCCTCATCGCGCATACATTTTTCATGAGAAATCTCCACACGCGCGCGGATAAAAACTTGAAAGTCTCGCGATCTATTACGCTTCTTTGATAGCGATCAAATAACTTCAAAGCCCGGCTGTCGTTTTCGACTGCGACGAGTCTCCCGATGGAAAAGATTAGCTGAAGATAAGACCGCTTGTTGGAGTGAATGTTTTATTCCATGGGCACAATTTCTTCTGTTTGTTCATCTACTTTGTCCTTCATTACTTCTTTGCGGCGATCGATGCTCTTTCCTGTGGCTGTTTCACAATAAAAGGCCCTCCTTGGTGTATCAGTCTTTCATCAGCTTTTAATGTGAAGGTGCTGTGTCGGATACGGTGTAAAAAAAAAAAAAAAAAAAGGGAACAGTGAAGCGGTTATCAACGAGATCAAATTGTCATGGAGATTTTAAATTTAAATACATTTGACAGTTGATGCGGAAAAATAATTGCCATTTTAGGAAATACTCACGTTTGCCAATCGGCTGGTAAAGTTAAATACACGGTACGGTCAAAAAGTTCCAAAACTGTTCCCATGACGACCAAAACCCTGAACCTGATTTTTTTAATCTGGCAGCCATCCCATTTAAAAGTAGTCTCCTCGTGCAGCGGTCCACCACCGCTGGCGCTCCTGCTACGCTTGGAAAGCATCCAGCTCTGTAAGCGTATCTGCGATTCGTGCTGGAGCTCCTCCACGGTGTCCCGACGGCGACCCTTCATCTTGAACTTCATTATGGGGAACGGAGAGAAGTCGTAGTCACGTCGCCACGTTGGAGAACAACCCCGCAAATGCCAAAGAAAACCACCAAGCATGCGTCTTGGTCGTGCTCTTGACCCGATGCGCCTTCTTTCAAGTCTTGGACCGTGACTTCCTGCCACTCTTGAAACACTCAAAACCCCTCGCACGGCTTATTGCTTCATTATTAGACTTTCTGAAGCAACTCAAGGGTCTCTGTTGCCGAGTGTAACGCAACATTTTGACGTGTGATTTTCAACTTTAAGGTTGACGATGAAATCGCGAACGCGCTCCGTTTGTACGCAACGGAAACGGCCTCAGACGTTTTTGATCGCACGAATCGTATGACGCTACAGTTAGCTTATCTTATTTTAGCTTGGAAACGGTACAAAGGTTGCCTGGCTCTGTGCAGAAATAATTAAACCTCACTAATATGAATGTCATGTCGTTTTTGTTTGAGCCGTACTAAAAGCACAATGTACATCCTGCAAAAGCTAAACTTGGTGTTTTGTTGGCAGTCGGGACCTTTTATTATCTTATGCAGAAATACAAAGAGATATCAGTTAAAGTAATAAAAAAAAAAGCGTATTTCTCATAATGTAGAATGAGCTTTCTCTACATGTCTTTCTGTGATGTCGTGGGCTCTAACTCATCCGCTCTCATCTTCTTCTCCTCCTCATTGTTTACCAAAAAAAAAAACCCCACCATGTGTTCCTTCTCCATCTGCCCAGGACTCTTTATTATCTCCCTGTTTTTTTTTTTTTTTTTTTTTGCTGCTTGTTTCACTTCGCTCAACCCCTCCGCCTTCTCTATTCTGGATGGGAGGCTAAATTAGTATGTAATTATAGTCGCCGGCTCTTGGCTGCGTTGCTCTAATGGATCAGAGCCTCTCCATATATATACCCACAGTAATAGTCTGACAGAATCCAAATCCGAGGGGCTCAGACGCTCCAAAATACGAACTTGATTCTGTGTAAACACCTTTGCGCGGAGAGCTCAACACCACCCAAAGGCTGGAATTAGTACAAATGAGATGTACAGAAAAGATTACACGGCGGATAGCTGTGACATTTCCGGTGATCGTCAGCGTTGTTGGAACAGCAGCTGCTGTTTATCGCATCCATTTCTGCCCTGTGATGTTTGCATGCACCGCACTGTGTGTTTCCCATGGCGCTTATTTGAATAATGAACTTGTTAGAAAAGTTCATGATGTATTTTTATTGTCAAGTGGGGTGGATTTCGTGTCTGGTCATTAGAAGTACAGTATAGTTTCATAAATAACACCAGTCTCTCTCTCACACACACACACACGCACACGCACACGCACACACACACACACACACACGACAGTGATGCTCATTATCTCCTCGGAGTCGTCCCCGTTTTTTTTCTTCTCGTTCCTCCAGCAGCCGAGGTTTGTGAAACCTCTCCTGGAAAAGCGCGGCGCCACAGAGGGCCCATCCTGACCCAGATTCATTTTTCCTCATTGTTCAGACGCAAGGCTAAGATTCGAAGCTGCAGGTAAACAAAACATTTTCTTCCGATTAAATATGCGCTGGCATCTATCGTGTCGCACATTTTCTCAGCTGGAACGGAAGCATCGCGGTTACATAAGCGGTCTAAGGGAGTGCTATCACTGCAAACTGGGGTAATTTAATATTGTTTTGTCTGGCAGTGGTAAGTAGCAAGTTGAACAAGCTGTAAGAAATACAGGGAGGAAGGCAGCGGGTAGGGAGGAGAGGGGGAGGGGGGGGGGGTTGAGAGGAAAAGACAGTGGCAGGAGTTACGTAATGAGGGAGGGATGGTATAAATTGAGAAGGCATCCAGGGTGGGCTTAGAGCGATAAACCTTAGTAAAGGAACCCTGAATGAATAGTCGTGGGAGCTTGTCGAGATGCCACTTATGGGAAATGTTCCAAGAACTATCCCACCGTCATCCCCAAGCAGCCAAATCCCAAGAGTCACTTTAGTCGTGCTGCAAAAATACAAAAAAGAAAAGAAAAAAGGATAAAAGCTGAAGCAGTTGCCGTGTAATTGCCCTTCTCCAACAGCATTTTACCATCAAAGGCTGAAGTGGAAGGGAAGAAGAAAGCGAGACAGCAAAGTATGTTGCAGGTAACAACAGAAAAGATTGAAAAAAAAGATTATAGGAAACCAAAAAGCTCGGCACACAAAGAAATTACTTTTTTTTTTTTTTTTATCAATACCAAAAGCAAATTATTCTGTCCAGCAAAAAAAAAAAGAAATACTGGAATCTAAAGGGAAGAAAGGCAAACAGAGTACAGATTACAACTAATGGAGATATCCATTAAATGTTCCCAGTTGATTATTGATGTTAAGGCAATTATTTAGTTTACTCTTTCAGTTTTCAGAAATTTAGTTTTAATGTGCAAATGAGGCCATTATTTAATTTGCTATGCACTAATTTGCATATATTTCTAGAAGACAATATTAGATGAAGCCAGGTTCAAAATTCTTGTTTAATTTTGTTAACACAGAGATATTTTCTTTCTATCTCTCCAAAAATCGAAAAATACTGTTAAAAAAAAAAAATAGTAAAAATACTGTGCAAAATACTAGACTTTTAAGTTTTGTATTTTTACACAAGTTGCAGCTGTTGTCGTTTACTTCCGTTCCATCCGTACCTTCATTACTTTAGGAAACAAGTATCGTTACGTTTTTAGAATTTTGGTACCGAACTATCAATTCAAGTGACGTTTCTAGCGCCATTTAACGTACTTTAAATATGCAAACGCTTCGTGAATTTAAGAGAAATCTACAGACGCAAATACGCAGAGTGGAGCAAAAAAAATAAGCACTTAAAAGTTTATTTGGGACGTTTTCTTTCCACTGGTCTGGCATGAAGACGTGTTATGCAAGCAAAATCGGCCCAAATCTAAAATAATTACCAGTGCACGGAAAAACATTGTTTTTGCCCGAAGTATCTCGCCTGAACACCGATATTCTGACATATTCTCCAATAATGCTCCATTCATGCAGTGAGATGGAAAATTATAGTTTTAATTTACCATATGGCTCTTTGTATCTCCTAAGAGGTGTCCACAGTGGGGCCTGTAAACCCTACACCGTGTTGCAGATGAAGTGGTAGTCTGGCTGTTCCCAGCAGTACGGCAACTAGAGCAGCTTCTGATGGAATATTTAATGCAGGAGACTCTAAGAATGGATTCCCGCAACATTTCTCACATCTCCCTCACCACACATGCTCTCTCTCTCTCTCTCTCTTTCATTTTTTCTTTTGCTCTCTCTACCCTTTCTCTTCCCACACTGACGCAAGAGTCACACGGACCAGATCCGAACAGATATTTCAAAAAGAAAACACATCTATATGTGTTTTATCTGTAGTATTTCATAAGCGCAACAGTCACCGTGTGTGTTTTTCTCACGATTTATGGATAAATGCAGCGTGCTGTAAATTCTGCACACGCCGGCATGCCGGGGGTCGGTGGAAAAAAAAAAAAGAAAAGCACGCGGCCGTACAGCGAGATAGAGAGGGGAAGATGGATTTAAATGAAACGCAGGATACAGGGAGAACCAGAGGGGAGGTGCTCTACACGAGCATGAGCCAGGTCGTGATGAATTATGTACGGCTGAAACGATTCCAGTTCCTATTGTTCTCTCCAAAGGAGCCAGTCGCTCTCTGAGTCGACAGATAAAAGATGCAAAGGCAGTGCGGGGGAAAAAAAAAAAAAAAGAGAAGAAGAGGGAGGTGGAGAGATGGAGGAATGGAGGAATTCAGAGGCGGGCGATAGGCAATTAAAAGAGGGGAGAGAAAGTAGTTGTGGTCACGAGTGACATTTGTTAATACGTAAGCTACATTTTTAATTAGAGTCTGCGCAGGGGATAAGAAGCGAGGCGGGAGGGCTGAGGTCAAACGAAGGGAGTCGGAGGAGGGCGATTGACAAGGAGAGAAAGAAAGATGTGGACGAGGCTGAAAGGTTTTAGTGGAATCACGTTAGAGACGGGAGCGTTGGGGAAAGAAAGATGGATGGATGGTAAGAGAAGGGAGATCCATTAGATTATAGTAACCAGTTTCTTAAGGGACTGCAATTTCACCATTGAATGGACCTCGGGCCTCTCTCACGCACATACAACACTGAGGGGGAAAAGAAGCCCCCTAACGCGTGCTTGATTATTTCTTTTTATATTCTTTTACACTTTAATGGAACAAAATTGCGAACTTGAAGCCTCGTTAACAAGGGGCTGTAATCTCAACCGTCTTCTGCAAATTGTATTTATATCTCGCCGATTTTCTTTTTGCCAATTTTGTCTGGCAAATGCGTTTCAGAGAAAGCTTAATTGCCGTCTGATTACGTCGACTGGCATTTTTTTTCTTTTACTAATTCAGGAGGTGTGAAGTCCTCACTGCACACAAGTCGGGGGGCGGAGATCAGGTTCCATCAACCCTGTCAAACCCCTACAAATTACATTCACGCACTCCTAATTTGTATTCCAAAAAAAGGGAAGAAAATGTCTTGAAAATATATGAGAAATTAAATGCCGCTTTAGATTACTTTTTCTATCGGCGTAATGAGAAATGTTTGGATGAACTCATCTGCAAAATGTTAGCACAGATTACACCGTATATGCGAAATGTTCACTGACAACGTTTTGGATTTGGATTCCCTGTAATGTGCTAGCGTGGCCCCGCCCACCTGTTAGTCTCAGCTTCAGTGTTCGCTGTGATTATAGTCTGGAAACCCTGTTAGCGTGTTTTTTTTTCTTTTCTAAATGTATTTCCAACAATGTGGGTTGTGCCAGAGCGAGACGAAGCCACACAAGCAGTCGTAGCAATGCTGGCAAATATCGAAGAATTGAAGCTGAACGATGTCATTTACCGACCGTTCACTGTTCTCGCGTAGGAGGAGGATCTCTGTTGTTTACAGCGTTATTAATTCCAGACTCGCATCACCTGGTGGTCAATGCCGATTGGTTAAAGGCTGCTCCGATAAAAAAAAAACAAAAAAAAACGGCCATTGGGATGCGAGTGTGGAGTGTTTTTGTAACCAGTTTTCTTTATACGTCCATGCATCTTAATGCGGTTCCCCCAACATTCCTTCGGCTCAAAGAAGTACGCCACGAGGGACAGCGCCATCGAAAGGCATTAAAAAGGAATATTTTAACTCGACCAGCTCCCCGATTCTCCCAACATGGACATCTGTGCCGCCCATGTTCCTGCTTTTCTTTGTACAAGCCGAATATCTGGCCGTTTTAATGTCTCAATTTGAGCAGAAACTACGTTGTCAGATTTTTTTTTTTTTTTTTTCCCCGTCCAGCGCCACAAAGACATCTCGGCTCCCCAGGACTCATCTTTGTATCGCGCAGTGAAACACGAGGCAGCGGGGAGTCGTCTGCTTCAGTTTGCTATTCAAACACTTCTGTTTCCTCATCTTTGAGGCAATCCTACGCCGCCATTACGACAGGGAAGTCGGCTTTATAAGTATGCATCGGCTGCATAGAACATGCAGTATCTGCTTCTGGTGTGGTCATACAAGATTTGCAGATTTGCATAACAGTGTCTTCTTTGAGATTGGTTTCAACAGTGTTCTGGATGTATTTGTAATAAGTATTGCCTCCTCTGCAGCGGTGTTTCATCTACCTAAGTAGAAATAGTATCAGTGCAAAGCTATGATTTTCTGCCATTGTTTGTCAGCTCTCTTTTTACTCTGCTGTTTCTCTGCTGCCGGTTTTTAATTTGCAAACTTCCCGTGGTCCACATCCTTCCTGCCGTTTTGATGCAAGATGGTTTGATCAGAGTTTTTCCCTGATGGTGTGGGTTTCTCGTCTTTGTTCCTTCTTCGCGGCGCTCCTATGGACAGACTCGATGCTTTTCTTTTTTAACTTTACAGTATTTTTGTCATGAAGGTGTAGACTGCTTCGCGGGCTCGCCAGAAAGCTCAGAGAGCAATTCCTCTTATTCCTGAGACACAGGCAGTAACACTTTTTCTTGCTCGGACTTGTTCGGCTGTTTAATCATTTACTAGCAGGGCTATAAAATGTGTGAGGGTGTGTGGCAAAGCCCATTTCGAATGTTAGGTGTCCACTAAAAGCACTTAATTTGGACGTATTGCACGCTAAAAATTACAGTTTAAGTTTAAAAAAAAATAAGAGATATTCAGCAATTTGAGACTGCAAGAGGGAAGGACCGGGTCGAAAGTGCAAACAGGTGAATTTCATATAATATGCAATATAATGTTGCGGTTACTTGTCATAGGTCTATTAAATGTGAGACATTTGGTGAAATCAGGTCTCTTTTGGTGCTTTTTTTTGTCGCTCCGAGCAACGGTACCGTAACACCACTGGTAGTATCGCACTTAAAATCCTAGCGGCAGCTAGCTTGACACGGTGATAGAATCTGGAAAATACACGAGTCCATCGATATCTTTTTTTCAGCGGATATCTTACTTAAAACAGGATTGAGCTAGCTGAGCAGTTTAGCGTTTCTATGTGATCTATTTATTCAGTTTGAGAAATGATCTCTAAAAAGCATTAAAACGGACTAAAAATCCAATCTGTCGCTAGGGTCGTCGCTAAGGGTCGGCCTACTTCCTGGAGTAATAAACATCTCGTACGTTACATAAGAGTCCACTGACGTGACCGGTTGTTTTCCAGTTCTTCAGTCATACCCCATGTGTCGCCATGGAAACGGAGATCGCAGGAACAAAAAGTTTCATATTTTGAGAGCGAATTGCTCCACGATATGAATACACTTTGATTACATATTCTGTTCATGTTCGGTAACTCGCTGTATAATCGCAAGCGCCTCGGCCCTGACAGCATCACTCTCGTGCCAATAATGACGTTAAAGCGCACCCTCTCGCTAATATAAAATAATATATATAATATAATAGAACACCCAACTCAACGGAGAACACGACAGGAAGAAAAAAAAAAAAAAACGACACAGCTCACGTGTCAACAAACATACGTATGATACGTGGTAGAAAACGGCAACGGTAGGTTGCATCTGTAGTGACAGTCAAACAGACAAAAGCTTCTTTGCAGGTTGTGGTGTTTTGTGGGGGCGAAGCAGCCATGCCAGGAGTGAGCAGCACCGAGTAGCTGTAAAACGTGTCTCCCTGCGGCTGTTCCAACATTCTCACTGGTTCCCGGTTCTTCTTGGCGAAGTTTGATTATGATCTAGGGTGTTTCACTCTCCCTTAATACCCCGAATAACCCGAACAAACGGGCGAATCTAAAGTAAATGCATCTCGCGCGATGGGAGGACGGCGATTCTGGTCCGTATCGAACACAGGCCGGGACAAAAAGCAGCAAAAAAAAAGGAAATCTAACAATTTTATTCATCAAATGTTTGGTATTTCTTGACAGGGATACGATGTGGCTATAGTAATTCTCGGTGGAGCTTAGATGGGGCACTAATTATACAAATTACTCGTGGAACGGATGAAAATGCAAAATTTCTCCTTTAAGAATTTGGCAAACCGGCATTGGGAAGCACTTTCCAGTTTTGGGGAGAACAAGGAAGAACACAGAGGGAGAGGAGGGTTCTTGCAGAGAGCTGGAAGCTTGCTTTTTCACTGTCTCTGATAAGTGCTCTCAGAACTGCCAAACTGGCAATGCACTCTGTTGCCATTTTTGGAAAAAGGTTGCGTGATCTCTCCTCTCACTCTCTTCCTCCCTCAGTCATTTCGCCTGCTTCTCATCTTTTTCTTCTCACAACAGCCAAAAGAACCTTCATTTTTAAGGACTTCATGCGCAACTACAAGAATCAGTGAGCACACATAAAGTTAGTCAAGTTAAGTCAGTCAGTCAGGACAAAATAAAATATGAATGCAGGATTTATTATTATTTTTTTTTACCATTATCATTATTCGTTATTTGAACTTTGCTAACATCAAACTGAATAATATTTAGTTAGGATGATCTGTAACAGAAGTCCAACTCTATCAATTTACAATAAGCAGAATATTTGTATAATCTACGTGCAATAATAACCTGTTTTCTTTATTCCGAAATATTAATACTAACATTTCACTGTATAGGTAGGGGTATTTATTTATTATATATTTAGTTTAGTGTGTATATTTATACATTGGTCTTTATTTTTTACATTTTCTAATTAATAATTAATAATCAATAATTAATTTAGACTTAATTTAACTTAACCTTAACTTATCCTTACCCTTAACCTAAGCTTACCCTTAACTTAACCTTAGCTTTAACTTAACCTAAACTTAAACTTAACTTAAACTAATCTGATCTTATCTTAAAATTAGTATACTTTATAAGTGATCCTCCAGTATAAAACAATCATTTGCATTACTCCACAGTAGCTACCTACTTGTTCCACTGTACAACCAAAATAAAGTCTTGTGCAGGAATGAGCTGCATCCATTATAACAAGTGTTTTTAAAAAGCACTTTAAAGTAAAGGTTTTTCATGAAACACTTTTATCCTCTCAGACAGTTCAATTGTCCTTGGCAGCAGTTTCCTGGAGCTGATACAGAGCTATAGAATAATGCAGGGCTTTTGTATTATTTGGATATCATGCACATATCAAATTAGGAACGCTCATGATGGCAGTGACTCAACAGATTTCCCCATTGCATTCACTGGTAAAACAGATACAACAATATATTTAGTATTTGTTGTGATGTATTTTTCTGTAAAGACTTTTCCACAGCTTTGTGTTCTTGGGGCTTCAGTCATAAATCATACGCCTGCGAAGAGATGCAGTGCAGTGATTTTAAAAGTGGCCCCGCTAAAAGAATATTTTGTGAGCTGAGAACATGTCTTTAGGGCAATTCGGAGCCGATCTGAAAATACCACCTCGCAGATTTCTGCACCGAGCGAACGCGGGAAACGCATTACCTGAAGGCACGGCTATGTGGAACGCTGTATTCATCTGGCACACAACTCCATAACCCCGCCGTGTTGTGTTTTTTCACAACACAAACATTTTGGATGAACTCCTGAAGAGAATCCTGTTGACAGTGTGGATGGCCTTAAAAAAAAAGAAAGAAAAGACATCAGATTTTAATTTGCAACAAGAAAATACTCAGTGATACAAATGTAGGCAGACATTTTCGTTTTTGCTCCTAAATTATTAAGAAAAGTTTGTCTAATGTTTGTTTACAACTATCTGTGGTAATAGTACTGGCAGAGAAGAGGGTTTAGTTAAAAAAAAATATGGAGATCTATCCCCGCAGGCTGTAAATATAACAGACGGTTCTCGGCACGATTCTGCCTTATTTCGTACTTTCGAAATGCCACAGTTGATACCATCATTTTGTCACCTGCCAGAGGTAAACAGAGACAGACAACAGTAGGGAGATGGAACCTGTGGTGGGAGACAAGGCCACCTTCAGTCGCAGAGAAAATGACAGCATCACCTGATGAGGCAGCAGAGAAAACTTGGATATCTACAGAAAACCACGGTGCCGTGTTGAGACATGGGTAGAGGCTGCAGTCGGCCGAGAGGACCTGAGGGTGAGCTTTGATCGTGGTATGACCGTAGACTGTGTATAGAAATGGACGTAGTCTCTGGGTCTGAAAAAGTGAAGCCGCATTGGCTTCACTTTTTCAAGAAACGCTTCAAAGTGTAATACCACCGAGGGCCACTAGGGGGCTGGCTCCAAAAAACCCTCACGTTTAATAGACTCCCATTCGAAGTCAATACATTTCTTTCACCAGTCAAGAGGGTGTCATTAGCTGAATTCACACTTTCTCATTACTTTTCTGGTGGTCCTTCTGAACATAATTTTACAACTGATTGCATTTTATGCCTGAAGCCCTCATGTTGTCACTCCAATGCTCCCATCGCTCCTTGCTTTTGTTTAAAAAAAAAAAAAAAGATGTCAAAGGCCAAAATGGCAGACTTAAGACCTCAAAACAACAGTTCAAAAACCCAATGGGTGACGATAAGTGACTGGACATCATTTTTTAATAATCATATAGTCGTTAAGATGTGAAATATCAAAAAGTAAATGCAACTATCGCTCGTGCTTAATTCCTCTGTTATTACCGGCGGCTGGTTGTAATGTGTTACTCCCATCAGAAGGTGGCGGTAATGCACCTAAAAGCTGTTTTAAAAACTGGGAGGGTTTAACCGAAACCTTTCGGAAAACGGATACGCGAGTCCGAGATTCGGCTCCACTGACGCGCAACTGCAGATACGACTCAAAATCAATATGGCTGTCAGGCCCCACGCGTTACGAACACGTCACCTGATCGGTCCACATCAGATGTTCCGTTATCTTATTTTTAGCAATGACAATTACAAGCTGCACCACTGATTTGCATTAACGTCAGACCGGAGCAGCTGCGTCCCCCTTTTCTCCTTCTGCTCCGTCGGTTGAGCTGCGCAAAGAAATAACATTCAGACATACAACTGCTGAACAACACTCCCTCATCTCCGAATCGGCCACGAGTTATGCGCTTGTGTTTTAATGAAGGCGCGCGGCCACAACAGCTGCCGTAGCTGCACTCTGCCCCCCCTCCCCCTCCCCCCTCCCCACACCCTCGTCACCTCCCCCCCCCCCATCCTCCCTCCCTCCTCCTGCTACCTTCAACTTTTCCTTCAAACTTGTAAAAGTCGAATGAATAGATGTGATTATGAATCTGCTACCTGCGGAGATAAGACCAACAATAAACCATGACGGGCCCAATCATTTAATTTGTTTTCCGATTCATTATTGAGTTATTGTTATATATTAAATGTTAATTGCTGCTTTGAGTTCAGGCCGGCAGGCAGAGGCACAGCTTCTTTTTGTGCAAGAGCTTTTTACAAATATATTGATTAGAAAAATGAAGTAGCTCTTTCTCTCTCTTTCTCTCTCTCAGCTCCTTTCTTTTTCTTTTTCGCTGGTTCTGCTGCTTCGCTCTGGCGCTCCGTGCGTCTGATTATCGGGTGACAGGTTTGCGCTTTTCTTCACCCACGTACCCGCAGCTATATTGCTAAATTGGCAACCGCGCTCCCATCGATGAGAGGAACCCTGCAACGCCTGCAATAGAACATAGAATCACTGACGGAGCAAATCCATCCTCCCACATTTCCCGGTAACACAATGAATCACGGCAAGAGATGCGTACGTTATTGTTTTTTTTTTTTTACCCAAAAACGCAATTTAAATGTGGTTCCGTCGGCGTCCTGTTCTAGATATTGTCAATACTTGATACAGTAGTAGCTACAAATGATTTTCCTTTTTGAAATAGTTGTAGTACTTTCGGACTCTTGTGCCACACTGATCACTAAAGAATTCTTTGTCACAAAAAAAAAAAAAAAAAAATCAATCAAATCTGTCAAGTCTGCAGTAATGTACATCACTTGCAGCTGACTGGTGCTTGTCCAGCTGAACACTGTAGCGCTCCCTGGAGAAACAGGGCTGTTTGCAGGCATTTCAAATCGGATACGCCACGGTGTGAGTGACTTGCCGTGCAGCAGAGACCGACAACGCAGGACACCATGGGACAGGATAGGGTATGCGCCAGTCAGCGCCGGTAATCCGAGACCTGTTATTTATATGTATGTATGTATGTGTGTGTGTGTCTGTGTGTGTGTGTGTGTGTGTGTGTGTGTGTAGTTGATTGCTTGAAAGACAATAAAACCTGTTTGCATTGTAGTAGCACTCTAGTATAAGTGTGTTTCATTCCCTGTTATCAACCCTGTGGTCGAGTATTTTGGTACAGCAATATCGGCTGATGGTAATTAAAGCGGCACGGGCGTCGTCACGTACCGAATGTTAAAAAAATATTGAATGCCTTGACGATACAATCAAATTCTTCAAACATCCAAGAGCTCCTCGTAGAATTTATGAAGTCAACTCAGTATTTTCCTGGAACGTACAAGCTCGTCCTCCTCTTCTTTATACACGAGCGAAATATGCTGTCTGTGGCTCTCGCACGTTTTGACGTTCAATGCCAAATCTGAGCTTAACAAGATGTACACTTCCCGCCATGCTTGGATCAGTCAGTGTGTGTTGGTTTGAACCACTACTTTGGTCCAAATTGAAATATATCAACAACCATTGGATGCGCTACCATGAGGATTTGTACAGGCGTTCATCATAGTGCCCAGATGGTGGAAGTCTAATGACTTCCTTTATTTGTATTTCCGTATTTGTGTTTATCCATTTGACAGGAACTCTGCCTATTAATGAATATTGCTGTAAATATACCAGAACAAGCCAAAATGGCCAAGTTTCATCTGTAGTGCATGACCAGATGGTACAACAGGCTCCTTAAAAGTAATAGCAAAAAAACAAACAAACAAACAAACAAACAAATTGACCGAGAAACCAAAGCAGACAAATAAAACTATAAAAAAAACAGTAAAGATAAAAATCTTTATTTATATTTATTTTTGAATGACTTGTCTGATGAGAACATTTTAGTTTGTTTACAAGGTAAACTAAAATGATAAACAAACTTAATAGCATTAACTTGATTGCATTGTCATTGTGGACACGTTAGTATGCTGACGTTAGCATTTAGCTGCTGTGACTGTAGACTATTTGTCATGTGGGCATGTTCATTGGGAAAAAAAAAAAAAAAAAAAAAAAAATATCACATTTTTGAATGTCCAGCAGTGCCCCCTGCTGGTCATTCATCAGCAGTCGCTTTAGAGCTGGGGATTTTCCCACGAGGCAGCATAGAAAGCTTCTCCTGCTACAATTTATCTTCCACGTTGTCGCCTTGGGCGCCATTTGTCCGCGAGCATTTGTTTTAGTGACTCGATTGGTGACTTGCATAGCGGTTAGTTGTTCCTCGGTGCCCTGCCGTGTGACTTCGCGTTTTATTTACTTAGCCACGTAGTAATGTGAGCGTTACAAGTATCGTTCTTTATTGATTTATGTTTTCAATTTGTTCTTTGTTGCAAATTCACAGTGATTGAGTTAGTTCCTTCACAGTTATCTATCCGTCTAGCTTTTAAAAAGAGGAACATTTATTGCGAGGACAGAATAATGACAGTACTGTTCTGCACACTAGTTTGTGAGCTGCCAGAGTTTTTTTTCGGAGCCAGCCCCCCCCCCCCTAGCGGCCGTGAGCGGTATTGCACTTTAATACACTGGCGTGGGCCATTGTCCATTTTTAAATACACCCTATAGTTACACATCTGCAGTTTTGCTGAAGCAGTATCCTCAAAAAGTCTCTTTTACAAACGTCGAGACGGTCATTGCATGACACCTAAAGGCGCCGTAGCCTTTTCTTCGCTTATAAAACACAATCGTTTGTTCCTTTTTTTTTTTTCTTCCGCAATACCAACAATGATGATTAAATAAACACAATACTTAGCTACGCTCGTGCTAATTGCCGTTTATATTTGCATCTTGTGGGCTGATTAACTTTCTGTTTCTACGCTGTACCGTAATTAAAACTAAAGAATACCGAACTGCGCCGATAAAGGTCACACAGACGCAAACGCGCACGCACACACACACACACACACACACACACACACACACATATATATACACACACGCCCCATTCTTACATTATTGAAGCAGAAACTAAAATTACATCCCACATGTACTTGTTGGCAACGGTGGAAGGAGTATTCTCTTTTCATTCTTTTGCTCTTTTTGTCTCTCGTTTGCTTTCACTTTCTCTCCAATAGTATCACACATCCCCCCCCCCCCCACCCTCCATCGCTATCTGTCTCCCTCTCTTTCTCTTTTACTCTCCCTCTCTCTCTCTCTCTCTCATGTTTATTTCATAGGGCCTCCAGCATCTCAGAATAAATAAATTATACATTTCATTATGCGCTCATTTCAAAGCTCCTTTCAGGAAAGGGACTGAGCTCATTTGTCCCTGAGCTTCTGTTTATCCTAAATGACTGCATCAGACATGATCATGAGCATCTGGGAGCCCCGACTGTCCGTGCTCATTTGTCACGTAGCAGCACCCCTAATTCCAATACAGTTCACTATTCCTCTTTTCTAACACCGCAGCCTGGTGCTGATCCCGGGATTAGATCCGGCAAGTAGACGAGAGGAAACCCGTATCAAAGGAAGGCTCGCATAAATTACGCGATGCTTGGTTGCTGCTCATACCCGAAGCAGGCAGGTTTTCATCGTTTTTGTTTGTTTTTGTTTTAAGAGTTTGATTGTTTCATAAATATTGTTTGATACTCTCCTCAGCTTTCCATCCATTCCAACCTGAGGGGGGAAATTCACTTCTGCTGCGGTACCTCAGCTCTTTCTATATATCGCTTCGACCAAGCAGCCGGCACCGGCCACGCCGGGTCACGCTCCGCTCCGTGTTCGTGCTCCTGCGTTCGGGCATGCCGCTGCGCCATGTTGGCGGGCCGTGTGTGTTCGTGCGCTGCCGCTGACCGACTGACGTTAGTAATGTCGTGTTCTTGGCCCCCCCCCCCCCCCCCCTTCTCCTGCAGACGGACCGCTCCTGCTGAGGGTCAGTTTGACCCGTGGTGGTAGTGGTAATGTTCGGACCAGTGGGTTGTCCAAAAAAGAAAAAAAGAAAAAAAAGAAAAAAAAGAAAAAGAGGAGTTTATTCCTTCACACACTTAAACGGCAAATTTATCTGAATGCACTCAACTGGCACGAGCTACACAAACCATAGATGCGCGTTTGGTCTGCTGAATCATGTAGCTTCACACATGCACACGTATGTATGTGTTCATGGATACACGCATTGCCAACAGATTGCTTGGACACTCTCTCCGCCCCATATGGACCGTCGCGGCCATCTGTCCTACTGCGTACGTGCCAGGCACCGCTCGTCGAAGCGACTCTCCCTCTTTTCCTCCGTTGGACCAGACTCCTGCCCGACTGCAGTAGGCCTCGGCCTTGTAGCCCTTTTCACGTGAACTGTGGTAACCCGACGTGACTGCTAAGCTACACTTCAACCAACGGCATCTCAGAAGAGAAACTCCCAGGAGCTTTTCGAGCGCTACGCTGCGTCCACCACGGTAAAAAAAAAAAAAAAAAAAAAAAAAAAAATCAACAGCAGGGGTGGAATTTTTTTCTTTTTTTTTCTTGGTAGTTCTCCCAGTTGGGACTGGGGGCAATATGGCTGAAATACTAATATGAAGGCGTTTCTGACAGGGGACGTATAAATATATCCAACGTGCATGTATTCAAAATATAATCTGA
Source organism: Embiotoca jacksoni (assembly GCF_022577435.1). Classification (NCBI taxonomy): domain Eukaryota; kingdom Metazoa; phylum Chordata; class Actinopteri; family Embiotocidae; genus Embiotoca; species Embiotoca jacksoni. Next base: position 14,245,014 of record NW_027185230.1, on the reverse strand, counting down.
GGTATACTGCATTATATCTGAAAATAAATACGCAACATATGAAACACAAAACACTCACTTATATTGGAAACAGATTTGTAAAACAGTTACGCAATATGATCATTTCATCCCAATACAATACACAAGAAAGAGTTTACACAGCAATATTAAAGGATAAAGCAACAATAGCTTATATTTTTCTTATTGCCAGCAAATACACGCCACAGTATCAAATGTATATCGCTTGTCATGTGAAAATAGTCCCTTTTTAAAAAGCACTATTCACTCCTCTTTTCGCAACTTGTTTTGAAAATGGGGAAATGATACACAGCCTTATCAAAAAAAAAAGAAGAAAACATACATGAAATAAATCGTTATAGTTGACCTATTTTTTTTAATATTTACATTCTTCAGAAGGGGAAAATAATGTCTCGAGGCGTAGAGTGGCCGAGGTATGGAAATCAGAAATCACTGCGAGACAGACTAATGCATTATTTGTTTTGGTGTCATGGGACTTGTTGACGTGAAGAAAAATACAGAATATCTCCAGCCGTATCCTTTTAATTATCAGCCTGACCTACATACAGTGGTGGAGATACTTAAATGACAAAATTTTCTTCTCCTGTAAATATTTTAAAACTAGAGCCCGACTGACTCTTCATTTTTGGGGCTCCTGCTGAAATTAGTATTAAAAAAAAAAGAAGGAAAAACAAAACAATCGATATTTAATGGTAAATTATCTGCACTGGTATCGCGCTTTAACACCTTAACGGTCGCAAAGCGCTTTTACACCGTTCACACGCATTCATACACTAATGAGGCACACCAATGGTGGGCCATGGTGAGCAACTCGGGGTTTAGTGTCTTGAAATTTGGTTATGAAACACTTTTGGCACTTGTGACCAAGACTGCACCAAGGCAGGATATTTTACAGTTTATTGTCCAAACTGACGTCAGTGCAGTGAAACAGCATTCTTCACTGGGAGTTTTTAATGACTATCAATCACTTTTTAAAAGAAAAACACAACTGGGACCATTTATGATTTTCAAGGTTCTCACGAATAAAGAGTTGTCGTATCGGACGATGTATATGCCGACACCGATAAATCTGGGATATATCGGTACGGCTATCGGCCGACTAATATATCGTTCGAGCTCTGATTTTAACCCGTGAAACACAAAAATGTTGTCCTTTAGGGCAGCTCATGGGTAGCTGAATAGACAAAACAAAGACTGACAAAACTTCTTTAATTGTATTATTTGCGCAATACAGATAATGTTGTCAAACGGCGAATGCCAACTACATACGGATACACTGTACACCGATCAGCTCTGCGCAGTCACGGCTCTACTCAAAATGTCTTTCTGCTTTTCCGCCTCCACATGCTGTGTGTGTGCGTTCTAAAGCTTTATTCGTCTCGCTGAATACATACCCCGGTCCCCGCTCCGAGCCGGCGCCGGAGTCTCCTGGGTGCAGCACCAGTGATATCTCAGGAAGAGTATGACTCATAGACTGTGGAGCAGCAGCCCCCCAGGGGAGGCAGTCTGTTAGCGAGCCTGTTTCAGGGAGCTGATAGGCTCACCTTAAAGGTGTGATGCTATCCTGAGACATGTCACCCCCAGCCCCCCCCCCCCAAAAAAAGAAAAAAAAAGAAAAAGAAAACTGCCTTACTGGCAGGTACTGCCTCTTCAGAGAGAGAGAAAAAAAAAAAACAAGTTTCCAAAGCCCAGGGTTATTTTGGAGTTATTTGTTCCCTGCCTCTCCTTTGATCACACGTCTCTTTTCATGTGTAAATTACAAACAGAGAGAAGTCTTCGTGGAATAGAACAACAGTGGCGATACTGATATAAGGACAGGGAGTGGAAGTTATAAGGTTACCATGACCTCATGGGTTCTTCTTTTTATTTTTTATTTATTTTTTTATTATATTTTGACTTTATACCGAATGAATAGGAAGTTGCTGAATAGTTTTTGGCTCCTGCATAAGTCATGTTTTAAGCCAGCATGAGATGGTCACATGGATGGACCAAAAAAACAACAACCCCCATTTAAAGCTTTTGTTTATTATCCATCCATCCATCCATACATACATACATCCATACATACATCCATACATACATACATCCATACATCCATCCATACATACATCCATCCATCCCCATCCATCCATCCATCCATCCATACAGCTGCTTGTCCTTTGTGGGACCAATAGGAGCTGGTGCTGCTCCCAGATGTGTTCAATCTTTATATCCAGTGTGTTAAATATCTTCCCTGCATCTAAAATATACACTAATGAAACAAAAAGGCGCATTACATTAGATACTAAAGATGATTAAATGATGCCGTCTTTTTTCTGCAGTGAGCATGCAAATTTAATCAATAGGCGTTGGTCAAATAATGAAAATTCAATGGACCCCTTCAGCTGTGACTTCTGTGTTCACTCCTTCTACCTTCAGCAAAGTTTTTTTTTAGGTCAGTTGAAAAAAACAACATTTCGAGGAGCACAGTGGGAAAAGGGAAAAGAGAAGTTGAGAGGGCCCATATTAAACTTTGAGAATAACTGACTAAAGGACTTCATGGAGCACAAGGCTCGCAGCATGTTATTCAGGCAGGTGAGTACAATCACGAACTCAATGACGGCTGGTTCACTCGGCCGAAGAGAGCATCAACAACCACTGTGTTGTGGAAAATTGCGCCGGCTCCCTTTTTTTTCCGCTTCTATTGTGTGTTATTTTTTGGTGGACTGCAGCTGCTGTGGACATTTAACACTGTTGTCCGCCTTGGTGATGGCTTATGCCGGGTTGTTTCTTTTATGCGGTTTAATCATGCTTCTTGCATCTGCCATTGTATCTATAGGCTTTTTAATTTGAGTCCATCAGTTTTGTTTAGTAAGTCTGTCCTCTTCTCTAGATGATTCTGGTAAATCTATACAAAGAAAAACAAACATTTGTATGTTTGTAATTGATAATTTCTTGTATGGATGTGTTCTATAGAAGTTATTTGTAGTTGGATTAGACATTGTACATTTTGCATGCAGGTAAAGTGTTATGATGTTCCCACAAGGGAATTTGAGTTGTTGTTATTATTAGGGCTGGGTGAAGTCTACCAATCTGGCATATGATGATGACAATGCGCCAGAATTTTCCTTTTTACATTTTAAGGGTTGGGTTCCTTGTTAGTTCTCATAAATGGTAAATGGTCTGCACTTATACCGCGTTTTACCACCTCAGCGGTCTCAGAGGGCTTTACACTTGTTTCCCATTCACCCATTCACACGTACATGGAGGCGAGCTACCATGCAGGGTGCTTGTCATCGGGAATACATTCACACATCGATGGTGCGCCATCGGGAGCAACTTGGGGTTCGGTGTCTTCCCAAGGACCCTTCACACTTTGGCACGTGGACAGGAGGAGCCAGGGTTCGAACCGCTAACCCTTTCAAATCAGTGGGCAGCTACAATTAGCAAAATGTATCCACACAAAATTCGGGATTTCTGCTTCGCTATAATGACTGCATGATTTCTCTATATCACAAAATGGTTCCAATCAGCTTACAGGTCTCGGTCCACCCTGATAGCAGCCACGCCACTGCTCTCTCACTCTCACTCACTTCGCTCGGTTACCGTCAGGCAGCGAGCTGGTTAGCTTTAACTACTGCTAAAATACTGTGTTGCCTAAAAACGGTCAAGTGCTGAATGACTGTTCGCAATCAACGATGGATGATGCCCAAACCTAGTTATTAACTTATAAGGGACTGCTAAATTATGATACAAAAAAAAAATTATAATACCAACAGTAAAGCATGAAACAAATATTCACTTATTACACTATTTTGCCTGACAGATCTTTCTGTTTTTGGTTTATAGGGATCCTTTCCATAATGTTGTCAGACAATTATAATAAAAGAATCAGAGCCTGCAGTACTTTTAGTGGACGTACATTGATGGGGCACGATTGCCTCAAAGTAGTACACAGCAGCCCTTTTTGCGGCTTCCACTTTTGCTTAGTAATGGACCAATTTCAAAAATTGTAGTCGCTATCAGTCACTTAGACCCCACATGATGGGAAAAACGGGGTCTGGGGTTTGAAAAATTCCAATGTTGCCCTTAGAGTTGAGCTGCAGAAGATTGCACTCTCAGCGCGTTTCTGACCTCAAACATTCATCAATGATCTGTTTGAAGTCCAAAAAACAGCAACCAGCACCGCCTTGAAGACTTTCACCTCCGCAGTCACCAGAGACCATCTCTTTCTCAAACCTCGCGCTGTGTCATTCGGAGCATACTTCAAAGATTATCGACTGAGAATCAGAGAATGTGGTAAACATTCATAAAAGACTGTAAACAGAACACTCTAACTTCTTTACTTTGAAAATACCCTTCGAAGTCCCACACTAATGATCTTACCCGCACTCATCGACAAGAAACTCGAGAATTGAACTCTTCTTCCGAGAGGAGTGCGGTATCATGGGCGTAAAGAAACCGACCTTCATCTTAACTATTTTACACTTCTGTACGAGGCATGCAGGAAGTTACAGCCCAGTGAATCCAGCAGAATTACATCGTCGTGATCACATCGCTCTGAAGTAGGCATGCCAATATGCTCAGTAACAGAATTTTACCTCGCGACCTTTAGTCGCTCTTTAGAGCCGTCGACCAGAGAAACCTGATCAATTTACCGTGAGCCATGTAACTCTCCAGTGAAACGAAATCAATGTGCAACTGATGTACTGCTCTCCATTCTGTTTCCTGCAATTTATCGGAGTGCGTCTGCAGTGAATAGATTTGAAATTGCTGAACTCAATTTGGTAAGGTGTGTGGCTACCCATGAGATCTCTTTCTACTCCTACCGAGTCACGCAAACCCAAAGAACTCGCCTCACCTCCAAGATTTTGTTCATATTGTGTATAAATCCAAATCGAAACTTCTCTCGTGTTGCAGATTTGCTCTGCAGAGGTGGGAAAACCTGTAAAAAAAACAAAATATCTGCATGAATCAGGTCCTTTTTTGGCTAAAATTTTTGAAAGAAAGTTGGATATACACGGTAGAAAAACGTGAGACAATACAAGAGAAAACTGTTATCCAAGAAATATATTTCTTGCTTGGTATATGGTTGAGGTGCATACCTGCAATGTCTATGATTTGACACCCAATCTGGGGCACCTTTGTTCCATATTGTACCGCTGTCTCTCACTTTATGGCTTCCTTTACACTTCTAAATTTTACTGTCAGGTAAACTGCAGACAAAATCTAGAAAAGGAAATCTTTTCTTCGTCTGGTGTAGAGCAGATACCGTTACATCCCGACACGGAAGGAGAGAAAGAGTAGTACGGTCCCTTCTGACCGGCGCGGACTGGAAGACTGGTGGAGATAAAGGGAACACACTGAAGGCGGGGAACAAATTCACAGAAACATTTGAGGAACTGTTCCGCAGCACATAAGCCCCAAACAATGCTGGAATAACTTACAAAAAAAATAAAATCCCTGAGCGTCCGCGAGCGGTCCAGCTCAAGCTTGGACTTATATCTGTGATCTCGGTGAAGATCACAGCTCAGCGAGGTGCATCATCCAATCTGTGAAGGAAAATGGGACAAAATGTACAAAACCAGGTGGGCAAAGCTGAAACGGGTAAAAGAGAAGTTGCACATTTTCTGCTACAGGTGCGACTAGAAAACACGGAATAAAAAAACAGACCAAATACCAAACCATAAAATCAACATTGGGCTGCATGCTATCAATGCTATCTTACTTCTATTATTATGATCACCTGATATCTTTTGCCTCTGTGTTATGATATCTTACCTTAGTTTTTTTTTTTTTTTTTTTTTTTGTGCTGTTAGATGTAATGTTAGCCCGGCTTTTGGCTTATAGCTTCGCGAAATTTATGTCTGTCTCTCCTTGTAGCAACTTACAGAGGCACTGTGCCAGGAAGAGGTACAAGCCAGACATGTTCTGAATTCACAGAAGAGTGACAGATCAGCAAGTCCCAGACCCACTTACTGACTTGAATCAGACACGTTTCCTATATAGTCGTGTTCAGACAAGGTACTCTGCTTTGATACCTGTCACAGCTCTGCATATCACAGAAAGCAGGGTAGTGTGTAGGAAGTAGAGCAGAGAGGGGAAACAAAAAAAAAAGTAGGATTAAATAAATATCAGCTCTATCTCTTTAAATGTTTAAAATCTTAAAATCTGCAAATGTTTTTATAACTTTTTTTTTTTTTTTTTTTACTACTTTAAGTGAATATACAACATATTCTGGTAATATAACACATTGTATAATTTCAACAGAGGGTGATGGGAATATAGGGATGGTTATAACTCAAAATACCTTTACCGATACCTTGACTTTGACACCAGTTCCTAAACTATCCTTTTTTCTATAACAATGTATTTTTTCTTATAATGGATTTAAAAAAAAAAAAAAATGAACACTCCATTACAAATCTTTAGTTTTCATGCAGTTTAGAGGGGGAAAGTGTAACCCAGCTTGTTTTTTGTAGCTACTACTAACATATATTGCTAGACGCTACAATTTACAAATGTTCCCAAAAAGCCTCAAGTGCTCTCAGTAGATACGAGCTAGCTGGTTGCAGAAGCCTAAAGTTACTGCAGCAAACACAACTCTGACAGGCCTGTGGCTAAAAAGTAGCTTGAAAAGAGTGAAATATGGTGTTTTAATGGTGATATATCCAAATAAAATCTAAGTGTCTTTTTTTTATTTCCAGATAATACTGGTACTGACCATCAGTATGCAATGCAGTGACAATAGATTCTAACGGGTCATTTCCGACGAGGTATTCTGAAGTTTTGTCAAATATTTATACATAACATGATAGTATTTATCAAAAAGTATCAAGAAAAGTAGAGGCATATTAGGGCAGTGCATCAACATATATGGCTTTTATGGTGTACTGACACTATTACGGAGAGCGTAATAACCAATTTAATCATAAATGATCCGCTGTCTCTATTCAAATGAAGGAAATAATATTCATATTGCCTCCAACTCATCACCCTTTGTGTTAATCCAAGAATGCTCCAGTGGATAAAGACTGTAGACTGGACTATATTTTAATCTTTAATCTTTTTTTTCTTTTTTGCATTTTTTTTTTAGCTTATATAAACTTTTGTTTAATAAAATATGAAAGATATTTTGTGGCTACAACATGCACGCGAGCACAAGTAAAGATGATGTCTCTGACGGCGCAAATGCTGCCTCGATTCCTCCCTCCAGCACCAGCCACACTGGATGAATTTTTCATAAACCCTGTCTAAAGAGCAAAACAGATAAAGCAGGACACAAATATATAGCCGAGAAAATGTGTATAAATCACTTTTTACTGCAGGCCATATAACTTAAGTGGCTCCGGCACACCCTATGTTTGATGTAAAAATAACAACAACAAAACTCATCAAGGTACATTTGTGTATTGGACTGAGCAGGAGTTTGTAGTTGACAGGGGATGAATATTAATGACCGGGTCAGCGGGTTGAGTCTCGGAATGATGTAGAGGATTGAATTTTGTCAGGTCATAACTTTATGACCATGTGTTAATGCTGTTAAACCCCATTTATTAAGTCTTTGTGTACTGCCTTTTAAAGTAGTTTGGATGCTTAGATTATGTCCCTGCTCAGACATCATCTAATCCATAAAGGAGTGTTTAATTGCATAATATTGATGCAATTGACTCCTAAATTTATTTGAAGAATTTTTTATTTTTTTTTACCTCAGCGTTGGACAGGGAAAAGCAAACAAACAGTTTAGTTCTGTCTCTAAAGGGTTTAATCATAAAATTGTAGTCTTAAGATTTAATCATACACATTAAGCACAAATGTCACGGTTTGCATTTGTACCGCCACTGTGATTGGACGGCCTGTGACAGTGCCAGCGTTAATATTTACCAAACTCTCGCCGGCTGGCAAAGAAAAATCGGCCAACACTTAGCACTTGGCGCAGAAAGAAAACGTCAGCACCTCGTCAAGCTGCTGACGTTTATTAAAACAATTTTAAAAATCTGCTGTACTCAGGAAAAAACGCTTTGGTAGACAAGGGGCGTAGGTATTTGCAGCGGTAGTAATAAACAGGAGGTCTGCACCGTGACCAGACCCAGACTCAGTGAAACCGTTAGCCTGGTGCTAACGGTTTGCAGGAATAAGGACCCAAAAACACCATAAAAAACACGACTGTGAAGCAAACATAAAAACTTTACTCACTAAGGTGGCAAAAAAAACAACCCACAAAATCCACACATGGGAAAGTCAGAGTCCGAAACACAAGGAAACGGTTACAAGTGCAGGTTGACACGGAGGTTCTTGACTTATCGTGACTAACATCCCGGCAATGAGTCTGTATACTGGCTTGGGTGATAAACAAGTGACCACAGCGAGGGCTGAGGGAGCAGGGATGAGGGACCTCTGGTGGGTCGACACGGAATGTAAAGAAACAAATCGAACTTAAGCAGAGACAAACGTTCCAGAACCATGACAACAAGCACATTAAAATCAATTTGTTGGCATCTAATCGATCCCGATCTGTAGAGTGAATCGTTTGCACCCAAGCGAAGGCCTTTATCGCAGTGAAACAGACCTCAAATTCTCAGGGCACTTTCAGACCTCACGTCGTAAGAGTATTAAATATTGGGAACCAATATGAACCAAAAATGACAGTAGCATGGGTAAACACCCGAGCTGTCTCACAGAAGCCGGAAGACTAACAGAAGTCTAGAGTAAACACCCATGTGTACACTTCTACTGCATACACTGCATTCTCAAAACCTGCTGAGATTTCGCTCAGATTTGTTATCAGTGTGGATTGTTATCAAAGCTGAGTCGGGAAGGAGCGTTTAAACTGCTGAGTCTTTTTGTGATTAATGGTGATGTTGCTGTTTATCTTGTTCATGTCAACAGTTTGTGGGTGTTTCCTTTTCTGGGAGATATGTTCGACTCGTTGGGCTTTTTTCTCTTTCCACACCAAACCCAAGACTATCTCGGTGAATCTGGCCTAAGTTTTAAAAAGACGAGGTAACAAACGAATACAAATAACATTCCACTGAATGATAATTCGTACCACCCGGCTGGCATCCACAGTAGTCCTTAGTGCAGCTATGTATTTGCTGTTTGAAATTTCTGCACTTGCTGAAAGTATGCTTCTTCTTCTTCTTCTTCTAGAGACAGTCTGTGCTTGTTTTAAGTTTTCGCTTCTGAGGGCTGGGACTCAGGTCCTGTCCCTAGAGACAAACCTCTCAGTGCCAAACAGGACTCTGGTTGACCTATTGGCTGATCTGTTCCCTCCCCTCCCTTTTGTTGTGTGTTTCGGGCTGAGCTCCTTCCGGGACATAGAGAACCGTGAAGTGTTTTCCTGGTTCTGGATTTCATATTCCAACCAGTTTTTTTATAGATCATAGCTAGTGGAGGAGTGGGAACTCACTGAGGCTGTGGAAAATGCTGAAAGCTTATTCTCATGTCAGCTTCCCAAGCAAGTGGGTGTTGTGACATTGCAGTCCAGTCTTTCTTATATTTCTAAGCTCTTCCTCCGTGCAAAGTGGTGCAGAGGACTATGCGAGTGTCTTTCCTCGTTTCAGACTGACACGGTCATCATTTTCCCATCCAGCGCCCACGATATTTAAATAGCAAATGTACTTGTGCTCATCTGAGCCCTTACGGGCGTATTGGTCTTGATATGAGGGGTGGTCCGGCACATTTTGGCACATTGCTATCTTGAGGCAGCTGGAGAAAGGTTGTGCGATGCCTACAAAGTGATACGCACTGACATGGGTGGGTGCACAAAGCGCGCACACTCAACTTACTATACAGGGACACGCGGCAGCACACAAATGCGCATGCCGAAGGGACATTTTTCTGCATTAAAGCATTCTTTCTTAGTACTTGGGCCATGTTCCTTACTTTGCGCCGGAGATTATTTACTGTTAAACTAGCAAAAGTGGATTTGCACACTCCCTCAATGCATTTCTGCTCTGCGCTTCAGAACCGTGCACTCAGATCAATAAAATAGAGTCATTAATGTCACCACTGACTGTGCTTGGACCATCAGCTACTCTCCGAAGTGCCAGTTAGTGGAGCCAAACTGTCTAGCCAGTGTGTTTAAGTAAGGGGGATTAGAATGGCCAAGAAAGAGTCAGCAATTGATGAGACTTCTTCTAATTTTAGATGGTTAATAAGACGCATCAATTTGAGAGGGTTGCTGTCCGAGGCAATCTTCAGCTGTGAGAATTCTCTGAGATTCGGATGGACGAGGTCAGGTGCAGTGGGAACACGGCCAAGGTAGGTCTTCTCTTGGGTGAAAGAAAGAGTTGGGCTGGCGGACACTGGTGCTTGGAAACAAAAGTTTTAAGATACGCTTAATGATAGCATTAGGCTTTGCGGTAGGTATGTTCATTAAAATGTTTTCCTATCATGGCGATAAAAATGTTTCTTTAAAAAAGAAAAGTGTATTTTTAAAAGGCCGGCGGGATTAAGACGTAGTAGGAATCCAGAACTATACCACGTAAAATGAGATGTGCTTTATTCGAAGCCTTTAAAGGCATTTTGATTAGTAACTACAGAAAAAAATACACGTGTTGACATTCTATTTATATTATGCCGCAATTAACCGTGTAATTGGTGTAATATGTTTATAGTCCCGGATAATTTCAGAGAACTTAATCGATCACAAATTAAACATGAATTATGTAAAAGGATACCTGATTAAGTGTGACGAGCCGAGTGAAGGCTTGCACTGCAATGCGGAATTGTTTTTAATAATGCATGTTCACTGTTACGGCTCCTTGAAAAATTGAGCTTGGATTTAAAATTCATGTTTAATTGCTGCTCTCCGTCTTGTTAACTGAGGGTTCTCATTGATTTACACCAACAGAGAGGCGGATTCACAAACACAATCACAGCATTTAATTTATAAAAACAACAGGTATCTAAAGAGACAAATATTTGTCTTTGAAGGTGCTGAAACGTGGACGGCCTTTGTCTTCTTCTGCCCGGTTACAATTGCTGCGCGCTGGACTGCTGGTGTGATTTCCAATTACGTGAAGCTCTGTGGTGTGGGATTGCTTTCACATTACGCAGCAGGTCCTGCTGTCGTAAATAGTGGAACTTCATACAGGATGAATAACCAGTGTTCCCCGTGGTCCCGGCTTTTGATTCAGCAACATAAATTGTTAGCTCAACTGTGGCACATCGTCCACAACGCGTGCTTTCATCGCTGACAGTGCGAGGAAGAAAAACATTCGACAACAAAAAAAATGCATTGACGTGTTACTGTAACGCAACGCATTAAGGAACGAGCAGTAAGGGATTACTATTTGAATTTGAGTAATTATGTCACGGCTACTAAAACCAGTTCCTTGGACAATTCAGGGGTTGACTTGTTTGCTGTCTAACCAGGAGTTTGATGGAGAATCGATTTCACTTTCTTCCATATCTGTTCTGTTTAGAAGTTGGACGGCATTTGTCGTGAGTGTCTCCTTCACTGAGCAAATTTCCAATAGTGTTTTTCCTTGAAAGGCCCGTCCCTTAGTCAGAGATACTGCCTTCCAAATCCATTCCTCCCAAAACAACCCTCTTTGTGTCTGTTGACGTGTGTGACACACCTCATTATTATATTATCTATATCGGTTATGTTCCAACAGAATAGCAGAGAATGGTTGATTGATGACCACAATGTTCCAGTTACTACTTGAGATTAATATTGCTTTATGGAGTTTGTTGCTATGTCATCTTTGGGTCATTTCCACCACCTGAGTGTGTGCATAATGTATTACAGAAGTTTCAGAGTTGAAGCCCCAAAGGAGTCGGTTCAGCGGCTTAATCCGACTCGGTTCAAGACAAACACATACATTCTCTTACCGTCTATTTGCTCTTTTTCTTCTCTTCTTTCACCGTCTCCGTTTGCAGTGACTCATACTTCCACAGACACATTCTTTTTGTACACACCTCCAGCAGTCACAGTTAACAGTCGAGGTGTCAGATTCCGATTTATTTTTCCTCTCTGAAGTTGCATCTCTTTCAAGTGTTAGAGTTAGCCTCGGTGTAAATTCCCACTGCTGTTGAGGCAGAACAACGGGGAATACACATTGTGTGCGTTCCCCAACAATACACAAAAGCAGTCAGTTAATGATGAAAATGAGAACATTTGACACATTTGAATAAGATGACAGTCTTATTTATTTATAGTTCCGATAACATTTCTTATTTATTGAGTTTCAGGATGCAACTGTTCAAAGACCCACCACTTGAAGCGATTCTTTAGAAGTGTTGAGCTCAGCCTCTGAATGGTCCCGTCTCTCGCAGTCAAGACAGCAGAGTAGGCAGTTTGCTCATTAGTGCCTTTGTCAAAGAGGAAAATCAAGAAGAAAGATGACATCATACCAAATAAGAGAAGCACATGTTTGAAAGAATGGATTTCATTGACGAGAAGCACAATGGAAATTCGGTACATTTAATAGCACTGACGACAAAACCTCATCAAGGGATCCTAAAAACTGGCATTTAGATTGAATAATTGAGTATTGGTGTGTGTGTGTCTGTTAATTTGTTTATTTATTAGTTCATCTCACAATTTAAAGCTATTCGTGTGCCTGGAACACTTATAGCGAGGTCGAAGACTCATTATTGATCTTGGAAGCAGCAGTTTGACAAAATAATTGTCGTGTCAGGGTTAACGTCGTTTTTGTTAAAAGCTCTCGGCTACATTCCTTTATCTTCCGTAGCAGATGGACTTGGCTCAGTTGTCATGGAGATGGTTGAATTGGTATTACGTGATTGGATGGTGTCCTTGATCATCTGGACATTCACTAACTTCTTGTGTTTGTCGATCATTTACCTACACCCCCGCCCCGCTGACAGCTGAAAAAAAGTCTGGCTTGATAATTTGTTTAACTTCCCTAAATCACCCTCACTTTATTAAGCAATTGAAAAAGTGTGAAAGTAAGGCACAATTTCTTTCTCAAACTATTTTCTTTGATTCCTCACCCAACTACTTACTTGTACAACCAAGTGCAATCAAATGAATGCCTTTTAATGAAATCTGTCTAAAGGACATTTCATTCAACCTAGTTTGTTTCGAGCCTGCAGAATTCTTTAGACTGTCAGACTTTGTAGGAAGATTAATTAGGAATCTTTATTGTTCTTCGTTTTGTTCTTTTCCTGAACGTTCCCTTATGTCCGTGCGCATTCGAGCTTTGATTTTATGAAATTCCTTTTTCGTGCATAGTTTCCTTTGTTCAGAAAATCTCATTGCTTTCCCTTATCTAAGCAAACAAATGTTTCCATATCAGTCGCAGTACACGAGCTGAATAAAAATGATGACCCTGAAAGAAGAGTGTCGGGGAACTGAAACTCGTATTTGTTTCACTAATACTACTTTACTATGAGACTCCCGAGCGATACGGGTGGTGAATTTCAGCAAAACACATGTTCAGGTTCTTTTGTGAATACAAACACAGAGCAGAACAGACAAACAAAAATAACAACCAAATTATACCGTCCTTCCCTCTCTGCTCCCCATGTGCGAAGACAATTTGCTAATCATCTCCATTCTTGTATTCTTAGGGGCTGTTTCTAATGAGGATACGTGTTTTACATACCTGTGTACTGTTTTGGTCCAGATATTTTAGAACATCTTGGTTGTTTGTGAGAACAACAATTAAGAGATCATCTCTGGTTGCATTGAAATTAAAGGCCGATGTTTCCTGGTATTGAGCCCGAAGGTAGTTCAGAGGCAAACCCACCACCTGGACTCCGACGGTGAACCCAGCAACATAGATGTAAGAAGATGAAAAGCTCCGGGCTGTTTTGTTTTTATTTTGGTCGTTCAAAAAGTTCAGAAACTGCGCCTATAACCACCAAAAACCGTAACTGATTCAAGTCGGGCTGCCGTCCTTTGAAGCGATTCACCGCTCCCAGCGCTCCTGCCTCGTTTGGAACGCTCCTGGAAGTCCCGTTCTGTAAGCGCTTCAAGCAAGAGCCTCGATTTGTGCTGGAGCTCCTCCACAGTGTCAAAACAGGGACCCTTCAGTTTGAAATTCACTTTAGGGAACAGAAAGAAGTCGCAGGGAGCCAAATCTGTGGGGCGGGGAGCAACGATTGTGTCGTGAGAGTGGGCGTATTGTGATGTTGGAGAACCAGATGGCCGTCGCGGCAAATTTCAGGTCATGTGCAATTCATTTTCCCCCTTTAGATGTTTCTGGAACATCGCGGAAGAACTCGGTGTTGACACTTTGAGCCCGGAGGACGAATTCACGGTGCACAACCCTACGGATGTCAAAGAAAACCAGCAGCAACTCGGTTGATGCATCTTCTTTCTTTCTTGGACAGTGATGTTCTGCCACCGAAAACACATCGCCCAGCTCGTTGCTTCATTGCGGTAGGCTTTCCCGAAGAATTTCAAGGGTCTCCTTTGCTGATTTCGACAAAATTTGACGTGCGCTTTCTCCCCAAGTCTCGGGTCCGTGGTAAAACCACAAATGCGCACAAATCAGTGGTTACGGGAATGTGTGCAACTAAAGTGCTGATGTGGATCGAGCAGCAGAACTTTGAATACTTACTCACTAAAATGATTGCTTCCCCCCCCCGCTGAATGTGCATTGCTCTGCTGCACTCTATTCGTGGGCAACGGGAACAGTCTCTGAACTTTTTCACAGCACCTCGTGAAATCCAAATCAAATCCAAGTTGAATCTCCACCGATGTCTCCGGACAGGCGGCTCCTTTTAAGTGGATTCTGAGAATCAGAATTGCAGATGAGGTCACCGAAGTGTTTTCGCATCAGCTCCCGACAACATCAATCTGCCACGTTCCCCGTTTTTACTCTTACGCTATTAAATGCGCTGCGATACACAAGGAGATAAATGAAGTGCGACACCGCTCAATAAATGTTGACTGCACGGCAGGTCACATTGAGCACCGTGAGCAGGTCCAATACTGTACCCGTCGTCGCAGAACAGAGAGCCACGGCTGACCTCGCATAACCTGCGCCTCATACGTCGATACAGAGGACCGTGTGCTCGCTTGCCTATTTCTGCCTTTGATCCTCTCCTTCTCCACACTGATAGAGGCTGAAATTGGGGGGGGTTTGTGAGAAAACACATCTGTGTCCGCATGCGTGTGTGTCCTTCTCTCTTGTGGGCGGCTTACTGGGTATTAACTAGAGTTGCACACGAGTGAGTCTGGCCTCGACTGGTCCCCGCACCTAAAGCCTCCCCCCTCCCCCACCCTCCCACCGAAATGACCTTCAGCATATCAACAGCCTCTCTGGTGCAGTCTCGCATGGATCCACCGAGCTGCACCTCTGGGGGAAAAACACAAAGGAGGGAGAGAAAAAGGGGGACGAGGGAGGCAACAGGTGGACGGCAAAGAAGACGAGGCGTAGACAAATAAAGAAACGACACGGAATGGGTTGTGTTCATCGCAGTGTGTTATGACACAAAATACCTTGTCAAGATTTTGGGAAATGAGGATAGCGATCCCACTCATCTGTGCTGAAAGCACATCAACGCACTAAATGCAAGCTCGATTGAAAAAGCTGGTGCCAGTAGGCGAATGGCTTAGCTTAGCGTAAAGAGTGGAAGCAGAAGGAAGCGGTTACCTTGTTTTGGTCCGATCCCCAAAAAGAAATCTGGCTAACCAACTCTAAAGCTCTCACATTTGACAGTTTCTATCTTTGGGAAGAACCAGGCCATTTATTTCCACTCGCTTTCAGCCCTCAATGCTAAGCTAATTTGCCGCTGACTGTAGCTTGATATTTAGAGTATAGATATGGGAGTGGTATCAATCTTCTAATCTTATTCTGACCAAAATAAAATGCAAATAAACACATTTTCCCAAATTTGTAATTACTCATTTAAATGTAGACTGACTTATCCATTTGATGTATGACTAAAAGCCAACAGCAAGCCACGAAGAAAGGAATTCAAATATAATTGATTTTTGAATTTAAAAAAAACAAAAAGTCTCCCATTACGTTTGATTGATAAATGGTCTGCACTTAGAGCCATTTTACCATAGCGGTGTAAAAAAAAAAGAAAAAAAAAGCCTCGCAATTTCTGCCTTTCATTTACACACACACACACACACACACACACACACACACACACACACACACACACACACTTAACACACCGATGATGATAGAGCTGCGATGCAAGTTGCTCGCCAACCTTAACGATCAATGGGCAACCTGCTCAGCCATCTGAGCCACAGCCGCCCCATTAAGATTTTGTATTTTCATGTAGTAAGTGATAACAGGCTGTATTAGATTTTGAACAAAGTCTTATTACAAGTAGGATTGTTACATAATCACAAAACTAACTAATATATTCCTGTTTCTATTTCCACTGTTTGTTCAGATCATCTTGTTGCACTCCCTCTTTCTGCTATATTCAAATGTTACATAAGTAGAAAATTAGCGCCACCAATTATTTCTCTTGAGGCAGCCTGATCCAAGCTAACTTTTAATATTTGACCGACTGCATCTGTTGACATTAAAATCACATATTTAGTTGCAAAGCCAAACACTCCAGCATTGCTGTCGGCACATTTTGGTTATAAGCCAAATATAAAAGGAGCCCAGAAACTTAGAGGAGGCGATTTGTTGAGTGTGCAGCAAAACGGTGGCGTTTTAAGGGGCTATTAAATGTTCAAATGTTCAATGCCAATAAATGGCTCAATAAAAAATGTATGTGTAATATTAAATTATTAGGCTCATACTTTCATCGTGGCCGTAAATGAACAGAAAAAGACAATTATATCGTAAACTTGCAATTACTGGCGTGACAATTAAATGTCAACTTAAATTTCATGGTCGTGACAGCCCTGTTAGAAGACACTGTGTCACGCAAAAAACAAATAATTGACAATTGCAAATGGCGTTCAAGGTCAAAACCATTTTTCCTTTGCGGATCTACTGCGCTATAAACTTGCTGTGTATGAGAGCGACGGAGGGTGAGATGATAAAACGATTGAGTCATAACTATTCAGCTCATAGCCTCAAGCTGGCTTTTCGGCGTATCACTAATCTCCATTTGGACCACCATCCAACCAGGCAGTCACTCCGTAGCTCGTCACTGCCTCTCTGATGGAGGAACGCCTGGTCTCTGAGACGAGCCCATCGTGTTGCTCGGCTTCTAATGAAATGGGGTCAGATGAGCGATGACAGCCGCGTCGAGGAAATAGGTGTGTGACAGACTTTAATACCACGATCTCTACCCGACAGTCAGCCTGCTATATGAGACGTGTGTGTGTGTGTGTGTGAGAGAGAGACTGTCTGTCTGTGACTGTCTGTCTGTCTGTGTGAATGCATACGACCAGGACTGTTCAGGTTAGTCCTTTGAGAAGAGAGAAAAAAAAAAAAAAAAATAAAAAATATATATATATATATATAATATATATATATATTTTTATATATATAGTTTATGCCTCAAGATAATTCCAGCTTTATAGCAACTTGGATCTCATTATGTTCTTTTGGCCATCATTTTCTCAGTAATAGCATTACATCATGCTCACGAAGTTAATTACCGAAACCCAGAAACAAAGCTAATGGCCAGAAACTCAGGCATCTATTGTGCGTGGGCTTTTAAAACAACCCACCAGGTTAAACATGTTTTGGAAGAGGGAATGAGGGCAAATTATAAAAGAGGCTTTCAAACTGTGTTGCAAACATCCATCATGGGTCCAGTCTGACATCCTAGTTTCACTTTCTGCGCACAACCATCAGCAAATACGAGGACTCAAATAGTGTGTGTGCAATTGGGGATTTTTTTGTTGTTGTTGTGACGTTTCAGCTGCAAATAAAGTGGTAATTTGTCAAAGTTTGTACAACCCTGATCATCGCGACTGGCCAGCTTTGGGTTTTAAAAGAACTTTGGCTGGTACAACGTTATCACAACCAATGGAAATAATTTGAGTATTATTTTACGGGTAACCCAGCCAAACCGGTATTATTGTAACTAAACTGCCAAATCAATGAGGTTGGCTATTTTTTTTGCAGTTATCCGACAGCTTCACGGCTCTCTGGATGCGAGTAGGGCCAACTCATTGGCATGTAGCCCAAGAAAACCAATCCAGATTGCAGTCAAATCCTTGATTTGCCCTACGGTGACAGATTTAATGTGCTGCTTTCTGTGAACAAAAGTGAGTCCAAAAAAAAAAAGAAAAAGGATTTCAGGTGGATACGGGACACTTAATCAAGGTAAAACCATACAAATAAAAAGAACCTTCCGACCAACTCTACCAACAAATGCCTTCAGAGGTAGACGAGGCTACTGGTCGAGGGAATCTAGCATTTGTCGTTGTTAGCCATGAGCCAATATTATTACACTATTACTGGTGTATTTCCCTGCAAGGCAATAGATGGCTGAACACTGTTCTCTGCCTTTGAGCTAATGAGGTCCCACCAGAGTCAGCGTGATCAACATTAAGACATAAAGCAGCTGCATTACAATGCTCTCGGAGGAGGTATAAGCGCTCCCCTCTGTCTTCACTGTGTTTCTTACTTCTTCTCACTTCGGCTCTCCACTGATACACCCTCCTCCTTTCCCTCCCGTTTTCTTTTGCGTCCTCCTTTTTGTTTTGTTTTGTTCCGGTTTTTTTTTTGTGTGGCTCTTAATCAGCAAACCTGGTTTGGCTCCTCTTGTCACTGATGCACTCCGTCTTTGTCGTGGGATCCATTTGATGCGGTTAGGGCACAATGGGTTTCCGCTGCATCTGGGTCAATTTTCTGTCTGAAGATAAATTTTACGTGAACCTATTTCTAGAGCTTCCCGACGTGCTCGCACACGCACGCCAGAAACATGTACGGACACCCGAGCGGCAGGTGCACACGCACCTATTTTATCATGCAACCAGCCGTACCCCCCTCCCCCTACTCCCCCTCCCACCTTCACGGACACACACACATCCAAAGAGGACATGCTTTTTTTTTTTCTTTTTTTTTCTGGCTGTTTTACAATGCAAGGAAAGAGGCGAAAGGCATCATGGTTATGATCCTCCAGGAGCTGAATAATCTGCTGAGAAGGGGAAAGCGGATGATTTGGATGTGTAGATAATTAAATCCTGGCCTGTGAGAGGACTAATGATGAGATTTTCTCAAAGCTGCTCGACCTTATCGTTTTCATCTGAGCCATGAAAACAGCATTGGCTGCGAATCATACTGGCACTTTTTATTCATCACTCAGCAGTTCACTCCCCGAGAGGAACTCTTCTGAGACCCGAGGAAAAGTCTACGTATATCCCAGTATGAACCTGATGCTCTGTCCCAGAGCCAAAGATGAAGACGGACCACCTATGGACCGCCGCACTCAAATCCCTCTCCAGGTCTCATTACGTGAACATGTGCCACTTTTGACAGATTTCTTAAGATCGGTACCGGGAAGGGAGGAGGGAGGGAGGGATGCTGCGAAAGTTTGTTCCCATCATCTGCATCTAGTTTGCATTCAAGAGCAGCAAAAGTAGGAATCTACATCTCCGAGAAGTAGCCTGTGATCGTGCCTTTCGTCTTTTCCTGTTTTTCTCTTTGTTCCTGGGTTGAGAGTTGAGAGGTTGCATTTGCACTTTTCTCTCTACTCATTTGTTCCACATACAAATGAGACACAAAAGACTTGGACGTCTGCGAGAGATTTGCATCTAATGAGAGAAATCGTCATTTTCAATTCTTGCCCCCCCCACCCCTCTCCGCCCCCCACTCCCCAAAAAAAAGGAAAAAAAAAAAAAAAAAGGGCACTTTTGTTCAAGGTTTTCTAGAGACTGCTTAAGCAGCTTATATCATTTAAATGAACGGCTTGTGGATTACGTAACCTGAAGGAAGATAAAGCAAACACAGCTGTCTCTGAAATCAGCCTTATTAATAGTTTGAAACAAACATGATGCCTGCACTACAGGCTGAACTTCCTTTTTAGAACAACATCTAAAGCCTCTCAGATAGACCGATCCAAACATTTGTTCTGTTTGAGGTTCAGTAGAGGATTGGTTTCGTTTCCCTTTGTTTCCACCACTGGGAATGTCCTGTTGCTATTTCCTCACAACAGTTTTAGTTTATGCTCTGTTCAGCAACGTGATAGTGTTAGGGTTATATTTGTCGAGAGCCTTGGCGCTATTGATCTCCGCTTTGGAAGGGTAGAGGCATGGCAAAGTGGTAAACTCAGGCTGGTTTGATCAATACCGCAGAATTACTTGATTCTTGGCGAAAATCGTTTCTTGGGAACGTCTTCTGCTTCCTCCGCTTTTTTCCCGCCCATTAGCGTATGTAATTCTCACACCGAGGGACCTTTTTAACACACAAAGACTTTTCTCGTGTGGATGTGCTTTTTTGTAGTCTGCCGCCAAGCTGGTGGCTCTGTGAGGCTGTTGAAATCATTGAAAATCATTGAAAATCATCAAAGTTATCAGGATTAACCCTCAAGGGACTGAGAATATTTGTACCAGATTGCATGTCAATCAGTACAATAATTTCCAAGATATTTCTCTCCAAATCACAAATATCAAACTTGTGGCCCTGGAGGAAAAGTCAAGGGATCACTGGAGCCTTTAGGATTTATTCTCCTGAGACCATGTATATCTGAACAGAATTTGAATCCATTTAATAGCTGCTCAGTTATTTCAGTTTGGACCAAAGCGCTGGGCCAAAACAACTGACTGACACCGCTGTAGATAACCAGTAATGCTGCTAAAAAAAAAATGTATTGATTCAAGTTACAAATCTTAATATTCTCAAATCTTTAACTCATTTCATGGAGTAACTCCAGAAAAGATTTTTGTTTATAAATCAAATTTCATGATGGATGGTAGGAAAAACACTCAACTGTGTAATTCAGTAAAATCAGAATAAAATAATTCAGTGGAGACATTAACTGGGAAATATGGAGTTTATTAACCCTAAACCGGCAACAGCTGTGGTTGTGAAAAATAAATGAGTCCAACTCTAATATGTAGAAAACATCCAGGTACGGCAGTCAGTTATTACACTTTCCCATCTGTTACGGCTCAGATCTCGAATGAACAACTTCACCTTGTGGCCAACCTATGGACTCGTGTTCAGGGTAACGTTAACAGCATATGAAGCACCCTGGAAAGACAACATTTTGCATTATTTACTGATTGCGATGACACAGATTTATCAGTCACACATAACTAACAAAAACAAATCATTGCACGCTAGTTTTTTTTTGCATTTTGAAGAATCGATAAAGCCCACGTGGGAAAATCGGTTTGCAAAAACTTCACAGTGGAAACAATTATCACTTTGAAAGCTCTCCGCTCTCGTCTGCACGACTACGATTTCAGCTATTTATTGGTGCTCTGCTCTGCTGTGAAAGACGAGTCCTCTGCTGCCTGGTGAAACAAGCATATCGGGTTCAGTGTTAAACTTGGTGACAATTGGTCTTTCAGACATAACTGTGAGAGACGGAAATAACCCCACCCCCGACCCACCCACCCTTCATTCCCCGCTGCTTAACGCAAAAAAAAGCACAATGTCTGCTTTTTGTGCATTCAGTGGTTGTCTGCTCGTGTGGGGTGGGAAGATGATTTATAGTTGTGATGAGACTCTGTTCAGTGACTGTAGCGCCACCACAAAATGAAATGACATTCATGCTTTGTCACATAGACTTTTCGGAGAGCACTGACTTTGGGGGAAAGCTTTTTTTTTTTTTTTTTTTTCTGGATTGTGGCTCAAGAAAGGGAGTAGGGCGACAATTAATGATTATTGTCAATCTGTGGATTATTTGTCCTTTTCAGATAATTTTCTTTTTAGATGTTTCGTGTAGAATGATATACAACTTATGCAATTTGAGAACTGGCAACCAGAGAATATTTTAGCATCTCTCACTGTTTTTGCTTGAAATGATTAGCTTTGGTCTGGAGATAGATCAGAGGGATTTGTCTGGAAAGTCAATAACATTTCAGTTGATCTATTTCCATTTTTTATGAGTAAAACTAAATGTAACGTCTTAAATACAGTTTTATAGGTGTTGGTTGGTGTCATTTTTTTTTTTTAAATGAGTTAGCCTGTCTAGTTTTTTCCCCTCCCGTGTTTCCATCCCTCAACGAAGTGCTGCTACAACTAGCTATATGTTTAAAGACTCGAGAGTGGTATCGATTTCTTCCTCTAACTTTTGGTAAAATAAACTTATTCTTTAATATATGGAGCCATGCTTTTGGAGAAACTATAAATCCCATCCTTTTGGCTTCGAAGTAGCTTTTTTTTTTTATTCCACCAATATGCAATTTCAAGGGTTTTAATTTGTTTTAGATAACAACCCGAATGGCAATTATGTTGAACAAATCAGCTTCGAACTTTGTTGATGAAAAAAATCAAAACACAAGTTGTTGGGACAACAACAGAAGAAATAATTACCTTGTAGAATCCCTGCAGATATAATCCGCCCACAGTAATGAAGAGAGGGTACGGATTTACCAAAACAATGAGGAAAGGAGTGTGAGGGTTTGAATTCAAGACTGTCACGAGGCTAACTAATAGTTTTTTTTTTTGAATCCTCAAACAGGTCATTTGTTCCAATTTCTCAACCTTGCTGTGACTTCCTGTCTAGTTTTCAACCGACTATAAATAACGGGATCGATAGAAAACAGCTGCTTTCCTGGGCGTTTGAATAAAACACAGCTAAATGGGCAGGTTGATAAGAGGTTTTGAGACAGAGGAAGGTTTGTGATTTCATAGCACAGATTCCTTTCCGAAATGACCTTCGCCGAGGGGTGGGGGGGGGGGGATAAACTCTGCAACACTAATTACTGCCCAGACGCTGTCAATCGGGATATTCATTATGTCTTCTGCGGAGAGGCGGGTGTGTGAGGGGGAAGACGAGAGAGAAACAGAGGTACAGAGGTGTTTGCAGCACTGGATAATGAGAGACCCTCACAACTCGACATCTGTAGTGGTCTCTTGCAGGAAAAACAAGAAGGGCCGAGAAACGTATAATATGCTCGGGTCATCTGTTGCGGTTGGAGTTGCAGCTCTGTGTGGCAAAAAAGGGGTCCAGCAGGGACATCCATCAATGACTTTATTAGCATGGAAAGAGTAATGTCACCGGCACCGTGCGAGTGTGATACCGCATATTATTACAGTAACTTAATCAGAGAGGTCTCGTCCTAGATTCCATCCTCATATATATTTCTCCTTAATCTATCTTATTAAAAATGAAATGAGAATTAATTTTGGAGCAGGAAAAGGGGAAGTGCGATAACACATGGAGTGGGTGAGGCTGCTGAAAAAGAAGAAGGGGAAATTTCTGTGCGCGGAGATGAAGCGGGATCAGTTAAACGAGGGGGGGGGGGGGGGGACACGCGGCGTCTGTGACGAATGACGAAAGGGGCGAGAATGAGAGAGAGAAAGTTAAAAAGGGTAAATGGATGCACAGAGAAGAGGGTGTGAAGGAGAACGAGAGAAGGGGAAGAGATTAGAGAGGGGTTGGCGGCATGATTCGTTCCGGCTGCACTTGATTGATCCGTTCCAATAGCCGCTTGTCTCCTGTGCAATCAGGCATGTTTGAGCCACCGTGCAGTTTTCTCGTCTCTGCAAGCCATTTAAGGGCGCGAATTGTCCAGTCAGCGCCGCTTAATGTCTCCGCCCTCACACATTATCATCAGATGCTTTGAACCACCCTTTGGCTACGCTGTTTATCACGCGTACTCTTAAGATTGTTAACTGCGTGCACGAGTTTGTGGGATCCGTCGAGGCACACACCGTCGATCAGGATATAACATCAAGTCATCAGCAAAGAAAGTTACACTCTGATATTACGCTGATGCAATCCGCTCACGTGTTGACACCAAGACCTGGGAACTGTCTCAATAAAAACCCGATTTCCACCCAACCAGACTATACTGAGAGATATTCAACTCGGGTCAGATATTGTTTGCATCTAGGGTTAAGCTCTCAGCTTCGATACTTTGATGGCACCGACCGAATTCCTTCGATCCTATCGGTTATCGAAACAAATTCTTGCAGTTCGGTACCAAATTTCAATACCTAGACTACGTCCAACTTATGCTTAGTTTACTTATGCGTAAATGTCATCGCCATCAGTGAGCCACAGAATTTGCCATAAGGTGTGGGGAACATCGGTACATTGTCGCGTCAAGCGATAGCTTCCATGTGAGACGTTTGTAAATTGCTGCCACGGAAAACAACTGAATTACACTTCCCCCCTCTAAGCTGCCTGAAAACTAAAGATTTGTACACAAATATGTAATATGTTTTCCCTTTTTCTTTTATTTTTCTCTTGAATGAAAAAAACAATCTTTTAAGAACTGCATCAAAGTCAAGGTACTGTTATCACCGTTTTTGAACGATACCCCGCCCCAGTTGGATGCCTTGGTTCCTCTGCACAAAGTGGGTCAGTAAAGACCTCTTACTCTTTCCAGACTTAACCGATATTCTGTGATAATCATCTGAAGAAATTCTGCCATAATTGCAGTGTGTTTGGAAGTTAATATTAAATATGAATTGAAAATGAAACTTATTCATATTTAATGTCTGTCTGCAGCCTACAGGCGGATTTCCACCACTAAGTGTGGGTTCAATGTACTCTGTGTTGACATTTTTCAGATGTGGGACATACTCTCTCTGATATCACATAAATGCACTTTTAAGTGCTCAAAACAACAGCTTTGAGTATTGGGATGAGACCCGTTGACAATATCGTGACTTTCTCAATTGTGGTCTTCTTTAGGTACATGTACATTGTGACAAGGGATGTTTCTATCCTGATACCTTGAAGTATACACATTGTCAAGTGTATCGGAAAAATATGTCGATTCATTAAGTATGGACGACACCATCAACTAAGATTTGAATTTGCTATGTTTTAGGTGTTGTTCTTCACCTTAACTTCAGCTAACGTATCTCTTCGTTCATTTCAGTAAACATCCATGCATGTGCACGTCCCACAAAACATTTTTGGACAGATTTAGTGCTACTATCTATCACTTCAGGCCTTTTTTAAAAAAAAAACAAAAAAACTTTAATACCCCCCTTAATGTCGTTTACCATCATGATTTTCCAAAACAGATAAAAATGCAGTTTGACTTTCATATACTGTAATTGCCCTTACAGTAGGTCCCTCTAGGTAATAAGTGTTTCTTGCCAGCTATTGTAAATACATTAGGAGAGATTTTGCCCGGGAGCTAGCGCAGCAGAATATTATTTTATTTATTTATTTTTTTTGCTGTCTTGGAGAAGCAAATGGAGATGAGAGGGCTGGACATTCTGTCGGTCTGTTAAAACTCTGCTATAGATGCGGCTTACATTTCTTAAACTGAAACATGTAATAGATTGTGAATCCTCAGATTCATGATATGGATTGTGCTCTCGGTTTTTGGGCTTGGATTTTTGGGTACGTAGCAGTTATACCTCATAATGTGGTTGCAGTATTGCATCTAGTATTTTACCAGCTTTTTCATGTCCGCAGTGGCTCTACATGCAGAACTAAAAATGCACCGAAAACACTTCATTTCAATAACTAATTAAAGGCAACTCATTCATCAGCTTGCATAAACAAGCAGGTATTTCAGATTGAAAATGTATCATAATTACTATGGAGTAATGTGGCTGTGGCTGTTTGAAGGTTGATACATCACCAGTTCGCAGCAGCAGCCCCGGGCATTTTTAGCTATCAGCACACGTATTAGGCCTATAAAGGGCCGGTGTAATTGCTGAGAGGATTGGTAGAGAGGTATGGGCGATTGTTGCCAGTGCAGAGCTCAGAAATTGATATACTGAATGGGTGATTTTCTGCAGACCTATACTGTACACGTCAAGAGAATTTGCGTTTTTGAGGCGGGGGGTAAGAAAAAAGCTGATGTGCTCTTCCCTGAAAATGAGAATATTCAGAACTGAAGTTTCCCATGTTCCTGTTTTATATTCCCGACTGCCACAAACAAATTTCTCATGCGCTGGAGTTAAGAAGCAACAAATGCAAATGCAATACGCGTGGATCTACAGCATACCGAGTCGTCGCTGTGAGCAGGTTTTTGTGGGATCAGCTTTTTTTTTTTTTTTCCCTTTTTCTTTGACCAGCAAGAATAAAGGGAACTACAATCACACCCACTCATCTGCTGAAACCGGGATTTATGTTCATCACGTTCCCTTGCTTAAATCATGTACCAGCACCTACTGACATTAAAATCTTCTGTAGATTTATGGATAACAGCCCTTCTTAACCCCGCGACCCCTTCAACATGCAATCCTCCGGCGCGGTCTGGGAAGCTGAAAGCCAGATCAGGTAGTTGGAAGGGTGGGGGGAGGGTGGTGGTGGGGCTGAAGAGATACAGCTGGATCATTACATTGCCCACGGCGCACTCCGCATCGATCAAAAAAACAGCCATGATAACCTTTTTCAAAAGCACGCTCCTGGCAAGGGAAAGTGAGGAGAAAACCCCCACCTGTCGGAGTCTGTCAATACGCATCTAAATTATATTGTAACGGCTATGAATAGAAACCTGCTTTAGGTTGTTTTACTGGTTTAAATTTTGCAGTGAGAAGAAATCCTATCCGAGTAGGCGAGACATCTATCCGCAAAACAAGTTAATGAAATTAACTAACACGGAGGGAAAACAAATTAAACAAAAACTGAATGAGAGATGAATTAACAAACAACAGAACACATGCCGGGACAATTGTAACACAAGAAGGTGCATAAAATGACAAGGGCAATATAATTCCAATGCAACGGCTGATTTATACGTTTATTATGAAAGGCTATGTTTCACATCCATCCTGGTTGCTTTGATATGCATGACCCGTTGCTCGCCGCGTCTTGAGCGCTCAATCAGGGCTCCCTCGCTCCGGTATGTGGTTTCGCCGTGCGGGATGTTTACAGATGGTGTCAATGAGGAAAAAAAGAGAGCTGGATAATCACAGAGAAGAGATGAAGGGGAGGGAGCTGATGAGAGAGATGTAAAAAAAAAAAAAAAACACAGAAAAATGATTTTACGAGGAACAAAGAGGATTTGAACCAAACGCAAATAATTCAAAGCGGCGCATCAAAACAGTACAAACGCAAAAGTCAGAAGTAATAAAGGAGTTTGTGGCCCGATGTAGCGTAGATCACCGCGGAGTTAAAAACAGGCAACTTGGTGAGTCTCAAATGAAGCAATAATAAAACACACCCTCGAGTGTAATATTGCGATTATACAACAAGTTACCAACTAAATAAAATATGTAATCTAAGTGTATTCATGTTGGGCAATTCGCTCTCAAAATATTTTGTGAGTGCGATCTCCGTTTCCATGGCAATACACGGGGTTGTGACTAAGAACCGGAAAACGAACGCGTCTGTAGACTAATGTAATGTATGCTGTTCTGTATATCAGGTTGATGTTTAGATTATTTTAATTTATCCCCCTGGTGGTTGCATGTGTTATTGCAGTTAGTTTTGGCAGTAGAAGTCTTCTTTTCATTCATTGGCCAATAGGGTCACATGATGTGGCCAGAGCAATGATTCCAGCTGCACAGCAGAGGTGAGGGATCACATGTGGGCAGCTGATCCTCTGCCTTTCTTACGTTGAGTGCCTTGAGAAGCAATGCTTGTGAGTACCAAAATATCACGTGTGCTGAATTGTACTGCTTATTGAATGTTTACATAGAACTTTAACATAAAGAGGGACGTTTTTATGGAGCTACTATTTTTTAGCATCTAAGTTTAAGGTAAAGCATTGTGATGACTCAGCAAAAATGTTAATTATCAAGCCAGGCCTTGTTTGTTGAAAAGGAAGGTAATTTATCACAGTGTTTTATTCTGTGTGGTACATCAGAAAAGATATGTAATTTTATTTTGACATACATACTGATTGAGTGATTTATTTTTGTCCTTATTTCAGTTTTACAAAAAAAGATTGTTGTACATGAGAAGAGGAAAACACAGTAAACGTTCATTCAACTTTACTTCTTCGTCTGACTCTCTATACAACAGTATGTTCGCTATCTGTCGAAGTGTGGTCTGACACCTACTCTGAGGACAGAATATATGCATTGTTTACTTCTCCAGGAAGTAGGCCAACCTTGAGTAACCACCGAGCAACAGAGGGTTTCTAGTCTGTTTTAATGCTTTCTCGAGATCGTTTCTTAAACGGAATAAATACTAAACTGCTCAGCCAGCTCAATTTGTTTAAGTCAAATATTCGCTGAAAAATAATATCGATGAAATCATGTATTTTTAAGATTTTAGCAGCGTGTCTTGTGTTAAAAATACAGCGATTAGCCGCCGCAAGGATTTTAAGTGCGCGACTATCCGTGGTGTTACGGTACGGGTGATCGGAGCGACAAAAAAAGCACCAAAAGAGACCCGATTTTGCCCATATGGGTCACGTTTAAATAACAAGTAAAAACAACAACATATTGCATATTAACATGTAATTCAAATCCAATTATATATTGTCATTGAAAAGGTGATATTTCTAGTGAGGAGCAGGTTGTGCTGTTATGCTGATTTGAGCACGTTTCAAATGTACAGTCGACCAATCAGATCTCTGGGTTGGAACTGCTTGTTGTATAAACTGAATTGTGAAAATTTAAAGGAGCTCTTAATCTCTTCTATAATTGTGCTTCGGTTAATTTAAAAAGCTAAATAAAAAAAATTTTAAAAAAAGGAAGGAAATGATAGGAAAGAAATCTCAGAGCATTTAGCACTGGGAAGAATTGGTCAAACTGTTGGGTGGCTTCCAGGAAGAACCATTATTTTCCATTTAGAGGAAACTAATGGTCAACTGCTCATTTACTAATGGACCCTGCCAACACACAAACAGAGAGGAGGAGGAGGGGGGTGGTGGTGGTGGGGGACGACGACATTTTCATTTGTTCCAGTGCATTTTCTACTGGGCCAACCAACCCCGTTTGAAGACGCTCAAGACCCGTTTGGCAGCACTCAACTCCCACTAGAAGAGAAATACCCCGGGGTGTTGCATGAGCGGTTGTGTCTCTTTTTGTTTGGGGCCCTTAAGGATATAGCATCTCCAAAAATTGTCCATGGGCGGATATAAATATAGCTCGTCTCGCATCCTTAAGCTCACACGAGACGCCGTGAGAAAAAAAGAAAAAGAAAAGAGAAGAAACAAGGCGGCAAACTGCATTACAGGGAATACATTTCTCTTGGGCTGGCAGGTCTCGCTTTCTACTCCTCCCTCTGCTCCACGTAGTGTCAAAACAGCCAATTTTCTAATCAAAGCAGTTTGCCGTGTGATTAAGTATGAAATGTGATTAGATGCCGCTGAGAAAATGGTGTCTGTGAATGCGCTCTACCAGCGTGTGCTCCGTTTTCTTCAGATGCTTCGCTCATCGAGAAGATGATCTGGAAGCGATCAATAACCAATTGTAGCTTTGTTTGTGTGTGTGTGTGTGTGTCTGTGTGTTGTAAGAACTGGTCAGGGTCATGGCTGAAAGCAGCAGCAACACTCATTCAGCTCACCTTCTGCTTTTGTTGTTCATAAATCCCAAGGCGGCTTTGAAAAGTACTCTGAATTTGAATGTTTCTGGTGACAGCGATGACAAATAGTGGGTGAATGTAGAGTCAATAAATTGAGTCGCGCCACGTGGCCCCGGTGTTGATCACCAGGGCAGCTTGGAAGTAAAGTTAATCAATTACCCATTACGCATTACAAAGAAAATTCCATTTCTAATTACTCAGAAGCAAAAGTACAATACTTTCTACTTAACTTTTGTTACTTATCCCAGCTCTAACTTCAAATCTGAAAAATTAGGCCAATGTAGATGTGTTTAAAAGTGCAATACCACTGATGGTCACTAGGGGCTGGCCGCCAAACAAACAATAGAATCCCCTTTAAAAAATGTCAGCTTCTCTCGTAATATAGAAAGTCTTCTGAAGATAATTCCATAATTAAGTAGATATTAGGCCTCAAAAAGAGGTACTGTATGTTAGGTATGTGTGCCTGGTTGGATTGAGGTTACACGCCCCCAGCTCTTAACAAAATCAGGTTCTTTGCCACCAACTTTGGACTTACCAGAAGCACCATTTCTTCTTTTTTTGGGTAGAGCTTAATCACCTCCCCTCCATGTGAAGGCCCTTCACCACACCGGGACATCCAAGACTGGCCCATCCACTGAGCACAGAGAGACCAAATTATTATTGACCCACTGTCTAAAGTAAAAGTAATCGAATGCTGTTGGTTTGAGGAACAGGAAAAAAAAAGTAAAAAAAATAAATTTAAAAAAGTGTTGTTGACGACTGTATTATTCATTTGCTGCTGGTCTCATGTTTTGCACACTACAGCATGTTCGTGTGCTTCAGTACGGCGGATAAAAGCAACAGACTTCGCTCTGCTTAGTTTGAAATAACAGCGAAACACTACACGTTGACTGTTCCCCGACTTCAGTCATACCATTTAAATAGACTTTCAAAGACAGACACAGAAGATGTAGAGTTGGCGGTGGCAGTCCTGGCTTTGTGCTGTTTGTGTCTCATTGGCCAGCAGGTGGTCCGCTGGTATGGCGGGGTCTACTTAGCACAAGTGAGCGCCGACAGACTGGCACCTCCAGATGGAATTGATGTCGAACGGTCCGTTCCTGATTCGCATTAGTCTCTTCGTCTCTCTTCCCTTTCTCCCACTGAGTACTTCTATTCATGCATTTTTTTTTTCTTCTTGTTTATAGATTTCCTCTCAGCCTGTCTGTATTAAATGAGTCAAATTGATATGTGGCAGCTTTGAAAACCGAGGTTTTAGAGGATAAAACAACAAAGATAAATACAACGTGTATTTCGATGGGATGTTACAACAGCACGGTAAAAAAAAACAAATCAATTAGAAGCATCAAAAATCAAATCAAGTTCTCTGCTTAAGCGCAACAACAGAAAAAGTGACGGGTTGTTTTGTTTGCTGTCTTGATATCTATAGAAATATGTTTGAGATTTTAAGAACTAAAAACAATCTTAACATAGGTTTACATCTCGTCTTTTAAGCTTCTCTGTGGAGCTCTAAACAAGAACAGGCTGTTTTGTGTCGGTGTCCTTAAGGCTCGTTGAAATCTCTTCTGATTGGCCAACTCATTTCTGAGTGACAGACGCCCAGGCCATCCATTAGTTTTCTCCAGTCTTGTAGCTCGGCGTCTTCTGGCTTCAGCTTTAGACGGATATGAGAGTGGTATCGACTTTTGCGTCAATCTTCACATTTACTTGCCAAGCATGTTAACCTAATGTGTCAAACTATTCCTTTCAAGGGTGTAATTTGAATCCAAATAGTTTCTTTGGAGTAACTTGAGGGTAAAGCATGAAGCAGTGAACACAACACTGACAAGTATCACTTTAAGTTGATTGCCAGTGTGCTGACACCCAGCAGGCGTTTTCTATGGAGGCCTCACAATAAATGAGTCATTTCACAGTGCACTGTAATTTTTGTCCATTGTTGGGATAAAAGCATTGATGGGTGCAGGATAATAGTTGTTTTCATTCCCACCGCCTTCCTTGAACTTTACACCTTCACATCTTTCTCAAGCACTTCCTTTTCTACCGTGGTGCTGTTAAGAATCAACCCACATTTCCACAAGTTTGGTAACCAAATGTTTTGTAATAAATAGTCCTGACCACGGGGGTCAGTAAATTGAATTTTCATAAAAATGATAAAGATGTCTTAACTGTAGTCTGTAATAAATGCTGGGTGGACAAAGAAACTTAACTATGAAGAGCTGTCTACCACTGTGTTGCGCCACCTCTTGTTTTAACAACACTCTGTAAGTGTTTGGGAATTGAGGAGACCAGTGTGGAGTTTTGAAAGTAAAATGTTGTCCCATTTTTTGCCTGATATAGGATTACAGCTGCTCAACCGTTTGGCGCCTCCTTGTTTGGAAACTAGGTTGTATATGTTGCTTAGAAAATCCTGTATAGTGTCATTTTTAAAGCGAGTATTTAAGTCGTGGAACTCACGAGTGTACAAGAACGTCTCAGTCAGAATGTCTCAACTGAACTTCAGACCGACTACGTATTCTGCGCTCCATCCTTAACCCTCCCATATGCAATTACATTAGTGGGTCCAACTTTTGGACGAGTCATTTTGCGGCGCCAATCTTTTATTTGATGGAAATGCATGGAACACGTTTTAGATTAGGCGCCGGCATTGCGACAGTGGAAAAAAAGGGCTTAGGTTACATCATCTTAACTCTCCTCTTCCACACTCCTCCTCCTTTCATACCCCCCTCCCCAACCCCTTTACCCCCTCCACACACACACACACACACACACACACACACACTAAAAGTCTGTATTTTTATTCCCTTCCACTGGTGTTACTGCACTCCGCACTCCGGGGACTGCATATTAAACCTCGCCTCACCATTGATCTCGGATAAACACATTATGTTCCATCTCGAGCACAAAATGCGATTCTTATCCGGCCATAATGACAGTGTGCAGGGACAAAGCAAAATAGCCGCAGCTAACAAAGTCACACTTATATCCAAAAGGTTTACAGTTCAGGCCAATGACTGTAAACACAGTCCGTGTTTGGCTTGCGAGAACCAGAAAGAACTGAAATACCGATGCGCACGTTGATGGCCGTCCTACTTTCACTTCCTTTATTTTTCAAAATGTATTCCCACATCTAAGGTGATGTGATGTAGAAGGTGCTTCATGTTAATTATGAAGCATGTGGCTTTAAAGGTTAGCCAAGATGAGGGAGACCTCCATCCTCAAAGCCAGCTGGAACCTTGGAGCCAGATCAAACGCTTGCTGCTTGCAGACGGTGGAAACATGGCCTCAGCTAGGCGGCATTAAGTAACGCATACAAACATGGGACATGTTCATGTGTGTGTGCATCATGCACGCGTGTTTGCGTACCCTCTCGGCTAAATATAACCATTCGATAACACAACAATTATCCTAGACTGATCTTTTGAGATATAAAAAAATGTTTTATTTCATCTCAGCGCGCGAGCTGCATATGTGCACGATATCCCAACATCGCCGACTGGGGTGTTTTTCATGTTTCGGTCAGTTTGTCAGCCGAGATGGCTGCAGCCCTGTTTTCCACAGTCTGCATCCAGATAGTGTTTGATCTGAATCCAAGGTTGTGGGCAACACTGTTGGCCATGAGGATCAAGGTCTCTGTTTCCCCGGACCCTTAATTCACTGGACATACACGCAGATTTACACAGATAGCAGCTGTTTGGTTAAAACTTTTAAAATGTTGCTTTTGCCTGGCTGGAATATTAATGAAACGCATGAATGAGTGGTTCCACATTATATCCCTCTGTGATTTTTTTTAATTTTTTTTTGGGGGGAGTTAACAGAATGGCCTGTGTACGTTGTCCTATGTGGGTTCGTGTGTAATCTACGAGCAGAGCTTAATGATTGACCTGGATCCTTGCTTGGAGGGTCCCATCAGGCACCGTTTCAGTGGCTTAACCCCCATCCCAGCTGTTGCATCACAAGCTCCCGGGTTACAGCCACATTCACTCTTTGGCTGGCTGGAGCAGTGAGTCCGAGATGGAGAATAAATCATTCAGGTTTTAGCGCCATATTGTTCTGAAGATCTGGCTGGAATTAGAGGGTGTGAAGTGGGAAGACGGAGGCAAGAAAGGTCTCGACTCGTGTGAAACTCGCCTCTCCCGTCCTCACGAGGGGCGGTGAACTTGAACTGAGAGAGACGATGAAGATGATGTGCAGTATATTCACGTACAGACGAGTATCTTTAATCTGTTTACACCTTGGGCGTTTATGGATTTCGGTGTTGGCAATACAACACACGGCTGCAGCGTACTCACAAAGAAGCTAGAATGATGATTGAGGTGATACCACCAAAACAGAGTATATTTCAAGAGAGCCATCAACAATATACTGTAATATCTGTTTGAAGGGAATGCACAACAATAATGACAAAATTAGCTTCTTGAAAAGTAGAATTCAGAATCTGCCCTGTTTTGTATTCAGTGAGGGCCTTTTGTAAGCTTAGCCACCTTGTAATTCAATATATATTTGTGTTTTTGGCCAGTGGGGAAATACAATAAGTACTGCACTTTTTCTAGCGTGTCTTAAGCTACTTAATGCTTCTCTCCATTTTGAAGTTTTTTTTTTTTTTTTTTTTCCCACCGCAGCATTACATGCAGCTGCTGTAGATTCTTTTAACTAAGCTTATGAAGACATACAGAACAGATCGGCTTAAAATACTACTTATTGTCGTGGATTACATTTTTCAACATTATCAATAGTACAGTATATAAAATAGTTCGCTCCATCAGCTAACAGCAGCCTTTTACAGGTTTTGTTATTTTTCGGATTGTCCATTTTTCTGTCTTAATGACTCATGAGCGTGAGCGTGATATCTCCGGAACGCCTTGAGGAACTTATTTCAAATTTGGCACAAACATTAACTCGGGTTCCACGATGAACTGTTTCGATTTTGGTGGTCAAAGGTCACCGTGACCTCATGTGCATCCCATTCTTTTGATCACTATAAATCAGGAGCGCCAGGAGGGAACTTCATCACATCTGATTCAACCGTTCACTTGGACTCAAGGATGAACTGATTAGACTTCGAGGCCAAAGGTCACTGTGGCCTCACAAACCACGTTTATGGCCACAAACCAAGAATTCTTGCGCTAGTTATATTTTAAATAGGATAAAATGACAAAGTGATGACATTTTATTCCCAAAGGTCAACTTCACTGTGACATCATGATGTTCTGCAAAAACACTTCACTGGCCATAATTTAACGCCAAAACTCAGGAACAGATGGAGAGATCATGACCACATTTCATATTTGGTTGGCTAGTGAATATGTGACACTAGTCTTGGGTGTCCATTTTGAAACTATGTGCTGATTGAAGATGTGTGTGAAGCCTCCACGTTTTAGAATTTGTAGCTTCTTTGCAGCACCATCTATATTTGAAGCGTCAGTTATCATGACTACAACTTTGTGATTTATCATAAATCAACTTTATTGGCAAAATCTCCTCAAAGTCTTGACTACGTATGTCACACGAGTCTGGACAAACATGAAGGTAAACTACAACTTGACCGGTTGGCCGGAGACAGACGACCACGCATGTCGTTAATTCTAGTTAGCATAAAGAATGATTCTAGAAAGTAGAGTTTTCTGATTTCCCTACTTTAACATTTCAATTTCTTAATGCTTTATTGAATTGGTGACCTCCTCACGTTTAATCACATGGCTTGTTTATAACCAGCTGCTACAAAGCGGCCACGGGGTGACCCTGCTGAGGCAGCTCTTTGCCTCCCGTACCGCTCTTCGGGGACTTCATGGCAGTAATGCAACAGAGCAGGTTCCGGTGTAAAGACCAGAGCGAGAGAGCGAGAGAGACAGAAAGAAAGAATAGATGATGCTGGCTCACAATTTCCAGCTGCTCTTATTTGTTTCAGATTGAACCGAGGCCTGCTGCGAGAGGAAAGGAGGTAATTTAAGCACCTGTGGTGGATTGAAGACCTCTTGTTTCTCTTCCATCATCCTCTCTCCTCTCTCTCTCTCTCTCTCTCTCTCTCTCGTGATACTGCTCTCTCTCTCTCTCTCTCTCTCTCTCTCTCTCTCTCTCTCTCTCTCTGTCTCTCTGTTCTATTTTCCCCTGCAGTGGTTTATTCCTGTCCCAGTCTCACAGCCGCGTGCAACAATCCCCAATCTTAGGAGCTAAAATGATATGTACCCTCATATACAGCAGAGCATAAGTAAATAGAAAACTCGGTGCCAGCCAGGAGAAATGCCACGCCGCGTATGCCAGACAGATTTCCTGCTCGTGTCCGTGGGGAGGAAGGGAATAACAAGAAATGTTTGTGATAACATCCCCGGCCCTTTTTTTGCTGACGGAATTTAATCTCTCGCCCCAAAAAAAAAAAAATCAACTTTGCTTTCTGCTTCGCCGTGTGTCAGACGAATGAAAGCGCGAGTGGCTGCGGAGAGGCTTAAGTGACTGACACAGAGAGAGTGCTGCTGCAGAGTGCTCACACTTTGAGGGTGATATTGAGAATGTTGGAGTATGAAAGTCAGATTAAATGCGACGGGGAGCATTAGAGAAGGAAACTGACAGAGGAAGAAAGAGCAAGAAATAATTAGGTCAAGCGTGCCTCCCTTTTTTTTCTTCTTCTAATATTTGCCTTCTCTCTGTTCTCACTCACTCTGCGTGTGTGCGTGTGTGTGTGTGCGCTAATGTGCACATGCGTGCCTAAGAGAGGCCGCCTATGATTAATGATGAACGCAATCGGCATTCGCAGATCAACGTCTTTTAAATATAGTCATTTTCCATGAAGATTAATGAGATATTCTCTTTTCGCGTGCACAAATCATTTCGAGAAAGAAACATTAGAATATGGATTAAGGCTTTAAAAGGAAATATAAAGACAGATTATGGCTTCATGGGCCGTACACAAAAAGCAAAACAGATTGTATTGCCCGCATTGGAAAAAATGACCAGTTTTATTAGATTTCATGAGGATGTGCTATGTTTAAGGCCTTTTCTTATTTTTATGCATGCATATCCAGAAGTTAGAGAAATAAATGATTAGGTCGATGCGTCACGTCTGCCAGACAGCACCCATCTGTGCTTCGATGCGGTAGCGTTACATTGGCGAATGTGTGTCAGTGTAGGCTGGTGTGTGTGTGTGTGTGTGTGTGTGTGTGTCTGTCTGTGTTTGTGCAAGAAGGGTAAAGAAAGAGCAAGAGCAGAACATACTGCCAGTGAGCATGCACAGCTTGAGTGTATTTCTTCTTTTTTTTTTTTCTTTTTTTTTTCTTTTCCACAGGCTTCCCCCCTTAACGGGAAAGGCAGTGTGGAATGCTGCTGGGCGTAAGTCGTGTCATTAAAAGTTTCGCTGGCACACTGGATAGCTGTCAGAGCCCATGCCAATTAGTGCCACTTTAGGTGTCAGTCTGGTAGGCAGGAGAGACGAACAAGGCGAGGAGGCTGAGAGAGGAGCACCAGAAGAACCCTGCTGACTGAGGCTTCCTGCTCAGCTGAGCGTCCTACAAAAGCATCGGCTCGGCTTGATGCAAACACAAGCAGGAGGCTTTGTTTCATGGCAATTTTCCATTTTCATTCATTCATTCATATATATATATATGTCTGAGAGGAAAGAGAACACGCCATTACCTCGATCCTAAACAAATCCTCTGCCCTCCAGCTTTTTGAGGCGCTGCTATTTTCTGCCTGGTTAAGCACTCGCTTTAATTGAACTGCTGGCGAAAGCAACAACATCCAAAGAGTCGCGAAAGATAGAACAACGCCGTCCTTTTGATCAAAACAGTTTTTGTTCTCGACCGAAACCGTCACACGGGTGATTTGAGCTTTGTTTAATTTGTTTAAAAAGGGCATATGAGAGTCGCAGACAGGATTACAAAAGTCCATCAAGCAAAGGGCACTGACGTCTCAAGGAAAATTATCACTTAGCAACAGACGTCTGACCGTTAGAGATCGGACTGACGCTAATTTGTTCAAATTTATTAAAGTGAGTTTGATGAGTTTTTGTGAAAGAAATAACAGAGGGAGGAGTGAAGGCAAGAAGAGCAATCACGTTGGATTGAACCATGAGGTCAAGCACAGTTTGATAATGAGGGAAGCGAGGCTGACTGTGTCTGGACCTCCGTCACTCCGCTGTTTCTGTACTCTTCAAAGAAGCCGATCGAAATTTCTAATTTTACTGCAGCTCTACAATAATGCAGTAATTATTTTCTCAATGTATAAATACAAGTAGCAAAGTAAACTTCATGACGCTGGTAACTCGAGGTACATCAAGGAATTGACAAAAGTCGTACAACCACGCAAAGTATCCGGGGAGGTTTTCATCGGGCGTTATTGAGAAAATAGCCTTATTTAAGTAGTAATTTGAGTGAACTGACCCTTTAAATGGACCAGCAGATGAGAGGCCAGTTTATTTGAGTTAAAAAAAATATTAAAAAAAATCCCAGGACAAATAACACCCCAAATAATTATCAACCCCAATACGCTGCCTGTGTTGCCGACAAATTTATTAGTTGAATTTGTGATTTTTTTGTTTTTTAAAGGCTGAAAATTCTGTTCATTTGTAGTAACTGTTTATCTAGTAACATGAAAAGAAATACAATTTCAATGCTGGCATTGTGTCAGCTAGCACGTTATCTGATGTTAGTGTTTGGCTTTAAATACAACCCACTGAAACTGAACAACAGACTGCAAAATAATCTTAAAAAGTGGATAGATGGTGCGTGTGTTGGTGTTTGTATCGTTTGGCCCAACAGAAAACTCAATATTTTACCGACAGTATCGATAATTTAGGTTGTAGCCTCATAGAAAAGTTTGGAAAAACAAAAACAAATCTTCTCTAACTCTCAAAGAGACTGGCGCCAACAGATGCTTGAGCTTTCTCGATTACATTCAAATTTCACCCGGAGTATCAACGTAGAAAATCATCTCCAGCTGACGAAAGGTTACGAAACCAAAGGCGCTACTGGAATCAATTCAGCGTTGTCTTTGTCCCAATTATGCCGAGCCTTCTGGAGGTGTCACAGATTTGTCCACAGGCTGTGTTAGTTAATTTGTTCTCTACAGTTTGTGATAAGAGACAAACTGAAACTGTGAGTGGTCACATTAATTAAACTGCTTTCCAGCTGTCCACTTCCCTCAGCAAAGTTTCTTTGTTCACTCAGTGAGCGTTTAGCAATTTAACTCAAAACACAAGGGTCCCCTCTGTTCCCTCTTCAGTGTTGTATTTCCCCGGAAATTGTCTCATCATCACTTGAACTTCCTCATTTGTACATTTTTTTTTAATTAATTTTTTTTATGCATTTCCTGTAAAACGCTCGTTTTTTTTCTTCTTCACATTTTAGACAGAGACATTAACTTTCAAAGATGATAAATTGTCAGAACTCAAACTCTGAAGGCCTGTATTTATATTCACTTTTAATATTGCATATTTGCATATCAAAAGTATTTTTTTTCCTTGTTTGTAATTAGATATTCTTAAATTTCTGCCTTCGGATGAAGAGACCGCTACGTTAACCAGCCGTCATTACGAAGGTGGGCTGCTGCAGTTAAATTAATTAACCCTCTTTAACACTCACCGGAAAATTCTGTCGCCGTTTTTTTTTAAGAGCATCGGCCCATTTTGAATTCATTTAGATGAACTCAACGTTGTTACGGTACCAACACCGCCGCAGCAATAGTGCATTATGTAAGTAACAGGAGTATTTGCACAGAAAAATGGTATTGGGGCACATATTTGTTGAATCACTTGTCAGCTGCACACTGTATTCACTTTAAAGCTGTTTTTCCACTGCATGCTACTTGCCCTTCTTTTGGTTTTCCTTTGGGCAAAACTGTGTGGATAATACCGGAGAATGTGATATTTTTCTTGGTGTCAGCCGAGGTTCGTTTAGTCAATACTAAAAAGCGACATCCAAACCCTGGAGAGCACTAGAATCATTGCTGCACAAACCCGTCAGTCAAGCTACTATAGTGGCCGCCATTTTTTTTTTTTTTTTTTATTATAGCCCGTACTTCTCGAAAAATGGACAACCCACAAAACCACGCCGACAAAATGATCCAACGCGTTGAAGGTCAATGTATATTTTGATTTACTCTACATGGTGCATACTTTCATTTTTCCCACTTTACAAAGTGTTTATTAATCAACGTGAGCATCTCTTAATTTCAACTCTAAGGTCCGTCGGTTAAAATGATAGACCACTCTATGGGACAATATTAATTATGAGTAAAGACATAGGAGCTGAGAAACGGAATAGCAAGACACCAACCTACACTTGTTATTCTGACTCTCTTCGATCGGGTATAAATAAATATTTCTGTATATGCCATCAGATGGTCTTCTGAGGTTTCATGTAGTCGAGTAAACCAACTCCACAATTTCCATCAAAAACAGGACTCACGATCAACATCTTCTTGTTCTGCAGAAGCCCTGCTGCTCGATATCAAACTGTAGCTTGCGATCAGACGGTATATTGATTTCAGATATTAAATGTCAGGACCTACGAGTCAATAGAAACATCTTCTATATTTCATTCGCTGTTCGTATAGACACTGGAGCTATCTCTGCACCTGAACTCCATATTCTGATGTGTGCAAATATTAGCCTCGCCATAAGCAACCACCCGGTTTCATCACAGATTTACCATGTGCATATAACGATTAGATTTGGTTGATACATTTCTGTATGAGATTCATTAGTTTTGTGTTTGTCTGCTGTCTGGCTGCTTACTCAGCTATCAGGGGACACTATTATGGCACGCTAGATACTATCTTTATGTCCCTCCAGCTGGGAGTCCCCGTGACAAAGACATGAGGATTTTCTAACTTCCTCTAAGTGGCACAAACATCCCGACACTGAACTTCTCTGAGCTTTTAGACTTAGTGTAAAGTCACATTGCATCAGTGCACTGAAGTGAGCTCCTCCGAGACACGCTGGTGGACATCTGTCACCGGCTGCTGTGTCCTGAGGTTACTGAGACAACCTCCCCCCCAAAAAAAAAGAAAAAAGAAAAAATGACACTGAATTATACATAAGTGCAAGTTCATTACCATGAATGTTGCTGAAAGTAATTAACTTTAAAATGTTCTTTTGTTCATTGTTTGACTGTTCGACAATCACTGGGGATTAAACCTGAAATGAGAATCGACAACAGCCTCAACTAGCGTGTTCGAGAGAAGCAAGGCAAAATGCAAACAGCGAGGAGTTAATTTGAAATTCAGTGACAATAATTGACTGTATTCACATGATATAATGCGCAAGTGCTTAAATCAACACATGGCTGAAAATGAAAATGACTAACTGAGTGTTATACAGAAATCAGCGACATCAGCTCAAGAAAGCTTGAGTGTTAAATGTGCAAAAATGAATGAAAGACTGAATGGTTGTGCTGTGTCATTTTCATTTAATTCACTTTGAAAATAGTTAGCTGATGCTGGCTTACGTAAGAAAAGACTGAACCACTCCCAGGAACTGGGAGAGGAGTTGGCCAGATGATTGTTCAAGGAATAGTTAGATTTCTTTCTTCTTTATAAGAATACATTTCATAAGGAGATGAATACCACCCTGTTCTGTCTGTACCAAGCTGCGACCAACAGAGACGTCACCCGTTGGTTTGTGAACCCTCGAATTCGGATTTTAGACGGCGCCATCCTGCTAGTTTGGAGCAGTTTGGAGCTGGTGGTGACCATATTTGGACGAGCTGAGGGGGAGCGAGCGGTGGATCTGACTCGATCCGATTGAAATCAAACAGACATGCCCCCAAAAACGTATTTTCTAGTTATTGACAGGATTGTTTTCACATGGACGGCCGGAAAACTAATGAGAAGGAGTGACTTTAGCGAGCAAAACCGAGATATGGCTGGGAAATTTGATTGACTTAGAATTTTAAGAGACTAGTTGAATGGGAATCTATGGAGGCTTTTTGAAACCAACCTCTAGCGGCAATTGGTGGTATTGCAGCTTCAGGCACTTCCATTTTGGCCTCATATTTCAGACCCGGAAACTACGTCCACTTTTATATACAGTCAATGGTCTGTACACTAAATATAAAGCTAAAGCCAGCAGGTAGGCAGCTTGTCTTAGCTTTCTATAAAAGCTCAACTTCCTCAACCTTGCCTCAGAAATATTTAGTTTGTTTATCACTCAATTGGTTTCCCAGTTAGGTTCACTGACTGGATTATGTCCAATGACTTACTACATTTATGGACTCCACTGGAGTTTCATTGAAGTAGTACGGATGGATGTACAACGTACAGAACCGTGACACCAGAGTCCAGGGTTTGGGTTAGGTGGCAAACTATTCTGGTTAAGGTTCAGAAAAGATCAGGATTTTTTTTGGTCAAATGTAAATAAACCTGTGTCAAGTCACTGTTGACTTTTCCTGTGTTAAGTCCGAATTTTGTCTTTCCCTTAACATTCACCAGCCTTAACCATAATCAAGTTTAATAATGCTGTAGTCACTGTGAGTAGATATATGTATTTCAAAAGCCGTTGCTAGGGAACACTTAACTAATATATTCAGTCGAAAGTTGTTTCCAATTTGCCAGATAATTGAATCAGCAATATTTCCCCATTATCTTAATAGAAATCCAGACTTCATTTGCTTTTACTTTATTAGATGTTAACT
Source organism: Embiotoca jacksoni (assembly GCF_022577435.1). Taxonomy (NCBI): domain Eukaryota; kingdom Metazoa; phylum Chordata; class Actinopteri; family Embiotocidae; genus Embiotoca; species Embiotoca jacksoni. The sequence goes on along the minus strand of NW_027185230.1, from coordinate 14,202,976 downwards.
CTTGTATATAAACATAATTACACAGTACATCTAGTTTTTTTTCTGTACAAAAACAGAAGTGCATAAACAACAGCTTGTGTTTGACAGGGGGTTTATGTGCTCTTGGCCGAGGAACTGAACCTTCCTGGAGACTTGTCGTCACCGTTAGGTTACCAGTTAACCATCTGGGAAGTCACTGCTTCTGGACAAGCAGTAGTCAAAAGCTAAACTAACCATCTCGAGGCTCTGTAGCTTCACATTTAGTGGTAAACCCAGTATCATGGCAAAGCGTGAAATAGACACGCCGGTCCACGACAGGAAAACGTGAGATAGTCACACTGACTGTCTAGGGGTGACAGTTACACATTTTGAAAGCGTGAAACTTACACACACATAAATGTCACGTGACACAGGATCATGTGACCAAGGTACAGAGGCAACAAAGGATCTTTTTTTGGTCTGTATTGGGAGGTAGGAGGGATGGCATTAGTCACAGACTGCCACGTGGGATGATGTTCTTTCCCCTAACCCCAACCATGTTCTTTTTCCTTGTATATCACATGGCTCTTCGCATGCAGGAGGCTTCATTTTCATCCACTACAGTAAAAAAATGTGCAACTGTCACGCCTAGATAGGCCAAAGCGTGGCTGGCTCACGTTTCGCTGTAACGGACCGGCGTGTCTATTTCACGCTTTGCCATGATACCAGTTGTTAGTGGTTTGACAAGAGTGGGGTATCATTTTTTGTCATCTAAGCAAATTTGTATTTCACAAAATACAACTATTTTGGAACTAAATCGAGGCCAACGCTTGTTTTTCACTCAGTGCAGGGTGCCTCTGTAATGGGACAAGTAAAACTTACAAGAGGGACGAAGAAAAGAAGTTTGAAAGTCAGCCACGGCTCTTGAGATTGTTTAGCACAGCGCACAGGCATATAAACCAATTATATCAAAAACTAGTTCACAATTTGTTTGTGGCACTTTGCTGAAGGCTACGATAGCGGAGGGCGTGACTCGCCTGCTGCAGTCAGTTTTGTTTCAGATATCTCGAGGCTTAAGGGGTCATTCGGGGACAAACGTTAAATGCTTATGTTGTCCTTTGGGGGTTGGTAATGTGGTTTTTAGTGGAAAAATGTTGCTAGTTTATGTTTGCATACTTTGGGACTGATTTACTTTTGATTATATTATAGTAGAGCAGGGAGATCAATGCTGTTTGTAGGCACAGGTAAACAAAGTAATCTTCTTTTGTGAGTTTTATATGAATGAGCCAAACCTATTAGCACAGTGGTCTTTTACACCAACAACAAAACCCACCTGATCCTACTTCTGTAGTTAAAAATTCCTCCTTTTCACTTTGCGAACATTGATTTGAGAGTTGACATTGAAACCCACAACCTGGAATCCACAACACCGAATCACTATGCAGCCTGTGTCAGATCCCCTTTGATTATTTATTGCTTTCTCTTAAATTGTGCTGCTGAGGGGACGACGAACTCTGCAAACCAAACATGTTCTCAGACGCAGCTCTGCGCCATCTATTGTCAGATAAAGAAAACGAATGCATCTGATTCAGTGTGACAGAATGAAATGTACACCAGGAGGAGGAGGGATTAAGCTGATCCCCACCAACAAGAAAATGTAATGATCACAGGCATGGAAATTAAATACGGAACAGAAATCCCTTTTTTTTTTTTTTTTTTCTTTCTTTCTTTCTTTCCCCGAGGCAAATCACACACACAAAGACACGTTCTTACGCACCACAAACTACTGGCTTATATGTACAGCTATGATGGACCACAGTGCAGGTGAAGCTGGGTTTGCTGTAGTGTGAGAGAGAAGAGAGACCATTTTGCTGCTGCATGCTGGTCATCTTTGCACTTTAGCTCATCCTCCTCCAGACACGGTAGCCTTAATAACCTCTTAGATGCTGTGTAACCGCTCCTCCCCTGAGACATGGCTGCCAGTTCAACTCGTGCGTGTGCGTAGCAAAGAAGACATGCACATATCAGCGCTCCTTTTTTCACAGAAAGTAGAAATTCACTTTAGTATCTGTCTGTCCCTCTCTCTCTCTATGTTTCTATCTCGATCTCCCTATGTCTCGCTATCTCTCTTTCTCTGTCTCTGTATCTATTTCTCTCTATGTCTCTCTCTCTCTCTCTCTCTATTTCTATCTCTATCTCTTTCTCTCTCGCTCTCTATCTATCTCTATTTCCTTCTTTCTCCCTCTATCTCTCTCTATCAATTTCAAATCAATTCAATTGGCTTTATCGGCATGACTTTGGATTAAACATGTTGCCAAAGCATAAATTCTTACATAAATAGTAGAATATGAAATATAGATATATATATAGATATATATAAAATAATATCAATTGCTATCTATCTCTCTCTGTCTCTATCTCCTTATGTCTCTCTCTGTCTCTCTCTCTCTCTGTACCCACTTCAGTGTAGCACCCGGGCAGCAAATGTAATTGCTAAATGATAGTTATTGAACTCAATCCTCTTTTTTAGAAATACATTGATCATAATGATACAGAGATAGCACCACACTCTGACTAATGCACACACTTCAGCAGCACTCCTGACTTCAAATAGAGCAGCTTCACACCCACACCCATCCCACCCCCCACCCGCTGCAACCTCTCAATAATGGACCAGGGCCCCTTAAGTGATCTCTAATGGAAGCTCTTAGGGGAGGAGACATTCATTCATATTCCATATTTCATCCTGTAGCAGTACCAGCACCGCTGCAAATGGGTCAAAGAAAATGCCTTTGCACACAGGGCTTTTTGACTCTCCAGGGAATTGCCATGGCCAGAAGGGGAGGGAGGGGGGCTGATGAGGCCGCTGGTAATCCAGATTATGTTGGGACCCCCCCCCCCCCTTTCCTAATCTGCATTAATCCAAAACAAGCAATGTGTGGTTTAAGAACACGCCAGGCCATATGCGACAGTGTTGACAAATATAGCTTTTACACATCGTGTTTGTCAAAAAAAAAAAAAAAAAAAAAAAATCTGAATAGATTGACATTTGGAAAATATGTTTCAATCGTACCTCATGTTCATTCATAGCCGGTCGCTCTGCCAACTCCAAACCATTAATCTGGGTGACTCAAAAAAAAAGAAAGAAAAAAAAAAGGCGCTCCTCAGTTTGGTGTATTATGCAAATTGCTTGCCTTGCAATTTACACTGTAATTTTGTGATGAAATTAATCAACACTGTTTAGGGTGCAGTTAAAAAGGAACTCACTGAGAATTATGACACCCTGGAATGAGGGATCGGGAGGAGGAGGAGGAGGAGAAAAAAAAAAAAAAAAAAAGCGCAAGCCTTGCTAATTAGCCACCTGCAAACAGGCGCGTGGATCGTCCCGCTATCATTCGCACAGTGTTGTGACTTGTTTTCTCCATTCACCGGCGAGCAGAGAACAGCTCAAACCATAATGCTTCGTAATAGACAAAAAAAATAAAAAAAATAAATAAAAAAGAACAGGGTTGGCTGTGAGGCCAACATGAATGCTTGTCGCCGATGTCACAGGAATACAAAAAAAAAAAAAAAAAATCTGAAAAAAGGGGGCGACAGAAAGCGGCATTAAATATTGATGCTGCTTTACAACATCTGCTGCGTGGCGTTTATGAAATATTCAGGGATATACACGCAGGGGAAGGGGAGATAGGCTACATGCTGTGTTTGTCATGGTCCTTGGGTGAGCCGGGTTTTTTTTAGTTTTTTTTTTTACAGTATATGTGCTGAGCTGTGGAACGGAGCATGAACACACGGGGGGGGGAGCTACTGGAATAGAAGAAGAAGAAGAAGAACGCACGAAACGTCCGGCGTGAGCGCAGAGCAGCAACAGGAACGTTCGCAGGTGAACTCTGAGGGGTGATTTAGGCCGAGAGGTTGTCGGCGTTTCATTGTAATGACAATCAAAGCTCGCACACTGGAAAAAAAAAAAAAAAGAAGATTGTTCCATCGTGTGTCTCCATCTGACTCCACCCTTTTTGTTTCCCTTCCACCGCCCCTGCAGTCCCTCATGCAGCCGCTCCCTCTCTGCGCCTCCCTTCCTCCCTTCCTCCTCCTCCTCCTCCTCCTCCCACCCAGAGGACCCGCTAATTCAAAGACCAAGCGCCACCTCATATCTGCGATCAGTCGGGTTTTTAACCAAACTCCCCTTATAGCCTGTCGACACATCCCGAGGTTCAAAGAAGACAAAAGGAAGCGTGGCTGTGGAAAAAGCCCCCCCGCCCCCCTCACCCCACCCTCCCACTCCACCTCCCATGAATCTTTTAATCATGACACTGACAGAAACTTTTTTCTTTTTTCTCCCCTCTATTTCCCCTCGGTATATATGCCAGTATTTTTCTCTTCTCCTTCTTCTCTTGTTTTTAACATCCCACACCCCCTTGCTCGCTCTCTCTCTTCCTTTCCTCACCGCCGTCTTATCAAATAGCCTCCCCCCCCCTCCTCTTTTTCCCTCTCCCTCTCTATTTGACAGCACTCTCCCCTCCTCCTTGTCTGCCTACTGTAGAGCCTTAATGAGTACACTGGCAAGGCCTGTAAATTATTCAATAACTCGGAGAAGAATCTCTGATTCCTCCCCCTCTCCTCCCCCTCCCCCCCTCAACACACACACACACCCTACACCCCCCCCCCTTGTTATTCCGAAAATAGATTTTCTTTTTTTTTTTTTCTTCTGTCGGGAGCGAATCATTCACAGCAATTACAAATTGAGACCCTCATTTCTGTCCTGATGGAGTTGTGAACGTGAGATTTGACACCACATTTGTGAAATATTGGGACAATTATGATCCCATTTACTTTGCACACGTCTCTGCGCTGACATTAATAACGTTGAGACGCTGGAAGTATATTTTTACGAATTCGAAACCAGCTCGTCACATCCCCCGTGCATGTTTATAATTAGTGGAAAATCAGATGATTATGCAGTGATGTAAAATTTTTTAGCTTCATCGAATTTTTTTTTGGAAGCTGAACAAGATATAGACTGTGCGACTGATACTGGAGTTTTGGGGCCGATGCCAGTACAGATATTAGGGACCAAAAAAAAAAATCTGATATCGATATATTGACCGTAAAGTGGTTATTAAACTCTTCTAACAAAGATATGTCATACTGGCAGAATATGTTACAGCTTAACAATAAACTAGATTGTCCAAAATGACATCAGAGGACTGAAATGATAAAATTCACTCTTCAAATAACTACATTGTTAAAAAAAAAAAAAAAAAAAAACCTGAACTAAAACAATTTCTAAATTACTGCAAGCATTGTTTTTTTGCATTACTTTCTATTAAAAGATACTTTTTCATACACCGCTATCTATATACATGTGATAAACACAACCAACCGATAAATCAGTCAGGTTCTGTATGCAAGTTTTAGTTTAAAATCTATCACATTATAATTGCCAAGTCAGAACTTGATTAAAGGGCCACTGCACTTTCAAACATCAGTTTACTTTAAATTACTCGACCTTAGCTTATGAAAACACTTACATTATGTCTTCTATGGCTTTATGGGAAATTAAGGAATACAGAGTTTTATACTCAAAGTCTGAATCTCTTGTCGTACCTATTCTGAAAATCTGTCTGTTGCAATCCACCAACTTTATTTATGCAAATTGATGCAGTTCCCCTCGAAGTAAATATGGTTTCAGCACATGCATGCAGATAAGGTTGTTGGTTGAGTTTGAGCCGCACAACTAGAAACCTGATTCTTTAACCCAACTCGGTAACTCCAGAGGCAATAATGCCATCATAATCATCAGAATAAATCTCACCAGATATATTTTTATAAAGTAGTTTTAAATTCATGATGCAAACTTTTTGTGAAAAAAAAGAACGACTTAGAAAGTTGTGTAATATATGCTGAGCGAAAAGTATTTATTGCTCTAAAACTATTCAATCATCTCCTTTAAACCGAATGGAAAACCGGTGTAAGTTAGTACAAGTGGGAGATATCTGATCCTTTTATTTGGTTCTAAAAGCCATTACAAAATTGTGCCGAGCTTCACGGTTAGCACAGGACCCCGTAAACATGTAAATGGCTTTTCCATGCTCTAAATTATAGGTTCTACTGTTATAATGATATAAAAGGACAAAATATTTTACCATGAACAGCAAAAAAGTGTAACTACACTGTAAACAAATAGCTGGGATTGATTTGTGCCCTGTTGCACAGGTAGATCACGTTCTCCCTCATTTTAAACACTTGGTTAAGGGAGACATTACACCCTGTATAGGACCGTAGTGTGCCTGAAAGTTAATTTTGGAAAGTACTAATACTGTGCTCATTTACCTCAGCTTCAGTATTTCCGGAAAGTTTTCAAGTGTCATTCTATTGAGATGTCATGTACAGTCACACACACACACACACACCATTCATTCTTTTTGCTTTTTAAAGTCAGAACTTAGCATTATTTTTAGCGTGTATAGCCTCAAATATTCTTAGGGATAAAAAAAATAAAATAAAAAAAAAAAAAGCATAAACCAGTTATACTTAATGGGAGAAATACAAAAATGTATACAAAAAAAAAGAAACCACATAATTGAGTTTTTCTTGAGGAGAAAAAGGGTGAACAGCTTGAATATGATTTTACATGTTTGGTTACAAGCCACTTCTGACCCTTACTCAGTGGGCGTGATTCTCTGGCTACCTACACACTGGCTATTATTGGCAGATATGTCAGCACTTATAAAACAGACTGAATTACATTTACATGTAAGGTGCTCGTCCGCAGCTGTCCTGCAAAAGCTCTTGAAGGAACAACTCTTGATGGTACACCACAAGTACACCAGTCAAGGTCGCATTTGAATGCACCTTCACTGTGGGCACAGATAATTGGTCTCTTCGGGGAGGGTTCCTGACTCGTTTTGCTTTGAAAATTCACACAACAAAGTATGGGATTTCCAAATGTCTTTTGTGGCTGTTTAAATCTGCTAATTGGGATTCAAGCAATATTCACAAGCCCCCAATTTCCATCACACTGTTTTGGACTTGCAGTCACAGCAGCTTCTCAACTCTTGACGCAATTTGTTGGACAAGAGAGCATATCTTATCGTCTGCGCCGAATATTTTAACTGAATTGGACAGAATATAGTCAACGTCCTTCGATTCAACTGCATGAAATCACTGTAAAGCAATTTCAACTGGAAATATTTGTGTGTTTTTATCATTTAAGATTTATATAGGCTATGGATCTATTCAATGACTGGGTCTTAAAATACATTTATCTGAATATATAATCCTTAAAATTTCACTTCAGTTGTGGTTGACTTGGTGGCAAGAGTGGTTGGCACCAGCAAGTGCGGTTTAATGCTGCAGGTCCTAGAAATATGGGGGCAGTAAACACTCCTTGAGCTACTTCATTAAAAAAAAAAGTAACTGGTGTATCTATTTACCATGTCGCCAAACAAACATTGTAAAGAAAAAGACCATATCTTGATTTGTAAGAGCAATGGTAAATGTAGATTTTGATGCTACCCTCAATGATAAACATGTGCCCGGTGACTGATTGACAATAAAAGTTACCCTATTTTTCTCAGGTTGAATAGTTTTAGCGTAAAGCTGCAGCAGTAGAAGATGTTGCATCAGCAGTAGCTTAATACACCTCTAATATGGCCATGCGAGGCATTTAAGTAACAACGGTAAATTGTAGCTTGTAGCGATAACTTGCATGTGAGGCGTTTAGGGGACGACTGCGAGTTATAACAACAGAAAACGACCTGGGATACACTCTCCCCCTCTAAACTGCATGGAAACTAAAAGATTTGTTCCGCAATGTGAAATAATATTTTAAAAAGTAACGGTTAATAATCTGTACCGGCAGTGAACATTTTTGAACAATACCCAGCCCTATTCACATGAAAATATCCAACACGCCTATAATACTTTTTTCCCCCAGATACGATTTATTTGATTTCATAGCATTTATCATCACGATGATGGTCAAGGGTTACTTTGTCTGACCAGTTTGTTTTTGATTCGTTTTTTTGCTTTCTACTTCATAGCAAATGTCATCACCAGCACAACGATGGCCGGGCTCATTTCATTAATGAAAACTATGTATAGAGACGCATTTTCATGACAGAATGTTAACATACTGAAAAGCTATTCCGGAGAAATCCTGACCGTAACAGACCATTAGTATTAAACCGTTTGGATTTCATGGAAATCTTCTAAATTTATCTAATCTAAACCTAAATTTCACTTCACTGGAGGTCTTGCATTGAAAATCCGGTGAACAGCTCCAGTTACATGACACAAATCATCCCACTTCCATGAAAGAGAAATGCCTCCCCGAAACTACGGCATTAAAGATCACTGAGGGAATTGACATTTGTAAGGGCTCAGCATTATCATCTCAACCGTTCACCAGTTATTGTACACACACACACACACACACACACACACACACACACACACACACACAGCACACACACACTCGTATACACAGACACACCTCCCCCCCAGAACCGAACACTCCATCACATGGGGTGTCGGAGGAGGATCAAGAGATGATGAAACGGCTTCATGCGCCATAGAAGATGCTGCACTTTTGATCAGATCCCCCAACCCCCACCCCCGCCTTCCTCTTTCCTCCCCCGCTGCTTCCCTCCCGTTTCTCAGCTGATGTGGGGAGCAAATGCGCCTCCCTGAAAATGAAAGAGAACAAACAAATGAGATTGGGTGTGTTGACCACCCCACCGCCCTCCCGGCCCCCCTATCCCACCCCACCCCTGAAATATGCCTGATCTGATGCAGGCGTACAGCGTTAAAGTAGAGTTAGTCTCTCCGTGTTCATTTTGGTGCGCGGAATGGATTTATTGCTTTCAAGAGAGACCGGAAAGAAATCAAATTCATAATTCATGATTCTGGGATATAATGTGTGACCTGCTTAATTAGCGGATATGGAGAGGGCAGGAGATGGTGGAAAAAGTAGTGGGAGGGTGGGCCTTCATGTGAAAACAAAGAAGATGGATGATGCTTGGATGTGTGCAGGTGAAAGAACATTTATTTTCTCCTCCATTTTAGCTATTTGCACATTTGTGACGTCCACGGTACTTTAAATAAGACTCACAGGAGTGTTTCTGAGGTTAAGGTCAGGCACCAAACCCATTTGGTTGAAGTTAGACGAAGATATTGGATCGGCATCACCCCCAGAAATCCAGTATCGCCCCTTTTTTGATTTTGCACGGCGCCAACTTGCTAGTTCGGAGCGGTTTGGAGCCGGACGTGACCATATTTGGACGATCTGGGGGAGGAGCTAGCTGAGGGATCGGATTTGATCTGATTGGAAACCCGAGGACACTATGCACCGCCCACCTATAGTGGAAACCTGACTGCACCGCAGGCCTGTCAATCAAACACCTATAACACATTTCTCTAAAAAGGTGCGACTTAAGTGAATGACACCATGATAACTTGTAGAAAAAAATTTGTTGACTTTCTATTTCGTGAGAACAATTTTATGGGAGTCTATAGAGTCTGTTTATTTTTTTTTTGGAGCCAACCTCTAGTGGCCCCTGGTGGTATTGCACTGTATTTCTTAGACCCCAGTAGTTACGTCCACTTTTATATACAGTCTGTGATATGGTTGATGGTAGTTGAAGTTTGTGTAATTTGAGAATCTGGTGAATTGCCAAAATAGTTTCGGTTTGAAGAATAAAAACCACACAGGTAGTTTTTATTTTTTTTCCCTGCCCTCAAATACGACTAAGGACAGTTTCCTAAATAAGTGCTCCTGGTTACGATTAGGTACAAAACCCCGGTTAGGGTTAAATAGTGGAAGATAGTGGATTAGCATCGGCCCGAAAAATCCGGAATCAATCAGGCTGTAGTTCTTAGCTCCTGTTTAGGAAAAAAATTAAACTAGAAAGAGTTTTTAGGAGCTTTAATAAATCAAACCCTAAAGAGGTTTTTAAAATTGTGACGGCGGCTTATTTTGAGACATTTTCGGGGGCTTTAAGGTCACAGAACAGTGAACGAATGTAATCAGCGGCGGGGTTCTTGCAGAGATAAAAAAAAAAAAGTCGTTGCTTCTCTTATTGTATGGATTCACCGACCATTTCGGTGGTAGTTTGTTTTTTTGCTGCGACTGCCGGCTTTAATCAGTTTCGCTCTCCCCGCTGCAACAAATCTGACATTTATGACTTGGCCGCTGGTTGATTAATATCGCAGTAAAATAAAATTCATCCATCGCCGCGCTGTGCTGAAAGCCACTGTCTCCCAAATGAGACAGACAAATCAGAATAACTGGCCGTGTCTGGCACTCCCATTCCTCTGTGTAAAGAGGACAGACGTTCCATTTCTGATCGGATAACGCGACCTTGTCTCGCCATCGCTCTCTGTTTGTCAGCTGCTTTGTGTATCTATCCTCATGCTGTTTTCAGGTCCCTGACTCAGAAATCCATGCAGCTGGCAGGGATAGGACTCTGCAGAGTAAAGAGACTTGTGAGGCTAGTTTTTTTTTTTGTTTTTTTTTGCCATACTGAAGATTTGCCATGACTTGTAATAGCAGTATTTTTTTTTCCCTCCCTTAGTAAGTGGGGCAGTGATAGTTAGAAACTGGAACTGCATCTGCTGCACTCTATCTTGTGAGAAATCTCGTAATAAAATGGGCAATTTAGATTATCCGCAGCTCTTCGTTCCAATTTTGTGTCGTGTCTTCTAATGGGAGGATGAAATTTATATACCAGGATGTCTGTGTTCCTGATAAAAGAGGACGAAATAAAAGCAAGAAATTAGCCAAAGCTAGAAGATTATGATTATTCTACTTTGATTATGACAAAAAAAAAAAAAAAAAGAATTCCTTTTGTGTCTTAGAAAAAAAACGGATCCTCCAGGAATAATATATTCATATCTGTGAAGCTTTCTCCTGCGTTATTGAAACCCTGCTGTACTTCCCCCCCATGCTGCTTGTGCTACTTTTGCCGGTATGTTGAATATGATGTAAATCTTGACTTACAGGAGAAACCTGCTCCAATTTAATATAATAGCTGCTTTTTGGGAGAATGCTTTACTGTATATTGCCATCGGTTTAAAGCCCTGAGCTTGGTGAGGCCATAAAAAAAAAAGGTGCTGCCAATTTCCTGCCCGGGTTCATTGCTTTTGGTTTCAGTGGAGACCTTGATAGCTATGCTGCACTATAACGCGCTTCTATATTCGAGATAAGAGCCTTTCCTGGGCCCCCGGTTGCCTACAGAGTGCAAGGGAAGGGTAAAATGCAGATCAGCGACTGCAGATACTGGGATGGAAAATGAGAAAAATGCAGAGCTGAAAATCGACCCAATAACGCCCACTGTCTGGTGCCTATGAAAACCTAAAGCCAACGCTCCTCTACAATTTAATTTGCGCGCTATAGTATTCATGGAAAGTGGGAATTAATTGAAAAGCTGCTAAATATTATAGTTTATCAGCTCGTTTTGAGTCCCCTGTAGGACGGCTCAGTTTTTGTCCCGCAGTCTTTTCTCTCCACTGTTTCTGTGGTCGTGACCAAGGCCTGCCCGGCACATCGAAAATAGGAGTGTTTACGGAAATATTCATAACCTTTGCATATTTAAAATTTGTGTCATTTCTGCAAGTGAATATTTAAGGAACTTTTTTTTATATAAAAGCATAATATTTACTAATCCTCTCCATAAATACAAATTGTGCACACATACACTTTCGCACAATACAAATACAGCATGCGACGTGGCCTTTTACACCACTCCGATGTGAATAACTGTTATTTTACATAACTGATGAACAGTTGGATGTTAACATCACCATTAATGCTACCGCACGTAGGCTTTGCAATTAAATTCCTGATGTTAATGTCAGTAGATGCTCAATGAAAAGCGGTCGGTCGAATACTAGAAGTTGAATTCCTCGAGATACCGTAACAGAAATACAGGCGTCAATAAAAGAGCGACAGGCAAACCTCAAACGGTTGAAAAATGACGTGGAGCTCGTGATTGAAATATGGCATCTGTGTTATACGTGTTACATATGTTACACGTGTTGGCTTCATCAAACTGTTTTTATAGACATGAATGGAAACAATTCTGACGATTATGCAAGATGATTACAATAATTGCGATTGTGCGATTATGCAATAATTGTGACAGGTCTATGGACGAAGATACCTTCAGTTTAGGCTCCAAAAACCACGTGATTATAGTTTAGGAACTCATCAAGGCTTGAGTTAAATATGACACGGCTGCCACTTGGTGATCTTTAGGCACCAACACTACCTGTTCAGGGTTAATTTTATGTAAAAAAAAAAAAAAACGATGTAAACCATGTAAGTTTAATAAGCGACTTACTTGGGTGACTTCAAAGAACTGCACGTTGAGTTTAGCTTTCTCGTAGACTCAAATCTCGTGTCTCTGTGTTTGCTCCTTCCAACCACCTACGTCCTCCCTCCTATTTGAACATCGTCACTCTTTCTACTCTGTCACATGACCTCTTTCTTCGACACGGAGGTTCAGTGCCAACGCCAAAGGGCACCTTGTTCGTATCTCTCTGACACCAACGGCTTTGATAATTTGACATTTTTGCCAGCTTCGATATATTCACCTCATCAGTTAATAAGACAGAAGTGCCTGAAAAAGCAAAGAGGAAAGACAGCTGCCATCAACCTCAAATGGATATTGTGCTATCTTATTAATTTTCATAGCCCTAAGCTGTCATTTGTGTTTTCACAGGTCGTCTACCTCAAGAGGGCACGTCCTAATATGAGCCTTCCTGAGGACAGATATCAGCGTGGAGACAGAAGAGGAAGGTGAATGGAGACTGACATGCTGCTTCCCGAGACCCAGAGACTGTCAGCGCTAAAGTTTTTGGGCTTAACACCTGCTCTGGATCTGTTTGTAAAACCTTAATGAACCGAAGCCAGCAAGCTCAGTTCTGAGAAGAGGATCGAAGCGAGGTGACCCTGAGCACATGGCAGCTGCGAGGGATGCTCATCTGGGCAATTACGGGAAGCAAGCTGAGCTCTCCGGGGTTCAGGTAAGGCCTGCATCCTTTTCTTGTTGCTGGCAGTCAAAGCGTTCAGTTCAAGTTGTGGTCTTTTGGTAACTGGTTTAAGGCTTATCAGTCCCGTAGGCCAAAACCAAAACATGTTGCCATACTGCTATTTTCGATGTCAAACAATCAGGGTTCCCACGGTCATGACATTTCTGCAAAAGCAGAAACTGTTTTCAGGTCTGAAAACGGTTTCGAATGAACAAAATGTTTTGGAAAAGTTTTGAATATGCACTTTTTTTTTTTTTTTTTTCCGTTTTGTTAAAAATGTGTTCATCAAAATCTACAAACATGTCTACTGTTTCGCGACATTTGTTTCTCGCATACTCTACCTGCAACTTTGCGCTGCCATGATTGGTTGTGTCCCTGTCAGTCAACTGGTCGCTGACCAATCCCAAACCTCAACACTAGCCATAACCTCAATACTAGCCATAACCTCAATACTAGCCATAACCTTAACCCTCCCACAGGGATCACACAAAGAAGATCCCAAAAGGTTGGTTAGTTTGATTTGTTGTTTTGGACGGTGTCACGATTATGTAACTTTGTATGACTGAAATGTCTATACCAATGGCAGACCAGGGTGACCAAAACAGAAAAGGCCTACCGACCATCGCCTGTTGCCGCCAGCGTCTTCGTGAATGTTGGAAACAAAGTCCAGCCCCGAACCTCTTGAGGGGTCGGTCCGATTCCTTCAAGCTAAACTGAACGCAACAATCAGGACCAAAAAGAAACAACCACACGTCAAACGTGCAACGAACCTTTTCGCCTCACAGCAGACGTCTTGTTTATAGTTTTTATTTTTGACCATAGATCTGAACAGCAGCGTGGCGCTTTTGTAACATTTCTGTTCAAACGTGTCCGCTTGTTCGCCAAAGTACAGCTGTTGTTTTGTTTTTTTCTCCAGCTGGTAATTTTAAGAGAATTAATCCCAGGTATACCAGGACGGAGGGGTTTCAACCTTGACTTTGAAAAATTTTAAGATTCCTGGTACTACCCGGCTAATTAAAAGCAATCCACCACCACTTCTGGCATCCTTTTTCTTCTTATGCTGAGAGGTCAGCAGCAGTGGCAGCTTTCAGCCCAGGGACCAGTGGGGGTGTCTCTTAACTTGCCTTAATGAAACAAGGATAGAAGTGCACCAGCTGAGAGGGACTGTGAAACGGGAAGTTAAAAGGCAGCAAATGTCCTTATGTTGTGGCCAATGGAACAAAAAAATAAATAAGGTTGAGGCCTGTTTTTTAGTTTCAAAGCTCTGGGAGAAAAAAAAAGAAAAAAAAAAGCCAAAATGTCTTGTTTACGTGTTGTGCGGATGTAACTGCCGGGGCCCATTGCGATGTAGTGTTTGTATAGCTGGTGGCATTTGCATCTCTTCATCCCACGGAGAACATAAGCAATCAGATGGCGAGGGAGCTGGGAATCCTCCCTCCTCGTAATCTCAGGCCAAGAAGCAATGCTGAAATCATTTCAGACCAATGCGACATTTGGGATTAACTAAACACAAAGGAGTTTTTTCTTCTCCTGTCTTCCAGCCATATTTGGTTATTTTGTGTGTGCCAGCCGTCGAAGGGCCGCGTGCCAGATCTCTCTGCACAGGCCAATGAAGGCACAACTCAGCAGTTCGCCCCAGTGAATTTTCAGGGCAAGACGAGCAAACCCCCCTCCCCACCCACTCGGTGTTTTCTGGGAGTTCTGCCTCACTAAAGAGAAGCCCCGGCGGGTCACAGAGGGTGACGTTTGTAGTTCCTCAGCAGCAGCTATAAAGATATGCCTTGTGCCTTTTTACTGTTGGCTGCATTTTGCAGGAAAAGAAAAACCACTTGCTGTAAAGTTTCATATTTATTTACCATTTTCACCCTCTGATCAAGCGAAGTTTCATACCGAGTTCGTCCGCTTAATTTTTCACCTTTTATGTGGTGTTTACCAAGACGCACAGAACTGGATGGAGTCAAGGTTAATTTATAGGGCGGTTTTTATAGAAATAGTCTTTCCCTTCCATTTGGCTGCTTTCATCGTTATCACCTCTGGACAGCGAGGGAGCGGCTATTAAACTGTGTTCAATCATTCAGGAAATTAATTAAAGGCAAATCCTCGTCTCTTTGGTATAGTACCTGGCACTCGGTGGCGGACCAACGCACAGTCGCCGCTGCTCACTAAAACAAAAAGCTTTTGTCGTGTGCATCGCATGCTAGGATGCTGCTACGGGTCACCCACACACTTGATGTAACGCACACGGTGAATTATGAAACCTGTCGATCAAACCGAATGAAAAATGATGAGGGAAATTAAATAGCTGAATATCAATAGAAGAATATAGCCCCAGAAAAGCAGGTGATACATCACGTTAAACAGGTGCTGTGATGCTGCCAAGCGTATAAACGAATGAACCCAAAACGTTTTGTGACGATGAGACTTAAGATTTAAGACCAAAACCATTTTTTGGGGGGTAATTAGGAATACATCTTACATTTTTTTATCTCTTTTAATCTAAGTCGGTAAAAACCCACTTTGTCGTCGCAGTTTCAGTTTTAGAGCTAATAAATTTTGACAGTTGCCATCCATCTCAAACTCCGCTCTGTTTCCCTCACGGCTCACATGAATTGAACCGAAATAGAAAAGTTGCTTCCTGGTGTCATCATCATCATCATCTGACGTTACAGATGCCAACGATCAAAAGTCCAATTGCCAATCACAGAACTTAAAAGCCACCTTGCTAACTCTTGCACGGCCTTTTGGTTTTACCGTGCGACAACGGAGATTACCCCGAGAAAGAAACCTGTCTGCACACCTATAGTTTCAAATTTCATTTTAAAGACTTGAAACACGAGCTTCTGTATGGGCTGCAGCACTGCTGCTAACAAACATCCGTCTTGCTGTAATTCTTTGTCGATATCGTAGATCCAACGTTGATTTTGGTGTCGAAGCTTATTTTTGACCAGCATGATATGAACGTGCCTGCTGTCATTTTTGTCAAGATGGTAAATGATGATCATCCATAAAAAGAGATTGATGAGTAGAGCAAAAAAGACTTTTATCTCATGATTTTACTGTTGAAATATGATCTCAATGGAGATAGGGATCATTTAAGTGTGGGTAAGATATAAATGGACAAAGACCATTTCCTTTTGAAAATAGTGTAGGGGTGGCTTGGCTCCACCCACCTGTAGCTCACAACTTCAGTCTTCGCTGTGACCAACCAGTGACTCATAGGAGTGCGACGATGGTAAAGTCGAGCATTGGTTTCGAAATGTTGCTCCAACGATGGCGGTGGTAGAGATAGATGAAGTGATACGAACAGTTGTATAAACGGTATCAAATACAGCGGAACATAAACCGGAGCAAAAAGCAAATTCTTTATTTTTCATTTCCCAACATGGTGTGGCACTTTGCTCTTATTGCGGGATTGTTTTTGTTGTTTACATCTTAGCGAGTTTCACAGCATACCTCATATGGTCGTCGATGCATATTGGTCGGGAGGCTGCACGAATAGCCTCAAAATGAACTCGAGGTCTACGCCCAAGTATTAATGATCCCCCCGCCCCCAAGAGATCATGGCGAGAATGTTTTTGAGGACTACTTTGGCTTCAGATCTCAATATATTTAGCGTTCCTTTGCAATACTTTTCTTCTTCCATCCCTTCTGAGCCATTTCTTCTTCTTCTTCTTGTTCCGTATGACCTGTTGGTGTGCCGCTATGTAATATAATCTTATAACACTAGATTTCATTTATTTTTCTTTATTTCTTCAGCTATAATACACTACCAGCAATAAGAAACACTGCAGATACTACGAGTGGAGATGAAGTGAGACTTTTGGTGCCGATTTCCATTTTAAAAGGCAGCTCTCCGACAGTATTCAGCTTGCGGTTGTGAGCACAGCTGTAGCTGCTCTGGCTGGCTGCTACCAAAAAGCAGAGCCCCGGCTACAGCCCCAGTGGCAGATGGGCCATCCCAAGGCTGCAGTCGTAATCAAAGCCACAGTCTGTCTCGGCAGCGGTCAGCGAGAGAGCTGGTGACGTAAAAGCGTTGTGAGGTAATGCAAAAACTGAAAACACTAACTGGTCCTCACTGAAAACACACAGAATCCTGATGATTAACGCCAGATACTGCTTTCTTCCGGAGAGACCTCTTGATCTAAAGATCCGTTTAAGTTTATTTTCACTAATTGGATAACCGTGGTTATTGAGCAGAGCGTTACCAGCATATTTAAAACCCCAGTTCGGAGCATTTTTCAGTTGAGTTTATCGATACTCGGGCGTTGAGCTGAGAACAGCTGAGCAGACAAATGTCCTCAAAAAATCTAGGCGTACATTGGGATGCAACAAGTGGAAGCAAATCTCCAACGAAGTGTGGCCGGACCCCGTCAATTCACGGAGTGACTTTGGGTCCGGAAATACCAGGCTCAGGAAAGCGTGGGGTTTTTAGAAAATCCGATTTTCCATCATAAGTTGTACATCTATTAAATTTACGGCTTGATGTATTGAAGAAAATGTTTTGCCAGTCGTAAATGGAATTGGATTTGTTTGATTTTACTAAATTGTGCATATTGTGTAATGGTCAATACTTATTTTTTGGGGGTTGGACTCAGTCCTGGAAACGGCAGTGTTTATCCTCAAGGTTACAACTGCAGCTAACAGACACTCTTCAAGGCTTTCCCGCCTGAAATCCGCTCATCAATCGATCTTCCTGTCAGTCCCTAAAACAGTTCGTTGTTTCTTCCATAGTTCAACCGAGTGAGAGAGAAAAAAAAAAAAAAATCAAAGAAGGAGCCGCGTCTGAGTGGAGTTTTATTTCAGCAGTGAAATAAAATGGCTTAAATTTTACACGTATTCACATCCGACAGCCTGCACGGCAGATCGCAGCTGTGCCGCAGTTATTCCGAGTCTCCCTCTCTTCATTAGCGAGCCAAAAACGTATATTTTTCTCAGAACATTGATCAAATTTCCACCTGTTCTGTACCAGGATGAAATGAAAGTCTTTTCTCTGCTTTACAAGCTTTTACAAAATTCCCAGTGCTCTTCCCTGTAAGAAAGCCAGAGTGCTCCTTTTAGCCCGGGGACTAATGAAGCCTTTGCTTGCCTCCCCACATTTTGCACATCTTTCAATTTTCAGTGGCTGATCACTCCAACTGGTTTAATGTCTCTGGCCAACACTAATTCTCCTTTGCTTAGCGTACGTGCATATTCACATTTCCTGAGTGGTTTTTATACCTTCTGCCTTGTTTTGTGGAAAAAGAGCCTTCCCGCATTTAAACAGCTCTTTGTGTAACAAAATAAAAACCAAGATGTAAGAGGACATCGAACAGAAGAACTGAAGAGGATGAATGCGCCGCTCACCAGTATCTCTTTTTAAGAAAACGATAGCTTTAATTAAAACCGACTGTGCGCTGCTGTTTTTTGATATCGCGGACCCAATTAACGAAAATCCTGCTGAGAAAATGAAATCAATACTAATAAAATAGTTGTCAGTCCAACATGCTTTATATTTGTAGATATGTTTTCATCTAAACAATCAGAACGATTATTGAACACTTGATTGCATTTCTGATCGACTGATACATCCAGACAGCTGGCTCAGCGTTTCAGAGACAAGGTGGAACCCAACAAAATTGGCAGAAATGAAATTTGATGCTATACATCATAAAATGTGACCGCAGTCAAAGCGCGCCAGAGGACTGAGGGGATATACAAGTCAATAGGACCGTTCAGAGGGATCTCCTGTATGTGCAGGAGAGCGGTGGAGGGTTTTCATACGCAACTGTAATGGATGAGCTACAATTTGAGGAATGGCAATCCATAATTATTTCTAAGCGCCGTAGAGCCGTGCTTACTGTTGCTGCGCCAGTCGAGCTTTCGAGTCTCACAAGGCTCATGTGGTTTACAACGGTAATGATGGCAGATTTGCCACAGAATGTTTTTGTTTTTTTTTCCTAAACAATTGATTTGTGAAACAAAAGCGGGATTAAAATTGTTCGAGCCGGGCACGCCGAATTTTTCCGGCAGAAATGACAACTGTTTTTTGGGGCTTTTGGCTACATTAATCGCTTGAGCGTTCATACTTGTTTGTATTTTCAAACAGCATTGTTTTGACTTTTTTTTATGTTCCAAGAAGGAAGACTTAAAGGATGAGGAATCACTGATTTCAATCAATTAATTTTTTACAGTGAAAAACATGGTCATAATCCACGTTATACACAGACCAGAACAGACAACAAACGAATAAGATATCAAAGTTAAAGACCGCAACATAGAAAAATAGTAATAACGTGAAGAACCTACTGCAGCAGACGAAATTATTATAAAATTAAAAGGTATTGACAATAGAGACGATGCTCCTTTGCCTCTAAAGGAGCCAGTTGAGGTGGTTCGGGCATCTGATCAGAATCCCTCCCGGGCGTCTTCCACTGGAGATTTTCCATGCACGTCCGACTGGTCGGAGACTCCGAGGTAGACCCAGAATGGAGTATATATCTCATCTGGTTGCTGGGCAGAGCGACGTCCGAGCCAACTTGCTCAACCTGACCCCGGATAAGCAGCAGAAAATGGGACGGGTGATGAAATGTAACGTCCTATGATGTACCGTTATGTCTTCCTCAAATCCAATAAGGAGCCATCCCTTTAAATTGCTTTTCACACCTTCAACACATCCACAGTTACGCCTTAACACACATCCATGCACCAAAATAACCACACGCACCTCGGCACATCACGGCAAAAATGTGAACTACACAGGCCGGCCCACTACAGCAAAACGTGAAATAGCTACACTTTGGCCTCGCGAGGCGTCACAGTCGCACGTTTTGCCTGTAGTGGACCAAAATGAAACCTACAGGATTTACAGGAAAATGAAACTGATAGCTAAAACACATGGTTAGAAAAAACAAACATGGTTGGGGTTAGGAAACAAAAGACTAACGCCACAACAAACTCCTAGATTCAAACGTCATCATCCCGCATGGCAGTCTGTCGCGGGGAAAAACAATTCCCCTATTGCCTATGTTGCGGGTCACATGATCCCGCGTCACATGGCTTTTACGTGCGCGTACGTTTTACGCTTTCAAAACGTGTAACTGTCACGCCTAGACGGTGAAGCTGGGCTATTTCACGTTTTGCCGAAGTAGGCCGGCGTGTCTATTTCACGCCGTGCCGTGATACCGTGACTGGTCAGCTACAGCTGGATCACCCAGAATGTAATAAACCCCTCTTCCTCTCACATAAGCGCACAGATCATTACGATGTACCATAAACCCGCGACTCACGCCCGGAGCTTTTGCCTCCTTCCCAACTTTCGTTTGCCGTGTTCCTCAGCGTTTCACGTTTTATCCTTGAAAAGCGAGATCATAAAAAACACGGTTGCTAAGCGATGATTGGCAGCCGCCGGTCGGCGTAGAAGCTCGGTGAGCTGTCAGTTAAAAAGAAGAAAAGAAGGTGGTGTAGTGGTTAGTACTGTCGACTCACAGCAAGGAGGTTCTGGGTTCGAAAGGAAGGTCCTGGTCCAAAGCCTGTGATTACCGGTGATTCTGAAATGCCTGCAGGTGTGAATGGGAGTGTGAACCGTCGTCTCTTTCTGTCCGTCTGTGCTGGCTCTGTGATAAGACCGGCGACCTCTACGAGGTGTACCCGGCCTTCGGATAGGCTCAAGCCTACGCGGGCGTAGACAATAGATGGATGGATGGAGTTTTCGATTATGAAGGAGGCATTTCATTTGGCGAAATTTGATTATTCCCACCCCCGGGAAATCATGTTACTTTTCTGTTTTTGCTCGAGCAAACCTCGCCTTTTGTTGTTTTACCGTCATAATGACAGCACGCCGAGGTCTTTGCCTTCCCCCCCCCCCCCCCCCCAAACTAACTTTTTCTGCTTTATACGAGCTTGACAGATTGAACCAGCCAAGCCAGATCAGACGGTGGCAGTCGCTCTTGCCAGAAGTTTTCTCGACTTTGATCGAGGCTTCCACACAGAGGGGAATGAAGGGGATGGCTGACATGGGAGGGTTTAGGGAGGCTGATGTCAAGTTAAGACAGCAGTTCTGGATGAAATGCAAGAGGCGACACGAGAGTGCCAAGCCTGAGGGGAGTTATAGACACGCACAGAGAAAAGCTTCTCTGGATTCGGTCGCTGCACATAAGTCTGCTGTCAGCCCGATGCTAAAGCAAAATGTAAATCTGCCTCATTACTGAGGGCTAATCGTGCAGGTAGTATTGCTTAATTTCTAAAACCATAAAAATGGAAATAGGGGACTAAAAGATAAGTCTTATAAAGACAAGTCTTGTAGTCAGACCTTTTGTAAGCTCCGTGCGAGACATTGTTTTCCTAAAGCAGGTGTCCTTTGGATGATATTATCAGAGTACTTTTACAGTACTTTCAAACCACTCTAATAAGCTATTCAGTTACTATAAATCATAAAGGCGAATGTCCTTTAAAGGGCAACAGGTCGCCTTATTAGCTGCCGGGGAGTTGTTGCCGCTGAATTCAAATGAGGGATACCATGACCAGCCAGTCAGAGAGGCCACTGAGGAGCATTGGAGAATTGGAGGATTGGTGGGTGGGGGGGGGCGCATAGATATAAATGGATGAAATGAAACAAAAAAGAAAACGAAGATGGGAAGTGAGACGGCAGTGGCGCTAATATGTGTGGGAAAAAAAAAGTGGGACCGGGAACAGGTGAGAGAGACGGTGGGATGGAGAGAGAGCGAGAGAGAGCGAGAGAGAGAGAGAGTGTATCCTGGAGTAAACGATTGGAGCTGTGCTCCCCTGGTTGTATGCACCAGATGGTGTTCATTGATTATTCATTGCGTGCGATGGATGTCACTGTCACCGCGCAGGGCTCGGCTCCATTCTGCTCTCTGGCTCGGTGCACCTTGGAGGGTGGGGAGGGGGGGGGACAGAGACCGGGGAGGGGGTGGAAGGGTGGGGTGGGTGGGGTTGGTTCGAGCTGTATGGGGGGGGGGGCTGCATTAGAGCGACGTGCGGAAAACTGCCGCACAGATTTTCTCAATGCAAAACGCCCACGCGAGAACGCGGACGTTTCCAAACCGATGTACGCGATGTATGCGAAGGGATCGGACCCCCCCCCCTTTCCCCCCTCCCGGAGGAGTTCAATAACTAAACACTCGGTCGACTAATACTACTTCTCCCTCGTAGGTCTTCTTCTTCTCTGTAGTCTCGCTGTGGTGGAATTCACGATTGCTCTGTCACTCCCAATTTAAATTGTTGATGACTGAGGCAAGAGACAGCGAGAGAGATAAACTCTCTCTCTCGCTGAGAGTGTTGGGGGAGGGGGGGGGGGTGTTGACGGAGGCGACGCAATTACGACTGGAGATGAGAGAGGAGCGGCGCGAGGTGTTTACCAGCCTGATTTAACCTTTTAGCGCGCAGGTCAGAGACTGTACATGGCGGATGAGGTTGGATGGGCCGAGGCCATAATTATGCACTGATGGCTGAGAGGGAGGGATGGGGCGGAGGGTGGAGAGAGGTGGGGGCGTGGTAGGGGCGGCGGGGGGAGGGGGGGGGGCAAATTGCCTGGAGGTATTGATCTGGTTACATCTAATGCTGTTTTCGCCGCGTTTTGTCGCGACGCAAGGTGTCAGGTGAAACAGAGTAATCAGGCGGCGCCGACAGGACTCCTGCAGGAACAGCTGCCGAGCAAATTGGACGGACACGGCGGCGAATTAGGGTCCAAATTGAAGATATTTGACGACAGCGAGGCACGCTGCATGCGCCTCGGGCCCCTTTCGGTATTCGAGCCATTGTGATGTTAACATCTTCGGGTGGAGCTGCCCGACAGTCACAAAGGGGAAGACACAAAAAAGAAACTAACAGTTTCCTCGCGGGTTGAGGAATCTGCGTGGCGCCGTTTGAAGTCCCTCATAAGAGACGGGCGGTGATTAAAAAAAAAAAAAAATGCGAGTCTGTTATGGGCTCTGAAACTAGCGAGAGAAATTAGATTGTTCTTCGTCACCGCCTCTCTTAAATTTCAATCACCAACATCATTTTAATTTCGTCCCTTTGGTTTCATTCCAGGTGAACAGCCGATACTGAATAATTCATTATCCTGACGCACGCTGTCCTCGAATCATCTGGATGCCGGGATTAGAAATGCCTGTAGTGAATCAGAAGCTGAGTCACCACACTCGCCGGTTACTCCGGCGGATCGTAACTCACCTGGACTCATTTAAAGTCACTGAAGATCTTAATCTCGAAATTCCAGTCACTGCTCACACATTTCGCTGCTGAAGAAACAACCGACAGCGACATCGCCCGTCGGTTTGTGAACGGCAGTCATGAATCCTTGAGTTCGGGTTTTGTCCGTCGCCATTTCGCCAGTCCCCAGTGGGGTTGATCGATCAACGGATCGGACTCGATCTGATTTGAAACCCGACGATACTACGGCCCGCCCACCGATAGCTGTAACGTGACTGCACCACAGGCCTGTCAATCAAACAGACACACCCCCAAAAACACATCTTTTTGAAGCTTATTTTCTAATTAATGACGGGATTATTTTGAGATGAACCAAAAACTAATAAACAGGAGTGATTTTAGGCAACAGAACGAAAATAACTTTCGGACAAATGTTATTGACTTAGAATTTTATGAAACCAGTTGAATGAGAGTCTATGGAGGCTTTTTGGAGCCAACCCTCTATTGGCACTCGGCGGTACTGCAGCTTAAGACACTTCCGCATCGGCCTCATTTTCCAGACCCAGAAGCTTGGTCAACTTTTATATCCAATTAATGACTTGCACGCAGCGTTGATACACTTTTCTTCGAGAAGCTACATTTCCTGAGTTGAAAAAGAAACATGGATTCTTCAGCTGATGGAACATTTTCAGGAAAGAAAAATCAATTATTTCCTTTTTTTTTTTTTTTTTTTTTTCAAATAAAACACAATCAAGCATGAAGCACAAACTTTCTCCCCATATTATTGAAAATCGGTGTGCCGAGCATGTGACCGGCTAACAGGCTGGAGCTTGTTGCTCTTTGCTTCCCTGTAATGATTGGCCGGTGTCCCCCCGATGAGAATCCTGGCACGGCTCGAACACGAACAAGAGTGCGAAATCTCCTGTGTGCACAGATGGCACACATTTTGTCACCGCAGCTCGTTAGATACATACCCACGCACACAAATACACACTCGTGTGTATGAACACGCGCGGGCGGGCGCGCTCGCACGCACACACACACACACACACACACACACACACACACGCACACGAGATGCACACGCACACGCACACGGCTTGACCCCTTGGCAAAAAGACCACCCATACTGTCTGGGCAAAATGCTGCATGCGGCACAACTGTCATCACTACATGTGGCCACTTTAGTGTGAAAGAAACTGTCCTGTACGCTCGGTGGAGCACAGTTATGGTTAGTTACTCATCAAATACATGAGCGTAAGACAATATTTGCAAATGTACGCATAAACACACACACACACACACACACACACACACACACATACAGTACATCGCCTAAAGACTTTTAACTGAGGTGTAGAAATGGTGGGAAATATGAACAGCACTTTTTCTCATTAGTAAGCCCACCGGCAACGAAGGTTTAGAGGTTCAAAGAAGACTTTTTTTTTTTTTTTTTAAAGGTCTTGAAGAATTACATTGAGAAGAATGTGACGCGTACCGATGATGTGAGCTGGTGTGATTTATTAACAGGAGACATTGGCTTTAAAATGCTCCTTTATGATCAGTTCTGTTGTGAGAATCTTCAGGCTTACTTTCTGAATAATTGACATTTCACTGCTTTACATGATAGCAAATACACTTTGCAGTTGTTCTCAATTCGTCTCGCGTCAACACCCACATTTTTCCTGTGTCATTAAGTCGCAACCCATATTTTTTGAACCATGCGGTAAAACAGAAATGCCTTCATGCACTGTTAAAAACAGGAAATAAAACAAAAAACTAGGACTGGAAACCAAAGAAGTTAAAAGTCAGATTTATCCAATCCTCGCCATGTTTAAACTACTAATGTGATGATCTTAGTTTTGGTCCTCACTGTCATGACAACGCTGGCAGGAAACGTGTACTTTAGTCATGCTCGAACTCACGGGAAATGTGTGTCCTTCAAAAAGAAAAGCACAGCATCTGAAATTCTGTAAACTTCAAAATAGAAGTTTGACTTTTTTTTTTTTTTTTTTTTTTCCCCCTCTTCTTTTCACGGACAAATCTGTGACTGACCCAAAATGGACCCATCAGTTGAAAACCCCTCAAGTGGCAACCCGCGGTGTTGTATATTTTATACTGGCAACATGACTGCATCCCGGGCACGCCACCAAACCTACTTATTTTTGAGGCCTAATGAATTGCGGAAGAAATTTATAGACGTAAGAATCTCGTGAGAGAAGTTCACGCTTTTTAAATGGGAGTCTGTTGGAGGTGGAGGTTTTCTGGCGCCAGCCCCTAGCGGCCGTCAGTGGTATTGCACTTTCAGGCACTTCCGCATTGGCTTCACTTTTCATACCCGGAGAGTACGTGTGCCAATTTTTCCAAAAAAAACTCTGAAACCGATGCATTTTATAAGAAATTGAATGCAACATAGCACATATCTGCAAGAGGATAATTTTCATACTCCTCGCGTCACAATTTTCCTTGCTATGTTAAGCTAACTCAGCGCTGGGTTTAGTTCAGGAACAGAGGTCTTTGGTTAACTCTACAATAATCAATATTCTCATATTCCCAATTGAATACCTGCCCCTGTGCGGGAAGAGTCAGATTATCACTTGGTGTTGCGGCCTCCATCAGAAAATATCGACTGCATTGACTTCAGGCATCACCAACAACACAACCTTTCTTGAGCTCTGGCTTTATATCATTAACAATTGACAGCGCTGGAACGTTACATGTCTTGAGTTAAAAAAAAGAAAAAGAAAACGCGTACTACAAGTCATTTAGGTCGCATTCATAGTTCCTTCAAAATGTTGCTAAATATTTAAAGCAGGAAAAAAAAAAAAGGACTTTTACCTTTTTCTCTTCATGGTGAAATGAAGTTTGGCTTTGTTGGTGCATTGTCTATACGATGTGGTATTTAGCTCGGTGTGTGTATTCTCGCACTCTTATGGGAACATTGCATTGAAGAAAAGGCCGATTAAGAAGGCATTTTGTTACAGAGCAGGTGTTTGAATTGCTGACAAGGACACAATTGTAAACAAAACCAGTGCACCGAGGCTTGCAAAGGGGACATCCGAGTTGATTTTACTTTGCCTTTTTATTGCGCCATAATTAAAATAAATTGTGTTTAGTGCTACTTGTTTTTCTCTCTCAGTCCTATTCTTTATGGTTTCTATTGATTTATTATTGGTTGTTATTCCAACCCGCAGCGGGCTTGTAATAGGTTTAGCTCTGCGATTTCTCTCAGCGACAGTGAAAACGTGAGGCTGGGGCTTTATGTCTGTTTTGTTCCCCCCCCCCCCTCCACCCCCCCCTCCCTCCCTGCCAGCGTGATGAAGCTGAATGGGAAATTTTAACAGTAAAATAAGAAACAGTCAGTATGCGTCATCTCGCAATTTAAATCAAAAGAGCTCGCGGTAATTGCTTGAGTGTCGGGCAAGTCCAAGGGCGTGGAGATGTTATTACTGCTTTGTATCTCTTGACAGTTGAGGATTAATAAGCTTTTAATATCTTAAATGCCACCATTTGGTGGACTGCTGAACTTTAGTGTGCCAGCAGTTCCTTTTATTCCAAATGACAGGATGGTAAAATGCAGTAAAAGTGAACTTTGTGTTGAGATAATCAAACCTGAAAAGCCCGGAACATATATATATATATATATATATATTTTTTTTTTTAACAGAGAAATAGTTTCTTGGAAATTCTGCGTTTTTTTTGCCGATCGGGCTGACCTTTACTTTCCAAGTCAAATTCTTGACACCAACATCTACATGCAGGTAGTGGTATGAAGCGATATCAACGGCTCTGAATCGGCCATTCATCCGACAGGCTTGGGAGTCTGAATTTTCATGAATTAAAAGCTACATCCTGTTATGACCTGTCAATACGTTTGTCATTTTAGGGGCGTTTAGTCCAGTCGGGGACAGATTTAGCTTAAAAGGCTTCGTCCTTTAATGCCGGGATCAGACTTCATGATATGATTGTCGTTCGTCGTGGTAACCATGTCAGATTAGGGAATCGGGGCGACATAAATTCTTAACGCGTCTTTGCCGGAAGTCTGGCAACGCTACAAGTATGAGAAACACGGCAGCCCGGCAACGGGGATGCACTGAGCAGCAATGGGAGATTACAAAGATAGAATTTACCCGCCTTAAAAAATAAAAGGACATATAAACATTTGATCTGTACAATATCCAACATCTCAACGCAGTGACGAGAGCTTGATGGAATTTAGTCCGATATCGCGGCAAAACCTGTGATACACCCGTCGGTCTACCAGAAGATCCCGTGCCAGTGGTACATTTTAGGTCCGGGCGTGCGCGGTCGAAGAAGAAGGTCACGTGACGACGGTCACGTGGCAAAGCATAAAAGCGGTGAAGTCCCGGTAGGATGGTTCGATCCCCGAACGTTCACCCGCAAGACCGCGGTAGCAATCCGTGAGAAAGCAGCACAGACTTCTTTTAAAGAAAACTTCTCTTAACTCTATAAACAAGCAGTTATTTTCCCAAACCTATCAGTGTAGTTTTGACCCGCTACACTTAAGGCAACTTTCTCTTCACGCCTTAGGCGAGGCAGGCGGTGGCTTGACAGGTGTGTTCCAGGTTTTCGATGCAATACCCGTTTTGCCGGCCAGTCAGCTCACGCAAGCTCAACCTCGGTTGCTCGTGACGCAACGCCGGCAGCGCGACGTGAACGAGCGCTCGGCGCTGTGTGACGTCGGCCTTCTTCGTACCGCGCGTCGCCGGTTTTTGAGACGTTTGACTTCTTAACTGCGCGTCCGCGAATGACGTCGCGTTGTCAGCTGGCGCCGTTTGTCGGCTTCGGCAGCGGTCCGACAGGCCGAGTTTTCAAGGCTGCGTAACTCAACCTTCAAACATACAAAAGGGGCCATAGAGACAAATGCCTAGGAGTCGTTTGCAAGGGTGAATTATGTAATGTGAAGATGGGGGGCGGGGGGTAGGGGGCGAGAGGGGGGCTACAATCCGTGACAGCCTGTCATAGAAAAAAATTAAGTTAACTGCGGCGCTGTGCCACATTTTTTTTTTTGCAAAGCCTCTTGTTGGCACGTACACACTGGCTCTCTATCGCTGATAAGTGGTTGTGTCCCTGGGTGGGGGGGGGGGGGGGGGGGGGGGACGATGCACCTTACGGCTGGCCCGAGCAAGGTCAAACCTCTCACTGTGTCCGTCCTTAACTCCCAGAAGTGCTGCTGCAGTGGTCGTGGCATTTAGAGGGCAAGGTATGCACGAGGTAATTAGTCCACTGCACCTTTTTTTTTTTTTTTTTTTTTTAAATCTGGACGTAAACAAGACATCGAGTGCAGGAAAAAAAAAAAAAAAAAAGAGAGAGAGAGCCAGCGTGCAAAATGATGAAATGAAATGCAACTGTCAAAGTTCACAGGCGTGTGCATATGTGGTGATACTGTGGGGGGGAGGGGGGGGGTGGAGGAAAAAGAGGGAGTGCTGCCATGTCTCTTGATGCGCCAATCACTGCTTAAAGATGCAAATGTATTCATCTCCTGAGTGACAGCTCGTCGTGTCAAACGCTGCGAGACCTTCCGCCGAACATGTTTCTCTCTCTCTCTCTCTCTCTCTCTCGTTGTGTTTCTTTTTTCTTTTCTGTCTGTCTCCCAAATCCTATCTCCAAAACTCTTTCTGGGGAACAAAGCAAGCTTGTGTTGGCCAAGCACTCCGGAGTGGAAATAGAAGCAATCATTTATTCATCGATTGAAACATCAGAGGACTAAGAGGCAGCGGGACGGAGTGCGGGGGACGGCGTGGGGGGGGGGGGACGGGGCAACAAAAGAGCGGGAAAAGATAGGGATCCCGTTTGAAGGATGATAGACAGACAGAGAGAGAGAAGAAAGGAAGAAAAGAGGTTTTGGTAAGTGGTAAGTGAAATGGAGTGCAGATCAGAGAAGGAGAAGGAAATTGTCGAGCGGACAGAAAAGTGGATCTTTTTTTTTTTTTTTTGCTTTCACAAAGAAGACGTTCCGGCGGACGGCTAAAAGACGCGTCAAGGGCGCCGTGACGAACACAATCCTTGTCATTTTTAAAAAGACACGCTGAGGGATATAAACGCCGCCGACCGTGACCGTGTGAGGTATCATGTAGGTTTAAAAACAAAAAAAAACAAAAAAAAAAAACAACAACCTTAAAGGAAGCCTGTGACATCGGGCGAAGCGACAGCGCCCGGCTAACAATAGCAGCACCCCCGGGTGCACCGAGCTGAGCAACAGCACGTCTTATTGCTTACGAATTAAACTTTTCGCTTTTAAGAGGGGAACATTTTTTTTGTGTTTTTTTTTTTGTTTTCATTCACAAGGTTGCACATCGGCTCGATTTACGAATGACGCCGACGGGGGAACCGGAAATGCTCTTTGTTTTTAGGTTGGTTCCCCCCCCCCCCCACAATGCAACAGAAGAACCGATCGCGCTGCGCGATCTTAATGATGGGTAACCCCGAAAGGCAGGAAATAAGAGCGTTAGTTTTTGTCGTAGAAGTGATCTGTCACTTTTTTTTTTTTTTTAAAGGCAACAATCCCAGCGTCAGATTTCTCTGTTTTATTGACACGAATCATTAACTATCTCATCTCAAGATACAACACATGTCAAAGCGCAAAAAGAGTGAAAAGCTTTTGTCCTCGGCAAGGGTATACATTTAAACAGCATTATCCTTCGCTAGCAGTGTGTGTGTGGGGGGGGAGGAGGGGAGAGAGATAGAGAGGGGGGAGAGGGGGGGAGTACATGACATGAGACAGGATTATCCTTTAGAAAAACCTCTCCGTACTACAGGCGCATGATGCGAATTGAAGATGAGGGGACGGCCAGGTTTCCCCAGCACAACGATACTTGATACATTCTGTTGTTTTGTTGTCGTCGTCGTTGTTGTTTTTTTTCCTTCTTCTTCTTCTTCTTCTTCTTCTTCTTCGTTCTTCAGAACGACGTGAGCTCGGTGAGATTCCTCCCACGCGGTCCAAATAAACAAACACAGAGGCAAAAGCGGTGCCGACAGTTACAGCGATACGAGAACGTTTTAAATGAAATCCAAAGGGTTGCAAAAAAAAAAAAGAAAAAAAGAAACGGGGACATAATAAATAAAAAACAAAAAAAAATAGAAAGAAGCAGGAAAAAATAAAAAGAAGTAAATGTCCTTTTCGAATCCCGCAGGTATTCCACCTCGCCCCCCTTTCCCCTCCCTCCCACCAAACCTCACCCTCCCACCCCCATATTTTTTTTTTTTCATAGTATACAGCAAAAGACATTCAGAAGAGCAGACCAGAGTGATAGAAAACACTCATGCAAAGAAAGCCTTTTTTTCGCACAGAGTCACCGACACAGGGAAATCCTCTCAAACAACAGCGCTGTCAACAGTCAGTGCCTTCAGGTTCTTCTTTTTTTTGTTTTGTTTGTTTGTTTGTTTGTTTGTTTGTTTGTTTGTTTGTTTTTCGTGGATGTTGTCATTGTTTTTTTTTTTTTTCTGTTTCTCTACAGACTTTTTGATTTGCTACCGTACTCGATAAAAACGATATGACAGACACCGCCTCCGTTAGGCTCGCAAGTCTTCTGATGAGACGGACCTCCCGCCTTTTTTTTTTTTTTTGTGTGTTTTTTTACCTTCTTTTTTTTTTTCTTTTCACGTTTCGTCCGCGGTACTCTTGGGGAATCCGACAGTTTATTTTGACGACAGTCTTCGTTTCGGGATCCCGACCCCCGTCCCCCCCCCCCCCCCCCCGTCCCGTCCCGTCGACCGAAATAAAATTCCGGCTGGGAGGATTTCTGCAGAAGAGGCGGAGCTGCAGGAATGAGCTTAGGTTGATACTCCGTTATATAAAAAAAAGGCGTGATGTTGTGGTGTTTGTTTGTCTTGTTGTTGTTTGTTTTTTTTGTTTTTTTTTGGCATCTGTTCTTATTCTTTTTAAATCTGATATATGTTCTACTTTTACAATCATTTTTCTATACGGCAAACAATTAAAGAGTTTCATTCCAAAATAAAATACCTTTTAACAAAATGATGGCAGCTAGTAAAATAAAGTCTACGAAGAGTAACTATGAAAAACCTTTATTTACAAAACAGTTCTGTTTTTCTAACAATCATCGTTGATTTTGTGATATAAACCGATATAGCATTTTTTTTTTTTTGCTATAATAAATATATCACATTTTGGAATGAAACCCTTCAATTTAATTATTATTATTATTATTTTTTTTATGCACATTCAATCCTCTTTGCATTCACTGTTGCTGCAGTCTCTCAGAAGGTATTTGATACTATAAATAGAATGGTCTCGCCGTAAGAGTCTTTTCTTTCGCAGATATATTTTCGTATATAGTTGAGATTTCTACACGTACAATATGTATTTGATGTATTTTTAATCCGTCGCCGTGGTTACAGTTCCTCCGAGCGGATGACGTGGAATAGCGTGACGTTGTAAAGGACCTGGTGGCCGTTGTTCCAAGCGTAGAGGGCGCGGTCCCGCGGGTTGTAGTCCAGCATGGAGATGTGCGAGTACTTGTTCTGGAAGGCGATGTCGATGTACTCGTAGGTGGAGGAGTTGGTGGAGTAGGCGTAGTAGACCTTGGTGCCTCCCGAGTAGCCGTTGGTGACGTAGAGCGTGCCGCAGATCATGAAGGACTCGCCGGCGCTCCTCTTGGGGTGGTTGGTGGTCCAGCTCTTGACGATCTGCAGGGTGTTGGGGTTCAGCTTGCTCAGGACGATGTTCCCGGCGTTCTGGTTGGTGGCGTAGACCGCCCACAGGCCCCCCTCGTCCACCATCAGGTCGATGTCGGAGTGGCCGCCCCAGGCGTAGTGGTACGCGTTGTTGAAGCCGGCGTAGTCCAGCTGCCGGGACTTGCTGATGGAGGAGGTGCGGAAGTCGAACTTGATGATGACGTGGCTCTGGAACTTGTTGAAGTAGATGGAGCCGTTGTAGACC
This sequence comes from Embiotoca jacksoni, assembly GCF_022577435.1. NCBI lineage: Eukaryota > Metazoa > Chordata > Actinopteri > Embiotocidae > Embiotoca > Embiotoca jacksoni. The sequence continues at coordinate 14,170,914 of NW_027185230.1, read as the reverse complement.
ACCTGGCCCGTCCCGGACCACGGGTGGGGCAGCCGGTGGGACGTGAAGTTGTCCGACGTCATGAAGTCCTGCATGGACTTGTACTCCCGCACGAAGCGGTTGTTGTGGTAACCGTCCATGTACCAGACCTGGAAGTCCGGGGTGGCAAGAAGAATTAGAATTAGAGGAAGAAGAATTAAGACTCGGCGGTGCTTCGGAGGCGAGAATCCCCCTATCGTCGCCGTTGGACCGTGCAATAAATCAAATCACGCCGTCGACAAGCATCCCAATTAAGTTAGCGCCCTTTCTGTTGAATACAAACAGTCGGTGGTGACGAGCCGCGGGGGGCGCCACGTCGTTCGAGATTAAAAAAAAAAAGAAGATTTAAAAAAAAAAAAAAGCCCGTCTCGGCTGCTTCGACCCGGCTTCCTGTGGCCCCCGCCGGAGGCTCGAGAGTACTTCCTCTGTCTCGGCGGGACAGGTACACCTGAAGCCCCCCCCCATCACCTGCCTCCGTAACGCTGCCGGGATTGACTTAAAAAATGATTCACATCAAGGAAGCGGGGTCTCCCCGGGGGACCCAAAAAACAAAAACAAAAAAAAAAAAAAACCTAAGATGAGGAAGGAAAAGCGAAAGATAAAACGAAGCGGAGCGAATCTGTCTGCTCCCGTCAGTTTCGCTCAATTCTTCCGTTTCTGCCCCTTTGACAACCGCAGCAACGTCTTTCATGTGTCGTCTTCAAAACGTATTAGTTTCACACACACACAAAAAAAAAATGTGTTGCCTTACAGTATGCTAAATATAATCTGAGTCAGCAGTGAGCTTCAACCGTTGCTGATGAGACGTTTTTACTATCCGAACATCATGCAGCCGGTGTCGGAGCGGCTGGCTTTCGGGAGGCTAACCGCGGCTGTAAACTGACGCAGCTGCTGTCCCACGTTCTTTACGCTTTTATCCGCCTTTTTTAAAAAAATTTTTTTTACTCCCGTGGGACATTGAGGGATCTGTCCCTTATTAATGTGTCTCATAAAAACCTGAGCAGACAGCACGGTCACACTTAAAAGACAAATAAACTCTCCCGGTTTCCCACTTTTTCCCCCTTTCCTTCTCCACCGAGCAGCTTCCTATTAAAACCATATAGATTTATCATATATATATACATATATGCTTTTTTTATTTTAACGTGTCTCAGTGATGAAGGCAGACCTGAGCCAATCAGATGCAACACGCTGTCCTTGCGCGTCCTGACGGGACTCGGCCTCCTCTACGACCAAGGTCAGCTTCAACTTCAGGGTCACGCAAACTAGTTGCATCGCAGATCTTTCGATTCTCATTTCCCCTCTGAATGAGAGTAGCGGCGAAAAGGGTGCAAGAGGATTCATTTCCTCCTCCGGTGTGTGCCCGTCAAACAGAATAGCATTGCATAAACCCCCGAGTCGACATATTCAAATTACTGCTTTTGTTCGACCGACGGTTAAAAAGCCTGAAAATATTCAGTGGTTAAAGACGAAGAAGAAGAAGAAGAAGAAGAAGAAGAAATTTACATTTTTCTGTATCTCAACTCATCGTTGCAGCGAGCGAGAGGTTCAAGTTACTTCCGTTTTGAAATGAAGAGCTCTCCGGTTTCACGCCGCGTCCGACCGTATTATCAACACTTTTTTTTTTTTTTTACTACTACTTTGTACTACTTTCACTACTTTTGAAACTACTGTTTCCTGCCATCTTAAGAGCGCGATCCACCAACAATGCGCTTGACCGCACCGCAAAAAACCGATCCATCCGCGGGTGGCCCGTCTGCGATTTAAAACAAAACAAAACAAAACAAAAAAAAAATCAAAGAAACTTTTTTATGCGAGTTGCAGTCTGATCTTTACTGCTGACTGACGATCCGGTGCCGCGTGACTGGGTTGCGGAGGTACGTACCCGAGTGTCCCCTTCGGGCGCCAGGGGGTCGGTCATCCAGGAGCCAAACCTGGACCCGGACGTCTTGATGGTGATGGGGTCGCTGATGCCCGTCAGTTTGCCGCACGCTGCAGGGAGAAGAAGCGAGATAGGAACATCTCCAGCTACACCCGACTCAAAATCGACTGCAAAAAAAGGATTCACTTTTATTTACTTTAAACGAATTGGCCTGACGGATGAGGTGTGGAGAGGGTGGGGGAGTGGGTCCGGCTTGTTTGCAACGTCCCCGGCCTTTCTCTTTTCTCTTTTTTTTTTTTTTGCACCGTACCAAAAGGTGCTTATTATTCAGTTCGCACGTGCCTGTTTCACTCTCTCTGTGGACGTGAGGAAGTGGGAAAGGACGGGGGGAGCCCGCTGGACTCGGCTCCCGCCGCGCTTACTCGTAAGCCGCTGTCGTGTTAATTAGATTTGAGCGAGGCGTTAATGTGAATTTGACTGACTAAAAAAAAAAAAAAAAAAACCAGCGGCGGTCTCCGTCCGTCTCCGTGCCGACCGAGGAGCCGATCGGGCGAACGTTCCCCGGGACGGGCGCGGACACGATTTGAAGTGGAAATTCGATTTGAAGTAGGCTTTTTTTTTTTTTTGGGGGGGGGGGGGGGGGGTGGGGGTGGGTAAGGGGTTTTCCATCTTTCTCCGCGAAGCGGTACGCCGAAACATACCCCGTCGTGCCTTTTACCGTTGTGAAGTACTACCGAGTCCGTGTGGGCGTCGCGCCTCGGCAGACGAACGCGCGGTCACACCAGCCGCGCCGACTATTTCCCGGCGGGCCGCGGGATTAGAGGCCGCGTTTGACACGGTTGGCCGTTGATTTCTTTCTTTCTTTTCCCTCTTATCGTGTCCTTTCCATGACGCTACTGTGGCGGGCTGCGGGGGGGGGGGGGGGGGGGGGGGGGGGGGGGGGGGGAGGAGGAGGAGGAGGAAGGGGGGCAAAACCCGGCTGATGGAGCCGCATTTCTGAAGATTCACCACAAGGGTCTTAATCCCCTTTTGGCCTGAATTTGGACGGGCTGAATCCCGAGTGGGGTGGGGGGAAGGGTGGGGGGGGGAGGCGAATGGGGAAGTAGAGCTGAAATAAAAAAAAATTTAAAAAACCATCCGCCCTGAGACAGAAATGTGAGGATTTAGAAATAGATTAAAAGCTTCCGGACAAAACAACGATATTGTCAGAGAGTTTTGGTTGTTTCGCATTTTGACATTTGTTTGTTTTAACGTTTACATCCGAGCTCTTCTCTTCAGCGGCGTTTTCAGTTCAAACAGTTTCGGGGGATTCCCTGAAAGGAACTGAGCGCTAGGGGGAGTTCCCCCGAGAACTACCTGCGTATCTTTAAGGGCTCCTTTTTTTTTGTTTGTTTTTGTTTTTGTTTTCCTCTCTGTTTGTATTCGGGGTTTGGCAACATCACGTCTGTACTCTTCCGTACAACAACAACAACAGCGTCTTTTCCGAGGTTAACGATCAAGGGATAGTTTGGACGGTTCTCGGTTCCTGCAGTTCGGACGATGAGATCGGGGTTCCTTCCTCCCGCAGGTTCCTGTCGTTTTGAAGCGGGCAGCGAGTTTCGGAGCGTTCAACTGATCCCGATTCAAAATCAATATAACGCAGAAAGACGTCTCAAAACACATTATTGGTTTTTATGATTCACGCTTCGTGTTCCTTGATAAAATATCGACGCTCGCGGGTCGGTGACGCGACTGTTGATCTGGTGTCCGATCTGTTTTGGGTTCTTTGATTTTGACGCAGCGTTTTAAGATCCGCCCGGTTCCGTCGGAGGTTTCTTCCCGTTAAAAGGGGAGTTTTTCCTTCCGTCCGTTGAAGGTTTTTCTCCCTTTTAACGGGGATTTTTTTTTTTTTTTGTCCCCCGCCCATTAAATAAACGGGTGTTGTGATTTGGCGCTACGTGTATTATATTAAATTTAAATTGAATTGGAAGATCTGGGAGCGGTGCACGCTGCTGCGTTTCTCTGTTATGTAATTATTACCTCTGGGGATTATGGGCATCGGCCAAAACTATAAAAATTAACATCTGCAGTAAGTTGTAATAACTAATTATTCTGAAGACGAAAGGAGAAAAGAAAAGTAAATTAAAGAGAGAGGACGAGGCGACGAGGCGATTTTGCTCTCTGCCGATGAAGAGCGACGGTGAGCGCCGAGGCGGCCGGGCAGCCGCTGGGTTTCTTTGTGCCGGAGTGACCTCCCCGCTCCGTTCGTCGGCGTCGCGGTGTGAAGGAGCCCAATTTGCCCCGGAGCTCTTCTGTGCCTTCCGCACTGCCGGGGTGATTTATTTATTTATTTATTTATTTGATTATTGCCGCCAGCAAGCTGGCGTGTCCTCTTGATCGATGACCGTTGCGTCCCCCCGCGGCCGTCGGGCTGTTTAAGTGTCTCCCGGCACAAAAAACGGCTTGAAGGACAACTCTGCGGGGACCCTCGTCTCTCTCTCTCTCTCTCTCTCGCTTTTCCCCGCTCGTTTTTTTTTTGTCGTCTTCATAATCACCGAAATAAAAAATAACAATAAATCACAGTCCGCCCAGCCGGCTCTCCAAAATGAAACCGTCGCAACCGATTCGCCGGTTTCTCCCCTCGTCGTCTCGCACTCTGCGGCGTGAACGACTCGGGAAGCGGGGACGCGGCGGGGACGCGGCGGGGACGCGGCGACGCGGCAGCATGGAAGTGTCCCGGCTGGCTTAACGCGTCTCAGTCGCCGTCTGCGCGGGCGTGCTTCTGTTTGGCACCGCGGGCCGCGACAAGAGGCGTGAAGACGCCGAGGCAGCGGCTGAAAAGCAAAGCCGGAGACGCCGGCGCGAGGAAGGCCGGAGACGCAGCAGCTCCGCGGGAATAAGCGCGTCGCTTTGTCCGTCTGTCGGTGATCTTCACTTTGCCTTCTCGACCTAAAACACCATCAGATATTCACACGAGCCGTAAAAGTAGATGAAGACGTTCTGATCAAACCGCTGCGATAAACGCCGACATGCTTAATCATTCGTTTGTGATCTGGTAATATCGGTGGGTGGCAAAAGCGCGTGAACCTTCGTCGTCGGCGTCCGGTTCGAGACCCGCTTGCAGCCGAACCGCGACCGAATGTTTCCGGTAACTTGTCGGTCAGTCCCGCGACGTCGGCTTCGGGGACTTCACGTTTCAGCCTCGTCGAGCCGCGAGGCGTTTTTTTTTTTGTCCCGACGGGCCTCGAGGAAGGCTCGTCCTTCGCGATCTTCGCCGGACGGCCGTGTTCTTTCCTCCGCCTTCGCCGCGGACGCGCGGCTGGTCGTTCGGCGTTTTCCCCGACGAAACGCGCCGGCGGAGAAGTTCCCCTTCGACCTGGCGGACCCCGGGGGAGCGTAACGGCGGTCTCGGAATTGACCTAAATTTGTTAGGCGATGTGTCTGACCGTGGATTTTGGCGGAGTCCGAACTCGTTTTTAGAAAACCTTTTTCCCCCCGCGTGCGTCGATGACTCTTTTTCTGCGACGTTCCCCTTCGTTCTCACCAAATACGTTGCGAAGCTCAGACTCTGATAGATCCCTCTTCTTTAAACAACACGGGGAACCCGCCCGGACCCGATTACCGGACCTCTTGACGCCCGACTCCAATTTCACCTTCGAATGAGCTGCTGATCCCGGCGGTACACCTGCTTTTGCCACTCACAGATATGTAATATCGGTTCATGTTACTCGTTAAAATTCAAATAAAAAACAACCCTAATATTTTTTTTCCCCATGTTTAACTGGGTTCTCTTTATCACATTTAGCAGCGCATCTACAAACATCCAGCGATGTTTCATAATTTACGCAGACATGTCGAAATTTCTGAAGGGTTCGCGAAATTGAGAGGATTTAAAGAAGATTACTGTCTCCGTGTAATGCTGCAACATAATACACTTCATTTGTGGCAAAAACAGCAGTTGTTTCATGTTTTTCTTTTAGTCTTTGAGTGTTAAGGCATTTTTTTTTTTTTTTTCCCACAACAGTGTGAACTGTGGAACCATAAAAAAAAAAAAAACACCTCGTAGTTTACCATCTGTTTGATCACGTAAAGTCAGTTTTGGGGGATTCTGCAATAAGTTGGTTGATATTTCTACACAAAAAACAAGTTGTAAAAGGTGGAAAAAGTGGCACTTTTCCCCCAAAATTTGAGGAACCGGATCCCCGGAAAATGCTTGTTTTATCGATTCATAAATGACAAAAAGGTGTTTTCTGTCATTCGATCGACGGTTTCAGCACCGGTGCCTTGTTTTTTTTTTTTTTGTGCAGAAAAAAAAAATGTACACAAGTTGCAGAAGAGTAACTGCAGAGCGCGGCCCTCTAACGATATCTGTTATTAGTTCACTTTTAGTAAAAGCAAACCGGTAACAGAGTCTGTCGGAGGGCCCCCCCCCCCCCGCACGTTGAAAAACAGAACCCATAAAGTGTGAAGTGGCGAGGGTGTCATGGTGACGCCGCGGTGCATTACGGCGGTAGGACATCACAGCCACGCGTGATGTCCCCGTCGTGTTCCACGTCATGTGAAATGTGCCTGACTGGTCATGGCAGTCTTTGGAAAACAAAAAAACAAAAAGTCGGTGAGGGTGTTTGTGCGTGCACGTGTTGGAAGCAAAGTGTGTGCCAACAACTTTCTGTTCCTACCTAATTTTTGCATGCATGCTCGCAGTCTCTCCTCAAGATTTGACACTCTGTTGTGGAGCTCCTCGTAGTCATAGGCCCCCATCTCCTCCTGAAGTTCGCTTAGAACTGACGTCAGATTCTGGACCTCCTCCTTAAACTGCAATACCAATTTGGCATCGGCTTTGTACTCCTCCAACACCGGTATCAACGGTCTAAGCTCCTCCATTTTCGCTTTTATGGCCTGAAAGGATTAGAATAAGCTCGGTTGAGTGTTCATGCGGCGACAAAAAAAAAAAAAAAAAAAAAGGAGACCTTTCCCCGCCCCCCCCGCCGCCCCCCCTCCCCACCGCCCCTGTCCATAAAAGAAAAGAAGAAGGGGAAAAAAAAAAAAAAAAAAAACACCTGTCTGAACCTGACTACTCTGTCTCTTGCCTGCCTCTTCCCTGATGTGACGACCCCGTCTGTTTCGTGTTCGTGTTTATGTGCGAGCAGCTGTTGTTTTGGTTTTTTTTTTTTTTTTTGTTGTTGTTTTTTTTTTGGTCTGTGCAGGTGTGTCTGAGTAAACAAACCCGTTAAAAAAAAAAAAAAAAAAAAATTCTCCACCCGCTGGACGAGCAGAGCAGGTGGCTCCGTCCCCGGCAGTGACCAAGCCAGTTTTTTTTTTTTTTTTTTTTTTTTTTTTTTAAATAAAAGCAAGCCCTCGGTACACGGACAACAATTTGGGAAAGCTCTTTATTGGTCATCATCGTTTAAAATGCAACATCGTATTAAGGGTTACATGCTTTTACATGTCACACACAACAAAGTGTCTCGAATTTTACTTCTATAGTTTTACGTATAGATTTGTTGAGTAACCAAATATGCATAGACAAAAGCCAAAGTAAAATCAAATGAATAACAGCAATTGATAATAATAATAATAATAAATGTATTTTTACGTTTGAAAAAAGCTTTTAGATGGAAAACTTTGACAGCAGTAACATGCAGGAAGAGATCAGTGGTGGGTTGGTTTGGGAGAAGGGTGGGGTTTCTTAGTCTTAATGGTGCTAAAGGTAAATTAACTGTTTGACGCCCAAAATGCTCTCAGTACTGTGGCCCAGTTCAGGGGAAATCTGGAATTGACCTGCCTCTTCTTCCCTGTGGCTCTCTTTACATGTCTTAAAGTTAGCCCTGCAAGCAAGAAAATGACAAACTGTTGACAGGGGCTCGAGCTTGCTAACCTATCTAGCAGACACACAAACAAACGCACACGCACACACTTAGTATTTGCACTTAAGACACGGTCACAAGGTAAATTGCACGCATGCACCGGATGCGGCGTGGCGGCAGCGTGAGATTCTTTTTGAGAGCATGCGCAAGTGACGGGAATGCGTCGGTGCAGGTGGGATGGCGTGGAAATCGAAGCCGCTTTCGATTCGGGCGCTGAAGATGGGAACAGCGGCGGACCGCAGACAGGGCTGGGTGCTGAACCGCAATACGTTGTTTTGAGTACAAAATAACTCCCAACTTGGAAGTGTTTAAAAGTTGACATTTTACTTCTGTTCAAATTTGTAACATTGTCCACCTTTCTTGGATGAAATAGAGCCGGATTAGATTTTTTTTTTTTTTTTTTTACAAAACTTTTGACAATTCTGCTGGCAAATTTAAGTTAAATGTAGACCTGAAGTTATAAATTACTTGATGGACAGGGGGAAAAAAAAAACAAAAAAAAAAACTGTTTTGATTTAAAATAATTTTCCAAATAAAAATTCCCCCAAATTCCTTGGTCTGAGTTTGGTAATTGTAGAAATTTTCTTTCATAAATTATTTTAAAAATTCATATTTCTAACTTAGGTTGGTCTAACAAGACGAGTTATCTGATGACAAGCTTTGGTACTTTTTACGATTTTCTGACATGTTTTTTTTTTTTTTTTTTTGAAAGTGGTCAGACAATAATTATTATTATAATAGTTGAGACAATAATTAGCATATTAATCAATCATGTAAATAAAAAAATAGTTTCGTAGAAATAAAAGTATATTTTAGTAATCTTTAATTTGCTGTAACAGAGACAGCAAATGAGCACTAGTTAAAAACATTTTTTTAAAATCCACACAATACCCTGCCCTATTTGCGAAAAGTCTGATTTAAAACGGTGTTATTTCTACTTTGCAGTAAACCCACGAGGAAAACTCCTTCGAGGGTTTAGCGTCTTCTAGGTGTTGTCGAGGTAGTGTGTCCAATTGTGTGGATATCTTTGTGCTGACTCAGGGAAACCTCTGAGTGTATACAACATTTCACCATGATGTGGTGGCTGTAATAAACACAAGATATCCGGTTTTTTGTTTTTTACGTCTGAGTTGATTTAGGGTTCCATCAATATCCTACGTGGTTCTCTATCAAGTGAACTGGCGTGAAATAGGGATATGAATTATTGCAGCCGAGCTCATGTGTCCATTTATCCGACCTCTTCAATTATGCATGCGTTATGGATTCCTTTGGTCGGCTGTATGCGGCGCGGTGGTTTAGGCAGCTCTGAAGCCTCTCCGCAGTGGAGACACACAAACACACAACATGGATGTTTTTACAATGAGCTACAGAGCCGATATGGAGGAATGGCGGTCGGGGTCGGTGGGGGTCAAAAAGAAGCGACTCCGTACCTTGTATTGTTTGGCGATGTTCTGCTTGTGGTTCTCCTCCACCTGCTTGAACTTGGTCTCCAGACCGCGGAGCTGAACCTCCATCTTCTCTACGTACTGCAGGTCCCTCTGGGTGCGCTGGTCCAGCACCTGGATGGACTGGGTCATGTTCTGGACCTGTTGGCCACATAAGAGGACACGTTAAGTCAGGTTTATTTCTCACGGTGTAATTAGAACATGAGATGCAGACAGAGAGAGAGAGAGAAAAAAAAAACGCAACAGACTTTCAATATGTTGTTTTGGCTTGGACTTGTTCTCGCAGTGATTCACAAACTCTTGACGTCGTGCCAACTAGTCAGGGGCCTCAGACACATGGTGCAAGTGGCGAGAGCATACTGATAAGACATTTTGTTTTCTCCCAAACAGTTGGGGTCCAGAAAGTCCACAAACTTGGCTCCACGTATTCTGGAGAGATTCCGTTTAAGTCTGTGGATTCTGGCTGCATTTGTGGATCGACTGGCTACCCCCGGCTAAACAATTCTGGATGATCTCTATTTTTTTGGATAGTTCTTCATAAATCTTCGTAACGGTGACGTCACCCGTAGCTTTTTTTTTTTTTTTTTTTTTTTTTAAATCTTATTTTATAATTAATTACAGGATTATTTTTCAAATGTACCGCCAATCCGGAAGAGCGAATTTGGCGAATGACGTGCAGGAAACCTGCGCAAAAGTATTATTGGCTGAGAATTTCAGGAGAGAAATTGAATGGGAGTCTATGGAAACCGGCACTTTTTGGAGCCGACGTCTGGTGGCACTCGGTGGTATTGCAGTTTAAGGCACTTCCGCATCCGCCTAATTCTTCGGCGCCGGGAGCCACGTCCACTTTCATACGCCGTCTACGGTTTTAGCTCCCAGTCGGAGAGAACTGAGCTGGATTTCATCATTAAATATGTATCTTTGGGATATATGCAGCGCAGTGGAAGCTCGCAGAGTCAGTGTATAGCTTCCTCCCATGATGCACCGGGTGTCCGGGGAGCTCATTAGAGCATGATTTGCATTCATGTCCGACGGGCAGAGGGGTGATTTGAAGACCACAAACACGGGTAGGCCCGTACGTGTGCGCTCACGTCTTTGTGTGGGGAAAGGAGTAAAAAAAAAAAAAAAAAAAAAAAAAAAGAGGTGGTTCCTCCGCGTGACTTTGATCACTGAAGTTGACTGAAGAGGAGTTAGCCGATAATTACCTTCTCCAGCAGCTGCCTCAGTTGTTTGGTGCGGGCATCCCGCGAGCACATGGACTGCTGGGGCGCCACCACCGTACAGACACACCTTCCCTCGCTGTCCTGGGCCGAACTGTACACCTGCCACGACTCCTCCGGGTTTGCTGGCAACACCTGAGTACAAAAGGTTTGGGGATTAATAGAGGGGAAAAAAAAAAAAAAAAAGTTGCGCTGGAAGAGAAAACATGAGCGCCAAAGAACAACTAAAAGGACAAAAAAAAAAAAAAAACACTTTTACCACAAAAAAAAAATGCCTCCCAAATGTTTGTCTACGAAAAGGACACCTTTGCTGCCATTTGCCCTCTGAGCGGTTTCTGCTGGCGTGATGCTAAACCTCGATCGTATTTTATCACCTTCTGGACACCGCAAACCGTCAGGCTCCGCCCATTTTGCACTATCATTGTGTGTATTTTAAAGCCACAGGCACACAGGCTGCAATTCAGCCAATGGGAAAACAGCTGAAGCGGCGCCCATTATTCAACGTGTGTGTGTGTGTGTGTGTGTGTGTGTGTGTGTGTGTGTGTGTGTGTTGAAGCTCTGAGTATTAATGTGTGATTTGTATGACGTCAGGATGATCCCCCCCCCCCCATCTTCAAGAGACAAGACACGAGGTGTGTGTGTGTGTGTGTGTGTGTGTGTGGTGGTGGTGAGGAGGGGGGACTTTGAGAAAGATATTCATCACTGCATCAGCGATAAAAAATAAAAAATCACCAGACAGACCTGAGAGGGAGTGACTTCACAAAAATCCCCAAAAGGGGGGGGGGGGGGGGGCAAATCACAGCAGCTGTCAGTCAGCTGCAGTTTTCTAGCAAAAGAAGAAGGATGTGCTGACAAGACAAAAGACGTGGAGCACCTGTCCCCTTTCCGCACCACTCAAGTCCGTACCGCTCTACAGGTCAAAAATAAACGATGCCACAAATCTTCCAAAAAAAACCCAACAACAACAACAACAACAACATAATGACGTGAAACAAAATCTCAGCGAACACCGCTTCCCTTGCGTTGCACGTTGCTTTGTGCCGTTTATTTATATACGGTTGCTTTCCAGATTCGTTGTTCCGATTTCTTCCACTCGACCAGAGCGCTCGCAATTATCACCCTCGGCGCGGAAACGAGCTCTGAATGTGCCAGGAAGCCTGACGGGGGGGGGGGACGCTTCAGGTTTTTTGACACCCCCCCCCCCCCCCTCCACCTGGGCTCCGAGCGGCTTCTTCCTCTTTTCATTCACACAAAAAGACGCGCTCCGCGAAAAAAAAAAAAAAAAAAAAAAAAAACAAGAATGAAGCCCCACGCTGTTTCAGAGAGGGCAAACAAGTCGACGCTTCTTCGTGTAAAATCTCCTAATTTTGAACACCTCGGACCTCGCCGTCAGAAGGAGAAATAACCAACCGGTGCTCCTGTATCGGCGGCGGAAGCAACATCAAACGCACGAGGAAGAATCTCTTGATACCTTTTTCCAAGTCTCTTTTTTTTTTTTATACTTTTGCATGCGCCTGGCGAGCGCGCGCAACTCTTGACAGAATTCCTTCTCTAAATTATGAACCGCTCGAGTGCGCGCGCGCGCGCATGTTTGTATCTTTTTTTGGGGGGTTGTAAATCTTACTGCAACATTCATTCAGACAGAAAAAAAAAACAAAAACAAACAACAACAACTAACTAACTAACTAAACAGCCAACCGGCCGCGGAGAATTTCCCCGTAAACTTACTCCGGTGCTCCGGTCCGGGTACCCTCCCTGCGCCGCCGTCAGCTTGGTGGTGTTGAGCCCCACCAGAGAGGGGAGAGTCTGCGACATCCAGTTGGTGATCATCGCCATGGTGCTGAGCACGACGCCGATCTTCAGCAAAGGCACCGACATCTTTCGCGCTTTTTGCTCGGACTTTTTTTTTTTTTTTAATTAATTTTTTTTTTCTTTTTTTTTTTTTTTTAAATTAAGCCGTCTTCATTCTACAGACTCCGGAGAGAAACAGGGGAGGCGGGGAGTAGTCATGTTGCCCAGAGCAGCTTGCTGTTTCACCCGGGACTCCGGCTCGGCTGGTCTTTTTTTGGACATCTCCAAGGGAAGCACCGGCGGCGGACGCGTTAAGAGAGGGCACCGAGACGAAGGAGGGAAGGTCGAGGACGGACATATATCAAAAAAAATAAAAAACTGCAACACGTTTGATCCAGTGGAAGATGTTAGGGGGAGAAAAAAAACCAAAAAAAAAAAAAAAAACAACCCCGAGAGCAAGTGCTGGGAAACGTCCTCCGGATAGCTCCTGTCTCTCCGCGTAGTCCCGTACACTGCTGCCTCTCTAGCTCACCGTTACTATTTGGTTCACGCCCGACGGTCCGCCTCCTCCTTGCCTGGGTGCGCTCTGTGATTAAGTGCCACTGACTGACTACACGCACACACGCACACGCACACACACACACACAGGCGGCTCCAAGTGGATGTGAAGAGGAAGGAGGAGGTACTACGGATCTATCTATATCGCCAGACGCAGTGATGTCAGCCAGCTTTGGGGTCCGTCCATGCAAATATGCGGGCTCTAGCCTCGAGTCTGCCCGACGCCGACTGTCCCCCCCCCCCCCCCCCCCCCCCCCCCCTGAGGCGGTGACAGTGATCGGTGCGGCTGAGATGATGGCTGACAATGATGCTGAGGGGAATGATTGACAGCAGACAATCACATTTCTTTTCTTTTTTTTTCCTTTTTACTCCACTCCCCACCCCCCACCAAAAAAAAAAAAAAAAAAGGCTCTCTGATCATGCATGGTAAACAGCTTTTGATTTAAAAGAGTCGGGACTGCAGCCCACATGTCAAAAATACACACACGGAAAAGAAAAAGATCTGAGGCAGGATGTCGCATTGCATTGGCAGTGAGGTGGAGGTGGAGGAGCTGGGAACGTGTTTTATTGATGGGATGCTAGATGCCATCAGGTCGGAACAAAAGGGGGGGGGGAGCTTTTAATTTGTGGGACTCTGGCGCCATCTTGTAGCTGATTTTGGCGTTGCTGAAATCAAAAGACTAGGTTTTTTTTTTTAAACGCAAGCAAGATCACAGATACTGTTAAAAAAATATCTATTTAAAAAAAATGAAACGGTTAAAAAGATAATTGATCAATTTAGAGTCATTTAGAGTACATATTTGTTTTATTTTTAAGCACCGTTTATGTGTTTATCAGGACTCAACACGTGCATTTGCATGTGCAGTTATTGATGCATATTTTTGTTTAGCATGACATCTTGCACAGAAAAGGCTGATTTATTTTTTTTCCAAATCTACATATATATAATGTTGAGGGATGACAAATAATGAATTTGTCTAGGACCTAAGTTGCCATCAACAAGTGTAAAGGCCTCATGCTCCAGCCGGTGGGTTAAATTGTAATCCTGCATGATACATGAGGTCCCCAGAATAGGAGACGCTCAGAGTCCTGGGCTATTTCTGTCGGCTCCATAATGCATTTTTCTGGTAAACTGAGTCTGCTCTCACTGCACGTCCATATTTCTCCCGTCTTCCTTTTTCCGTCTCCGTCTCGCTCTCTCCGTGGCCTCACTTCTTCGGGACCTTTGAGGTGAGAGCTCACAGTGTTGAAGGCTTCACAGATTACAGTGACCTGTTAACAGGGGTCAGCTCATCGCAGTGCGCCGCTGTCTGCTGCGGTTTGAGCCTCGTGTTAACAGGGTGCAGTTCAGCACAGCACAGCAGGGGTCTCTAATGGCCCAGCTTTTAAATTGATGGATTTCATGCGTGTGGATCATATTCAGTTTCAAAATACGAGGCCCAAACAAGCACAAGTTTAGGGCCCACCTTTAATGTAGAGATCTCAGTTCATATTCAGTTGAAATTCCATTTTATTTACAGTTAATCCCCAAATCATTCATGCCCATGTCAAATTTTCACGTCTGGTGAATTTGACCAATACTTTACTTCTTGGCTGGAAATGGCATAACCAAGTGAAACAGGATGTTCAGACATTGTGCTATAGAGGTGGTTTTTTTTGTACATTTCTATGAAAAACATCATGTCCATAATGAAAGGCAGCCACACTTGCACAACCATGGGTCTTCAACTCAGATTTTTGGTTTCAGCCATGACTTGCAACGGACTAGAAAACTTCTGCATACAGGGAGAAAAAATCTCTTGACAGCGGGAAGGAAAAATTCCCTTTTAACAGGAAGAAACATCCGGCAGAACCTCAGAGGTGGGCGGCTATTTTCCTCAACCAGTTGGGGTGAGGGGACGGTGCACAACAAGTGTACTTTAAAAAAAAAAAAAGATGGATGATTTAGTGAACTGTCCGACTATTTATGTGGAGTGATTTATAGCCAGATTTGTAAATGAACAGTGTTTCAATAGAATTGCACTACAGCACTGGGATCCAGTAGTAGCTTTATGATTGACTGCAACAACTCTAGACATATAATGTAAGTGCACAATGATCAGGTATGAAGCCTAATACGACAACCTTATATCAAATAAATAAGACCGTGGCAGAGAGGCGTTGCTCAAATCAAATGGCAGCTTTTCAAGAAGGTGGTTTGCGTTGCACACCGATCTGCCACGACATTAATACCACTGACAGGTTGAAGCAAACAGCCCGGTAATAAATCCTCCCTCCATGAGGATTATCATTTTCAGTTCAAACTGAATGAGAGAGCTCTTGATTTACTTTACTGGTCATTTTGGAGACTGTAATTTGAGAGGGGTTCCCAATATTCTATCCACCTTTAAATGGGAGGGGCAAAATATTAGGAATAAACCACAAATGAGTCTGTCAAATGAGCATTTAAATAGATAAACACCTCTCTAAACTGAGCATTATAATCCTTATGAAGGGTGGATTTATTGCTCGGTCGTTGTATTATAATTCATGCTTCGCCTGTTAGTGGTTTTAACGTTGTGGCTGATTGGTGTGGGTATAAGATCCAAATTCTGATTTAAGGTGTAGGTGAACGGTGATCAAACAAGCCGGCACATCCTACAATGTCATAACAACTACAAAAATTATGCTATATAATACCAAAAAAAAAAACAACCCTGAAAACTTGGGCCTCAGAAATGACAAACAAACATCCAAAATTTGAACATTAAACTGCGTAAAAGTGGTTATTTCTGACCGGACTACTGTGCGGTGGTGAACAGATGTTTGCGGTAGGCTAACCACATTGTCACATTCAGTATCCAGTGTAATAAGAGTTCATAAAGCAGAAGCAGCAGCAGCAAAAAAAAAAAAAAAAAAAAAAAAAAAATCACATTTCCAGCCTGCAAGTGCACTACAAAAAAATGCACCATACCTCCACCTACTCTTCTTCTGCTCGCTCTCTCTCTCTCTCTCACTCTCTCTCTCTCTCTCCCCCTCTTGCCTCGTAGCTCAGCCAGCCATGTACTGAATAATAAATAGCTTCAACCCCAGCTGCCAATCACACCACGCATATTGCAATTCAGCTCAACTCCATCTCAGTTTCTCACATAAAAATCAGATTTTTTTTTTTTTTTTTTTTTTTTTTTTTAAGGTTTCATAGATGAAATAAATCGCAACTGTTTTGAAATGTTCCTGCACTGGAGCTTAGTTTAGTTCAGCGGTGGATAAAGTGGACGTAGTTGTAAAAGTCCACGCGTTATTACAAGAAGTGCATCTGTAATCATGCGCGCGCTCAAACGCAATCGAGCGCAGGTGTTTTCCTGTGATTTATTATCTCATTTTTGTTTTGTTTTGTTTTTTGCAGGATTCGTAGGTTGCGCGGTGTCAGAGTGGCGTGAGTGGGGGCGGGGGAGGGAGGGGGGGGGGGCTTACAGCACCACGCCATCTGTTTCGTCAGGTGTCGGCGAGATGCTTTAAGGATGTGGGGGCCCCCGCCGCCACCGGGGAGCCGCCAGGTGAGGAACAGATGCCGCTTCTGGCTGCTTTGCTATTCTTCTCCGTGTGAGCGGCCGGTGCGGTCGCCAAAAAAAAAATAAATAAATAAAAAAAAAATCCTCCAGTGGAAAGATGAATGTGGGCTGAATCAGGACTCTAATCAGGCGTCTTCGGCCCAGATGTTGAGGAAAAACCGCCCCAACGCTCCCCTCTGAAAGTGTGCGAGGCTTCTGAAGCGAAGGTCTGCTCTAACGTGGTCGTTAAGAGGGGCGCTGCCGCTCGGCAACCGCAGGTCCAGGCCACGCTTCGCCAGGGTGGCTTTGCTTTTCTTTTCTTTCTGATGAGTAATCCGGCACTAAAAAGCTTCTCTCTCTCTCTCTCTTATCTTTCCCGTGTCTAGGTACACCTCTCACTTTTTTTTTTTTTTTCTCCCCTCTATCTGCCTTCAAAACATGGAGGTGAGATGCGGAGAGGGGGCCCCGGCTCTCCCGACATCGAAATGTACTCTGGGTTTCTGCAGCAAAGGGGGCCGGTATAAATAGAGCATGTCAGCGTGTCGTGTCTTCCCGCTCTCGCGGAAGGCAGCAGACAAGGCATCAGGTGGACTGATATCGACTTACCTTTCAAGCAGATGACACACACACTCTCGGGCCGTTTCTGTCCCTGTAACGTGGGCCCTGACCTGCACGACTCGAACGAAAAAAAAACCCAAGTAAGAGCAGCTCTCCTCTTCCTCCTCCTCCTCCTCCTCCTCCTCCCTCCTTCCGTCAGACTGATGGCTTCCATCAATCTGTGCAAAGCCCCATTGTTCAATTGGTGTCAGCATTTTTCTGCAGCTGCGCTCTCCACTGTATGTCCACTTCACATTTGCAAGGCCGCGCAACATCGGAAACTTCCTGCCTCCGTGGAAAACAGATCACACAGCAGTGAGAGCCGCGAGGTTACCGGCTTTGACGATCAAATTACAAATCGGATCCCACGTGAACGTTTAAAAAAAACAAAACGGAGCCGGTGCTGAAAACGCTTTTGTCTCGCGGCGTGCTGACAGTCCTCGTGAATTCATTTGGGAATCAATCGCCGCCATATTTCTGTCCCGGCGATATTACTGGACGCCAATGTTGTTCCGAACACGTTGTTGTTGTTTTTTTAATCGAGGCCAGCGGCAGCCTATACCTCCAACACATCTCACGGAGTCTGTCGCTTGGCGTACAAATACACTGGGAGCACATATTCATTTATTGATAGTTCCCCCAGCGCCACATCTGATTTTTGTTGTTGTTGTTGTTGTCGTAGTTGTCGTCGTTGTCGTCTTCTCCAATTACCGACCACAATTGGATTCACACAACAGTGTGAACAGTCCATGAAATATGACTTTGTGCTTCAGCAAGGGCAGTTAAATCATAAAATTCTTCAGTTCGGCATGTGGCAAGTCCTGGCAGTAAATAAACACACCCACTACAGACACGCGCACACACACACACACACACACACACACACACACACACACTCCCCCCCCCCCGCCCCTCCATGATAGCCCAATGTTTGTGACCATTTATAAAGGCAACAGTTGAATGCCACTGCAACACGTCGCGCTGCAAATGGTAGGATAGCAGGAAGTAGGTGAACAACATGCATCTTTCTCGGCCGGCGTTGTTCCTGTTGTTATTTACTTACTGAGCTGAGCTTGCTTTACATTGTTGGACTGAATGTTCTCTCCACACAGGCACCGGCACCCGTGGTCACTGAGCATGCTCACAAGCACCTTCTCTCTCCGAGACACTGCGTTTGATTGTGGAGCTCTGATTTACACCACTAAAGAGCAAGCAGCCTCATCACTCCATAATAATGGCCCTCCTTTTTTTTTCTCTCTTTTTTTTATACACAGAGGAAAGCTACAGGCAACGTATTGTACCGGAGCAGCGCTGCAGTTGATTAATCGGACCATTTGCTAATGAGGAAATTGACCGATCATGCCATCTTTTCTCTTCTCTCTCTCTCCCCCCCCCCTCCCCACTCCCTCCCTCCCACCCCTACCCTGTATCTGGTTGTCAGCCCCGGCGGTGGGGATGCTGGAATAAGGAGGGGGTGGGGGGATGGAGAGAGAGAGAGAGAGAGAGATCTATCCGCGCCCGTCAAGCACAATGTATTCACATCATGTAATCCCAGCCGTTAATCTGTTTAAACGGGGGTGGGGGTAGAGGGGCTAATTCACCGGGGCTCTTTAAAAAAAAAAAACGAGGTAACCGGGTAATCTCTCACCGGGATCTGGAGCCAATTAACCGCTAGCTTTTTTTTTTTTTTTTTTTTTTTTTCCTCTCTCTCTCTCTCTCTCTCTTTCTCTCTCCCTCTCTCTCTCTCTCTCTTCTTCTTCTTCTTCTTCTGGGAAAATGGCGTTATAAAAAAAAACAAAAAAACAAACAAACAAAAAAACAACAACAAAAAAAGACACCTACTTGGGTGAGTTCTGTGCCCATGAAGATGAGGAGAATCAGAGTCAGGAGCTTGTTCGCAGGCTGCATGTCTTTGCCTCCGGTGTGTGTGAGGACCAGCGGTCTCACATGCAGATCGAGTCCCTTTGCGTCCCCCCCCTGCACGGCAGTCCTTCCCTCTCGGCTCTCTTCTTCTTCTTCTTCCTCTTCTTCTTCTTTTGCGCTTCGATTCTTCTTCTTCTTCTTTGATTATTATTCTGATGATCACTGTTATTTGTTGTTTTGTTGTTATTGTTGTTGTTGTTTTTTTTTGTTTTTTTTTTAAATATATATATCCCTCAGCAGCCCACGAGCAGAAAGCGACAAATCGGTTTCGCGGAATCGTCTCTGTGCATATTCATTTCATATCGGGAGCCTGGATCTGTCGCTGCTTGCCTCTCCTCCGCCTCCTCCTCTCCGGTCGTAGCCGCACTTATGTGTCGCTGCGACGGGCTGTGGTGAGCATCGGGGCTCCGAGACGTCGCGAACACTTTCGTATACGCGGCTGCACGCCGTCACTCCGGTATTGCCAAAAGTTTACCTCCCCGCCTCGAGCCGCCGTATAAAGCTCTCGGTGGAAAAAGGAGAGTGACGGCGCTCATGGTGCTGAAAGCGGAAGTTGCATTGCGGAGAGAGGGAGATTTAAACTGGCAGGCAGAGAGGGAGGGGAAGGGAGGGGAAGGGAGGGAGGGGGGGGAGGAGGGGGGTAAAACCATCTACTGCAACAACATAAATCAATGTTTATTCTTTATAGGATTTTTATGAGCTACAAAATATTGATTTACAGAGCACCATTAGTCCTCTAAACCCTTTATTGTCTTCACCAAGAAAAAACAACAACAATGAAAAACAAATATATTTTTGTTGTTTCAGCCATAACAACCATACATTTAAAAAAAACATTTTTTTTTTAACAGATTCCACGGTTTTATATATATATATATATATATATATATATATATATATATATATATATATATATATATATATATATATATGTATGTCTCTGGCAAATGGTTGAGTAGTCACTTTACAGTCAAAATGTAAATACATTTTGGCACACAAATATCAAAACAAATTTTTTTTTTTTTTTAACCCAGACTTTGTTCGTCCGCGGTGGTGCTACAGCACAAATGTTTACGGGCATTAGATCCACTTGATTTTGCTTTCAAATACAGGAAAACATTTGATTTCTGACAGAAAAAAAAAATGATCAAAACAAATGTTTTCAAAAATAAAAATGTACGTTGAAGAAAATCTGTTTCTGAAAAAGATCCGGGGTTAGCCCACTTTTTAGGGACCAGTGTCGGTATTTTGAGGGATTAACGCAGAACAGGGTTAGGTCGGGTGATGTGGTTTAAAAAAATAATAACGAAAACCCTCATTACAAACATTGTGCATTAATCATTTTCCTTGAGCAAAAGAACAAAAGTATTTGCACACAAAATGTACCGAAAGGATCAGAGGTAAAAGACCCGTTCATTTGTCATCGAAATGGCCTCTGTTATATCACCACATATCTACTGTGTATTCCAATACCCCATACGAGCATACTAATTAGTGCGCCAGAAAAAGATTTAGTATGTCCCAATACATAGTATGTTAAACGTAGTATGCCAAAAGGGTCAAAGCTCGGGGCACGTTTTTATGACGAAGTAGCATGTCCATATTGTATGCATACTACATGCAACAGTACAGACTGTGTAAGCAAGTACGTACTAAAAGAAAAAGTATGCGATTCGGAATGCAGCTTCATGGCAGACATTTTGACTTGTTCTGCTTTTGGACATTTTCGTCCACTGCGTCGACACCTAATGAACCTGATCCATCATTAATACACCTACTTCCTCTCTCGTAACAGGTCAAAATGTCTCCTGTGAAAAAGTTCTTTCACCGGTAGGCGAATGGAGGTCGGATGCCATCTGTGTTGTTCGCAAAACTTAAAATGCACCCTTCTTATGAAACCACCATCCCACCTTTTCCATTGCAGAGCAGCAGAGACAGTTCAGGGGCAGAGGTGTTGTTCAGCTGAATATATCAGTCTAGTCTGCCGGACTCATTGATCCTTTCTCTGACTGAGATTTATTAGAATCTACGACCCCCGACGGTGGCTCTGAGAAGTCACCAGCTTGACTGTGCTGTGTATTGATAAATCACATTATACTGATTATTGCCCAGTTTTAGAAAAAAACATCACTGATAAAATTATTTTTTATTACTGATACCTTCCTGTGTTCACATGTTATTGGTTTAGCAGGTTCACTTGAAGCTAATTTAAACTAGTTTTATGCCACCGATTGACGGTTCACTCTATAACATCGATTAACCACACGTTTCAATATTGACCCTCAAAGTGACCATTACTATTGAGAAAAACAAAAAAAGACAATATATCTTAAAGTACAAAGTAGATAAAGTACCTAAAAAATGTACCAGTACTTGAATATGTTACTTCCACCTGGGATCAGGTAGATGAGTTATCAGGATTAAAGGTCCTTCACACGACATCCACTCCGGTAATTTTAATGATTTCCCCCGATCGCGTCTGACTCTCGTGTTTGATTGACATCTCCCTGCGTCTTCTGTTTAACACGGTTACACCTGTCAGGGTGGGACAAATTTACCTCTTTATCCTCTTCCCCCGGGTCCGGCGGCCTCGGCATAACTCCCGCTAACTCCGCGGCTGCACCTTCCACAACTCGAACAGGAGCAGACGTTTCATCAGTGACGGCACCAAGGCTGTGCACGGCCTGAAATCTGCAGTTGCGTAACTACGTGGGAATAATTTAAGGAGGATTTTCAGTCCTCTCCGAGTGTGTGTGAGGTTATGGCATTATGCAGGGGACTAGTTTGATGCGCTCCGTTTTTGTGTGGGCTCGTACAGTACTTATCTCATTGTGAATGTCAACAACAGGCCCCTTTAATTTGGTGGTCGTGCGGGTCTGAATCTGTTCTGTCTCTGCCCGCCTGTGACTGTCTGAACCACATTATACGCTAATAGCTCGGTAGCCCGTAGCTAAAATTAATTCTCATTTGGTGGCACTAAAATGTGTAAAATTGTCTCGGTGATGGCGTTCGGGCAGACTCATATCTCCAGTGTGGACTCTTTGGCAGATTTGGGCCATAGCACACGAAGTAACAAGGTCAGACTGAGAGGAGGTCTAAATGAGAGGCCTCATCATGGGGTGGGGGAGTGGCACGCACACACACACACACACACACACACACACACACACACACACACACACACACACACACACACTCACACACTCTTTTTGCCCTCCTCTCCTCCTGGCCTGCAAATTTCTCAATGACTCTGCTTAAAGTCAGTCTTCTCAGTCACCAGCTTCTTTTCCATTGACAGCATTGCCAGTGTGACTCAGTCCGTGTACATGAGGAGGCGGGGCTCTGTGTGTAGCCGGCCCCGATGTGTGCACACAGCTAGTGTCTGTTAGAAGCCTTCGTCAACGCGGATTATTTACACGTTTACTCGGATGATACTTGTACTCGTCAAAAGTACATTATGTTCTATGTTCTCTTTCGATTCTTTTTCGGGTCAAGTGTCGTCATTTTGAGGGCTCGTTCTGGAGAACTCGATATCTGAAGTAGTAAGTAGTAAAACAATACTATAAAAACACTGCTTCACAAGCTTCGTGCGTTTATAATTTTCCTCAACCAAAGCGTTTCAGCCGAGTACTCGTCTCATCCCTAGAAATAACCGAATTTTCCGCATTTCCGCTTGAAGTTGTCGTTCCGCTGCCGGTCAGATAGCAAAGAAGCAGGAGTGTAATTGGGTAACGGCGGATGTGAGGCAAACCTGAAAGACGGCATCGAGAGTTGTCCAATCACACTCGATACAAAAACGTAAAACAGTTCGCTGCCAATAAAAGAGAGAGGGCGGGAAATCTGAAACAACCAATTGAAGAGCAGCCTCAGGTCAAGTGGGTGCCAAAACTTGAAGGACTTGCGTTCACTCTCAGAAATTAACTAAATATAATTTGTAAACAATTTTTTTTATTGAATGCTCACAGGCGCTGACAGACTACCAGGTGTATTATTTTACCAGCAAACTATTATTGTATTTTACATTTTTTTACCTTAAAGTAGTATATTTTTCCTTCGACCTCAGAGGAGGCGGCGCCCCGTATTAACAAACCGCCGCATGCTACTAGTATAGCTGGTAAATGGTTGCAGGTAAGCCCGGCAGAACTTGAAAAAGCACGCCCGATGAAACGCTCAGTTGTTATAAGTTGTGATGAAGGACAACAGCCTTGGCGCCGCGATTGTTTTACTCTTTGTGTGCGCGAGAAGACGCCCAGCTCCAATTACATGAATTATTACCAAGCAGTTTCTGGCATATTTTTATCTAAAAAAAATATAAATTCAATTATGGCAACAGGTTTGATTATTCTGCGCTAGTTAGTGTGAGATGAGGGCATTAAAACGCGTCTTCCTCACGTCCTGTATGCTAATAGAGAGAGGATGGTGATGAGGATTGCCGTGAGGGGGCTGATGTATGGAGAGAAACAATCAAAGATACTGAACGTCGACATGGGAAACAGTGAGATGATGGAGCACCGCTTTGATTAAAGAAGAATCCGATGAAACAGCTTTTCAAACCGGCTGCACAGGGATGTTGGTTTAATGTGGCTGCTTGTGTGGATAGTTCTCCTCAAGATTTATTTCCCGCCCATTGAGCCGCAAATGCAAATTGCTGAATTGTCTGGTTTGCATGCAGATATATGTAAAATGTCTTGATACCAGGTGCATAAGAAGGGAAGTCGCTCCGTTCCACTGACTCTCTGTTTATGCTTGCCGAATTAACTTTAAAAAAAAAAAAAGAGATTTGTATGCATTGTTATCCAAGTTTCACAGGGGAAAAAAAATTGATTAACCTCCCAGAATTTGTCTTCATTTGGGAAGGGCCCAGTTCTTTCATCAGCTGAGCTCTTTTCTTTTTAACAGTTTGGTTTTTGCGAGTGGAATGCATATGTGTGTGTGAAAGAGAGAGTCGGGGAGCGAGAGGCAGAGAGAAATTGAGTAAAAGAGCTCCAGTTTAAATTTAGGCCCTAATAGAATTTGTCTTTCCTCTTAGGCGAGCTGCCATTACTTCCCCCTTTCATCACTTTCACTCCCTTTTGCTCTCTGCAGGGCTGATGCCACAGATAACTATTAAAGATATGTTCCAATGCTCTTCTATTATGCCTCGGTAATGCTCTGTTCATTTAGTGCGCCGAGGACCCGGCCTGGGAGAGGTCAATGACCTTGATCGCTTCTGTGCTAACAGGGAGAGCTCCATAAAAGTATGATTTAACAGTCCCCTGTGTGTTGATCTTGAGGCGGTATTAATGCGTTGGATAATCACTCCATCAGCATTCAGCCTTCAGACCTTGGAAGGATAAAGGAGAAGGTCCCTGAGTGCTGTAGGGAGAATAAGAAAGAAAAGGGGTGAGAGTAGTGTGATGATCCATCCATCCATCCATCCATCCATCCATCCATCCATCCATCCATCCATCCATCCATCCATCTTTCTATCCACTACAAGTGGTCATATTTGCCAGTTACATAAGATATCTGACATTTATCGCTTTAAAGGTTACATTTGAATAGAGCCAACACCTCTACGAAGCAATAAATTCCACTTACCGGAGTTTCATACAATTGGCATGTGGGACTTGACTTCCATTAAGAGAAAGCAGATATCCAAAACCAGTGCACGAGGACAGAAAATCTGGCAAAAAAAACAACAACAACCCTGCAGTAGAAAAAAAAAATGTGTGGTCTGATGAGTCATTTGTCGCTCACTTATCTCCCTCCTTACAGATTTATGTTTGGAGAAATAGCAAAGAAAAAAAAAGAAGAAAGAAGCCTCGGTGTCAGTTGCCAGATGTTAAACGCGGTATTCGGCCCGGGGTGACACAGACGCTCCATCTACCGCAGAACATTAGATCCCATGATTGCTCCATGATTGTATACCATCTGAGGTGCATTACGCCGTGTTTGCGGCATTAGGTGCACACGGCGAGGTAAATACCTTTCCCTCACGCTGCTCTCGCACTGCTGGATGATAATGCCACCAGACGGGCTGCTCGAGCCATTCAGGAGCGGTTCCATCGATGTCGGGATGAAGTCAAACACATTACGGGGCCCCCTCCAATCACCGCGTCTAAAAATCATTAAAGCTTTACGGGACTTTTGGAAATCGCAGAAGATGAATTAGATGGTTAACATCTCACTTCATTGACCTAACCTTGTTCGTCAGAGATACGAAGGCTTTCACTCTTGGACGGACTAAACAGACTCTCCTGTGATGTGTCTCGATCCTGCAATTTTTCCTCAAACAGCGATTGCCCAAGTCAAGCGACCATCTAGTCACAAAAGGGCTGTTAAGCTTTGGATTTCTCCACGTGTTGAAATAGTCCATGTGGAAAGACTGCGCATCAGAAGGTCTGAAGAGTGGTGTCTGTTTCCCCCCCCCCAGCTTTTTCAGCTTCCAAAACCAGTGTACAAGAAAGCTGCATATGTTAGCATACCAGGCTAACTGGCTTACCGCCTACATTTGTAAGCGTATCATTAGGTAACTGCAGTATTTTGAGGGGTTGCAGGTTTCATAAGAAATCTTCTGGGTATTTACTCACTGGAAGAGTTGGCGCTGGAGCCCAGTCGCGTCAGATAGCCCAGACTGTGAGGCAGCAACCGTATTTAAAAATGGACGCAGCCTGCTGATCTGAAAAGTTCTTGTACATTACATTTTCTACATTACATTTCATTTAGCTGACGCTTTTATCCAAAGCGACTTACAATAAGTGCATTTCAACCACGAGGGTACAAAACCCAGAACAACAACTGTACAATTGTACAATTACCGATTGAAGTGACACTCCTTTACGTTGATGGTTTTTTTTTTAGTTTGTTCGGTATCTTATTGAAAGGTAATACTGGAAAGTGGCCTTCAGTTGACGGGGAACTGCAAAGAGGAGGTTAGCCAAGCAGAAGATGATAATACCAAAGTTGATTTGTTTGAAATGTTGTGTGTTCTTAGCTGGCTTGTTAACGTTAACTACGATGTAGAATTGAAGGATGTGTAAACCGCGTACATGAGGTTTGAACTTCGGGATAGCTAAAGCGATCTTTCCTGGATGGGCAGTGTCCCCGTTAATCTGTCGTTCCGCTTGCTTGTTAAACCACAATGTCTAATTTTTTTTCTATCACTACACTCGATAAATACATCATGCAACGTAATCACTTTTTCAAGGTGAAGTGTAAATAATAACCGTTCCGGCATCGTTGGCTACGATAAACAAAAACATTTGACTTAGTCCTCATCCTTAAAATGTTTTCCTCATTTGTACATTTTGAAAATATCAACAGCAAAGCACAGATACGTTGTGTTTGCCGTACAGGCTGCACACCGTGAGATGGGCACCTTTCCATTATGGTGTTGCCGTACTGCAGGAGGATAATGGCACCAGACGGTTTCACCGACGTCGGGATGTGGACGATTCCGAGTTTTTTTTTTAAAGGCACCTGATGAGTAAGTGTAAGTAACGCAACAAGAAATGCAGCGTGATACCTTTTGAGGAAATGGTTAAATGATCTAATTCATTTCTCAATGTGACGAGTAAGCAATTACCCTTTTTAAGTAATTGGTTCCACATCGTTAGCCGTAAATAGCCAAATGCAGCAGTTAGTCCTCAGACTTAAAACCTTTTCTTCATGAAGACATTTTTAAAATTGGAGCAAAAAAAAAACAAAAGACGAATCTTATAATTATCATAGCAGCTGTGTTTGCCTGTCCAAAAAGGTTTCGCTGTAAGCTGAGCATCCAATCTGGGAAATGTGGAAACAAATTAATTGTCTGAAATCATTTATCTTCACTGAAATTGCATCATACGTACTGTGCATAATACTACTAACTCTACCCTGAAGTACAAAAGCAAAGCTGCTCCCTTATTCCCACGTCTTCACTGATGTAATCATCACGCTGACATGTACGAAGCCATCAGGAGTACAGCCTGTTCTAGTGTAGACCTTCTTTTTTTTTTTTTTTTTTTTTTCATAAGGATTCTCAAAATGAGCCACACAGGCAAAGATTTTTAGAGATAGCAAAAAAAATTGTTACTTAGCAAGCTATGATAAAAGGAAAAAAAAAAAAAAACCAGCAACAGACAAAATTGAAAGTTGCTAGCTGGAAATTAAAAGATTAGGATTTATGGGTGGTAAATCTGCCGCAACATTCATGCGTACCAAGAGCAGTCAGTAATAAAGGGAGTCGAGGTGTAGCAAAAGGTCGAATTTGCACAGGTATGCGAGCCGATTTAATGCGAGCTGATTGTTTTCTGTCGGTGGTGCAGGCCGTGTTGCTGCACCGTTTGCTTCGTTAAACACGGGGCAACTCTCGCCCCCCCCCCCAGGGCAGAGAGGCCTGCGGGCCACTCCGAGGGCCCTGCCTTTGATTCACTGACTAAGCGCCGTGATTCAGCTAATTCGGGCATTTACAACAACAGCACAAAATCCTAAATTTGACAATAACGATGCATCCCACGTCTACACCCTCCGCCATAAAACCAAACCCCTGTCGCAGAAACGCGTTCAACCGCGCGACAGAGATGCTCTTTTCCTTGACTACTCGCAGTCTGATAAACTGATGGTATCCGCTGTACACAAGCGCACACTGTCAATTATCCTTTACAGCTTAGCGGCAGTATGGGTTTTCGAAGGTTTTCGGTGTGTCTATATTAGCCAATTTGCTTCCCATTCAGATTCGAGCCTTTTTTTTTTTTTTTTTTTTTTATTAAATGCAAGGTTTGTGTAACTCTCCCTTCATCTTTTAATTATCCGTTCCATTTATTTCTTTATTCCCTACATGCGGTGTCTGCGCTGCGATATTATCCTCACCCACTCAGCCGGTGCAGTCTTTCCCCCCACGTTTCTCTGCCACTGAATAGGCTGCAGTGCTGTTTCTGTGTGTTTTTTTTTGCTGGGGGGCTAATGTCAGACCGCTACAGCGCTGATTTATGCTTGTGCGTGTGTGTGTGCTTGACATGGCACTGCTCACACATCCCTGGAGGGGAGGGGAGGGAGGGGAGGGGGCGGGGGAGCTCGCTGCCATAGAGATCCATGCATCACAATGGATCATGTATATATATAAAATTGATGACCAGAGGTTATGTAGGTCAGGACAGAATGATGCGGCAGACGCGCGCAGAGGGACATTGACGGACAACGGGGAGACGGGGTGAGGCTGAACGGACTGGAAGCCATCACGGAAAAACAGTAAACAAGACAAAAAAAAAAAAAAAAAACCAACGAAAAAACAGTCGGGGAAATGCAGCAGGAGCTGGACTGATGGATGAGTAAAACGCCAGAGAGAGCAGAGGGGAGAGCTCGGTCATTCTTGATGTTAGTATTTTTGTCATACGGTTCCATCCTTTTGTTTTCTCGTCACACGCGGCATCTCTGTGTGGTTCTTGTGTTCGCGTCAGAGCTAATTACGGGACGATGCCGCCAGTTGCCAAATCAGTAGTTAGAGGACGGAGCAGCGTCTCAGCGATGCGCTTTCCACCCTACTGAGTTGCCAGATTTGTGAGTGTCTTAATTACACTGTATAAGCTCGCAGCGATGCCTCACCTTCTGCATGTCCTTAAATAATAGTGTCATTAGGCCCCAGATTTCTTCACTGTGTGCAACGCAGTGTATTGTAGCGTTAATTTCAATGCGCGTGACTGGTTGTGTGGAATAATGTTTTTAGTGCGCGCAGTTTTGTTGAACCATTTGCCATAAAAACAAATTTGGAGCAATCTCTCGATCTCTCATTCACTTTGTGTTTCTCTTTGCAGGGGCGACAAATGTTCTCAATTTTACAAAATATCCACTTTGTAGGAACAAAAACAAAGATACAATCAAGGTCGTAGGAAAAAGGTACAGATCTGACAAAAGAAAGGGCCTTAGACTCAGTATGCAGAGAAAGGGATCTCTTTCCCGGTATAAGCTTTTAAATCTCGTAACCACCCAAATGGTAACCAACGGTGACGTCACCCATTGGTTTTTTTGAACTGCTTTTTTGAAGGCTCAAGTGTGTCATTGTGGCCGTCGCCATCTTTGTTTTCCTGTACCCAGAAGTGACCCTTGCTGGATGAGCTGGGGGGGTGGATTCATCCACAAGGATAGGAGATTGGTCTAGGACGCAACTAGTGCTAACATAGCTTGCTAAATTGTTAGCCACTGTGACCTCTAGAAGCCGGCCATGTTGCTGTCGGCCGGCGGCTGTATTCTAACGACGTAACCACTTGAATGCCAACCACACTCTGCACACGAGTTCACATTTCATAACCACAAGCTCACCGGTTCCATTTGAAGGTAACACCAAATACACACAGACCAAAAACACCAGGGAGAGGAGGACAATGAGGGACAGATGAAACGAATTATTCTGCGGTAGATCACAAGTGTGGAAACGCACAAAGGCAGGAAGAGAAGCAAACCAAGTCACGGGGGGGGGGGGGGGGGGGTGAAGTGATTAAAAAATCAAACACGAAATACAACAAAATAAAAGGCAGAGACTACGACATCAGTACAAAGTTGTACTGATTGGGTCGACCTCTGAGCAAATTCTAACTCACTAATTATTTTCATGAAATGGAATTTTTGAGTCTGACACTGTGTAAGTGTTTCATACATAATTTGTTCAATTATACATCACAAGCGAGATTGGCCGAACAGCCAACATACGCACAAGAAAATGAACGGCTCGATGAGTAGACAAGAAAAAGTGACTTAGTATTCAAAAGTTGGTGCGGGGAAACGTTGCCAAGTCACTCGCAATGATTTATGGCTTTGAATATGTGTGATTTGTTCTCGAGAGCAAAACACTGCCCTCTCAGTTTAATAGGGTTTTGAATGCGGCTCGGGATTCTTACATGAACATTATACACACTAGCGCTGTGGAGTTCAGTTAAACACTATTTCAAAGCCCATCAAAGGGAGCATTCGGATTATAGTGATGTATTTGCTACTCTGAGACATCACAGTGTGAGTGTTACAACTTCAAAGTGGTGGCTGCAAGTTCCACTGGCTTGAACACTGGGGTGCCATAGAAACCAAAGACAAAAAACAAAAAAAATCCCTCTGTGTAGAGACACAGACAGCCCATAAATCAAACAGCATTGAACATCCTCTGTGTTTTGTAGGAGCGTAATCTTCCTAACATCCAAAAGAGCTCAGGCTTTTTATCTGCTTGCCCTTGTTTCTATTTGTCGGCTGTTTTTTTTTTGTTGTTGTTGTTTTTTTGGTTTTTTTTACAAATGTCAGTTGTACCTGCAGGGGTTTGGTTACAATGTCATGAATGCCCGAATAAGCTTTAACGCACCTCTGTGAAGCTGATAATGTGCAATTTTTTTGTCGAGGGACCATGTCTGACAACTCTATTATACATTTTTCCCGGCTGTTTGTGGCATTATAATGGATTGCAGTGTATTTTAAAGGCGCTCGTCATTTTTTTTGTCCAGCTATCGTGGAGAGTCTTTAATCAAGCCGTGTAGAAAACCCCGGTATTTCCCTGGTCTGTATCCGTGTATACCGCTCCCTCTCTCTTCGTCTCTGTGTGTGTGACATAGTTCTCATCTTTTTTTTTTCCCCTGCTGTATCTGGAGGGTTCCCAGGCAGGGGAATTCATCATCCTAATACACCGTGTATAAGCACTTGCTAAAAACCCCACACTGCGGGTTTTTTATATATATATATATATATATATATATATATATATATATATTTTATATATTCATTATGGTTGTAATATTTCTGCTTTGGCTGCCTAAGGCAACTTCTGCAGCTGGTCAAAGAGCATCACTGAAAAGCATGAAATCAAGCGGTATCTGGTGGAATTACCAGATATGAAAGAGATGGCTGTTCAGGAATAGTGTTTTGACTGGAGGAGAGGACCAACACACACACACACACACACACACACACACACACACACACACACACACACACACACACACACAGCGTGGTGGGGTACTAACTGTGTGGGGATTTTTCCACTACTAGCGTAACAAAAATAACGTGCAAAAAATGTAATCAATGCGCAGAAAAAAAGAAAAAAAAAACCTCCATTATTGCCAAGTTACTTTGATGCGCTGCACATAAATGCAGTGTGAGCACATGCATGTGTCTACATGCTGCCGGAAAACAAACAATGTGGTTCTTCATCACACAAATTCCACCTTACACACACAACTGGCCTCACACAAAATTACAGAGCCAGCAGCGCGACCATCTAAATGCAATTTCCTTTGCTTTGTTTATTGTCTTTGTGCCACACACAAACAGAAATGCCCTACATACATTAAAAATGAAATGAGTTCGCCCGGCTCTATGGATGATAATGATGCCGTTTAACGGTTTGCTTTGGCGACGCATCCCCCCCCCCAGGCGTCGCAGTCCTCTGGGTGTATGTGTTATAGCCATTAAAGCCCAGTGAATGTCATTCAGGGGGGATGAAGAACCCCTCCTCCCCCCGCTCTGTACCAAATAACTGCCTGACGGTGCATTTCGGTTTTATAAATGCTTTACAAATCTAACCATGAAGCAGATATTAAATTGTGTGCACGTTTCAATAGATTTTCTCATGTAGCATTAGCATTTCAATCCTCAGGAGTGACCTTACTTTCCCATATACAGTGTGTAGTTTGTTCTATATTGTAGCGTCATTAGTTAGATAAAGACAAAGTAAGCTGTGCTATAATTAGTACTGATGCACACAGGAAAAGTTTAATTCCACAGTGTAATTATCATTGGCCTCAAACATTATCTTCGTGTATAAGTGAAGAAATACCCTGCTTTCTCTGAGCACGTCATTATTTTAAATGGCATAAATGCAAAGTCACCACTAGGGATGGGCATTTCAAGCAAAACTACGATTCCAAATTCGCTCGAAACTATTCGATTTTTAATCTAATATTAATGGTGCTGGCAGGCAGCTTTTAGGCGCATTACCGCCACCTTCTGACGGGAGTAACGCATTACAACCAGGCGGCGGTTAAATAAAAGTAAGAACGATAGTTGTATATACTAATCGGTTTTGTAGATTATAACGACTTTTCGAATATTTGAAATCCTTGCCCCCATCACTAGTTGCCACAATTAGTGGCACTGTAATCAATTCAGAATTTTATGTAAATAAAGTTTAGTTTGGCCGTTTAAAAAAATGAGTACAGCTAGGATAATAACATGTATTAACAGTCATACTGCAGACAACAATGTTAATTTTGTCATTATAATCTCACATTGATACTAAAATAGAATTTCTGGAGCAAAAACACCCACATTCTGTTCCATATCCTCTCTTTTAAAGTTTTTCTCATCGTTTATCAGCCCCGAGCTGTTAATAAACTGCTCCGACCAATCAAGCAGAATCTCAACGTATAATTTCATCGATTTCAAATGAACAGCCGAGCGACTTAACTGCGCTCCCGAACCTTTCATTTAGGGTTGTATCTGCGCTGAGTGAGCACCATTTGAAAGGAAAGGCTGAGCCCCTGCTGGCCAGTCCATCACTCGGCACCACACATTAATGTTGATTGCGCGTGTCCAAAGATTCATGATCCGTTTGAGGGTAAAATCAATGGGAGAGCTCAGTCGTCCGGCTTTTCCACCTTAAATATTGCACCCAGCGGGGGGACGAGATCAATGACCACCCGAGAGGCGGGTGCCTGATCCACTTACACCTGTGCAGCAGCACGCATCCATCTTGCTCGTCGACATGCACAGAGGGGCTCTAACCCTCCAAAAAAAAAAAGAAGTGGTGCAGCGCAGTTAAGACACAATCAGTTTCGTTCATCCGTCTCCACCTCCCGTAGGCAACCGCGGACAGGCAGCTGTCTTAGAAACATATAGGGGGCGATCAAAAAGTGCAGAGAGCGCTGCTGTTGTACGTGAGCCGAGCGCAGCGCAGCGAGTAACTTCTGTGAGAAAGTAGTCCAAGTTGCATAGCTTGATCAACATCAGCATGAGCAGAAAGCGCGCATTAAATTCTGCATCAATCTCCAGAAGTCGGGAACGGACATCCTTGAAACGTTTTAGAAAGCCAAAAGCAGTTGAACAGTTTGTGCGTCACAAATTCGTCCCCCGGGGTCGGACCGTCAACACTGAGTTCAACTGTGACGTTCTGAGCCGCCTCTGAAGAGAGCTGTTCGGGGGTAAATGACCCGAACTGTAGCACGATGGCGCTTCGTTTCTCCAATGTGACAACACGCCCGCTCACAGCACACCGAAAACGCGCAAGTTGTACTTCGCCGGATTTAGTTTTCTGCAATTTCTTTCTGTTCCCCAAAAATCGTACTCAAAATTTGATGCGCTGCTAAAGTTTCCTGTCCGTGGTGAAAATCCAAAATGCCACAAAAAGGTGTGTATCGCAGCTGCTGGTGTTGATCAAGCAACGTAACGTGGAATACTTATTCACGAAATGTATTGTTGCGCACCACCGTGTTGCGCAACAGAATCATCCACCCATCCAATGTTCTACATGAACTCCACAATAAGGCCGTCGCTTTATTGGCAAACTAGAAAATATATTAATTTAACTAAGCGGCAATGGAGATTTACAACAGTAAACAGTAAATATATAAAAATTTAAAAAAAAAAACGAGACCAGAAAGTTAACCGAGTACATTTCCTCTAAACTGTACTGATATAAATATTGACATACTTTGACATGACACTTACTTCAGCAGTTCCCCTTTACGCTCTTTCACTCTAGTTTTATCTGACAGTTTGAGTCACTTCGCCGATTAAAATATTAATACAAAATCTATTAGTCACCATTAGTTGCTTTTATTAATGTTGAATGGATTTCTAGGCCCGGACTGGTATGGACTGTCAAACCTTTTACACGGAGATCTTAATTCCGCATTTATACGGCATGTCAGCAGATCTGCTCTCACCCGGCTCGCGGCGTCAAACAGTTCCTCTGTAAAGTCGCTGCCTCTTTATTATTTCAGGAGGCTGCACGGTGAACGGAGTAAATCAACATAACCCCGCAGAGCTGCCTTCCGACAAGACACTATTATTTTTTTTATTTTTTTCCGTTTTACAGGAGGAAGTTGTGGCTCTCTTTGACGTCTCCATATATTAGCGCCGTCTGCGAAACGGCGAGCTCGCCTGAGCTAGATTTGTGTTGACAGATCGGCGTAACGTGAGAGAGAGCGTGCTGATGTGCAGCTGGCAGCGAGCGGATAGATGTTTGGAGGAAGTATTGCCCCGACCGGACACCGAGTAAATGATTCCTACTTTATCTTGCCAAAAACACTCGTTGCATATCTGATGTGAACGAGAACAAGGCGGTGCAAAAATTGATTTTGATTGCACAGTTTTGATGTGCGCGCACAACCCAACCCTAACTCGATGCCCAAAGCATGTAATATTAAACCGCTGCGTTACAGACTGAATCTGACACCGTGCGCTCTGCGTCTTCAGCTCCCTCCAAATGGCAGGGGAGGTAGATTGTCAGTGCGATGACGAGCAGGCCGGGCGCTGCAGACGGCTCTTTTTTTTTTTTAAATAGAATTTCTAATGTAATTTGAACAAACATCCACAGACTTTGACGGGATTCCTTTCTGTGTTTGATTTCGTTGCAGCGCTGTGAGAAAAGATATTGTGTTTGCAAATGAATTTGCACTCTATTGCAAGAGCACAGAATCCATCCAAACATCATTAGGTCGGAGATGTCCCCCCCCCCCCACCCCCAATCTATTCCAGGCGAAGCCAGGCGGTGGCTATGAATGAGTAATTTGCATCACACTGCAAGTCATTAGCAGCCTTTACGAATCTTTAGACACTGAGTGTTGCTCCTTTTTTTTTTCTTTCTGATGAGACAAAAAGTCGTTTCCCCCTCAAACTCTGGAGGTATAAGATGTAACAATTTCTACGACAGTCAAGATGATGTTTCCTTCCCTCTAAGACCCTATTTCAGCTTGAATAATTCATCAGTGTACAGTAAATACTAATGTTAAAGTGACAACCGTTGCATGTTATTGACCCTTTGCTCAACCTCCTTCCTGTTAAGCTTTCCGTTCTAGTGTGGCGCGTCTGTACAGTTCACGGCTGATTTACCACTCAGAATATAGTTATTTTTCACATAATGGAGAAACGCAGCCTTGTCCTGTAGCTGGCCTGTGATTGGCCATTTTCGTTGGCTCAAGTCACAGTTCACTAATCACGTAGCTAATGGACTTTTTCAGTAGACTCAAAGAGTATTGACTTCAGAGGTTAAATATGAACTCGGTGTCTGGCTGACTCTGTAAAGAATGATGGTATTGTGACTCTCTCTCCTGCTGACGCTCATGTGCTGTTATTGTGTCCTATGCCTGGGCTGTATATAAAAACGGACGTAGCTTCCGGGTCTAATAAATGAGGCCGATCCGATTCCGTGAGTTGCAATACCACCGAGTGCCACTAGGGGTTGGCTCCAATAGACTCCCATTCGACTTCTCTCATGAAATTCTAAATTTGTTCCAGTCTGGTTTTGTTAAAGTCGTTCCTTCTTATTAGTTTTCTGGCGGTCTGTCTGAAGCTTCAAAAAGGCGGATTTATTTATTTTTATTTATTTTTTGGGGAGGGGTCTGTTTGATTGACAGGCCCTTGGTGCAGTCAGGTTACAGCTATCGGTGGGGGCGAGACTTAATGTCGTCAGTTTTCCAATTAGATCGAGTCAGATCCACCGCTAGCTCCTCCCCCCAGCTCGTCCAAATACGGTCACCTCTGAGTCCAAACCGCTCGGGACTAGCGGGATGGCGACGGCCAAAATCCGAACCGGAGGCTTCAC
The DNA here is from genome assembly GCF_022577435.1 of Embiotoca jacksoni. NCBI lineage: Eukaryota > Metazoa > Chordata > Actinopteri > Embiotocidae > Embiotoca > Embiotoca jacksoni. The sequence goes on along the minus strand of NW_027185230.1, from coordinate 14,135,348 downwards.
GGCGGCCGTTCACAAACCAATGGGTGACGTCACTGCTGGTCCTACGTCAGTGACGTTTAACTGCCAGTCAAGATGAGAGATCGAGGCAGTGGGACAATGATGAGAGAAAATTAAAAGAAAATTGAAAAGCTTGGCAAGACGACAGTTGTTGACAATGAAATGACTTTTACGCTTTAACAGTAATGTTTTAATTACATTACATAACATTATAACGCCATCTAATTTCACATCACATAAACATTTATTTCAAGCCAGTGGCTCTTCATCGATATTAATTTTTGGCCCTTCATAGGGCGCTTCTGATATAAAACTTGATATAAACTTTAGAGACGGTGCCTTAAACCGGAGGTGCAGAACTTGTGTCCCACCCTTTCTGCCACTTAGTGTAATTACAAAAACACCGGCACGTGCTTATGTCATAGGTTACTCCATTGCTTCCTATGCAGCTGTAAAACGGTGGATAAGCGCTGGAGTAAGCCGAGTGTTTGCGTTCATCCGGCCAGCACAGGAATACCTCACCAGGCATCAGATAAAAAAAAAAATTAAAAAAATGCTGTTTAATATGAACAAACACATAAATAACAGTAGATACTTGACGGTACGTTTTTCTTTTTTTTTGCCAGATTTAAAAAAATTCCCACCATTCATGAACACACACCGACACAGGAAAGGGGAAAATGATGTTCAAGTCATGATTGCTTTTCTTAAGCCAGACGATGTGGCGTTTGGCGATGGGAAGGAGAGGAGGGGAGGGCGAAGATGAGGAAGAGCGAGCTCCTTTCCGCCTCGGGGTAACTGCAGATTTTCCTCTTTACTCCTAAGCTTCTATTGTCTGCTAATGCTTCTCTCAGCCGGCTAATATAGACACGTGACGTTACACAGAAGAACGGTTCACACAGAACGCTGCCCGACGGAGAAATTAATGCGATATAGAGGGTATTCGTTGTATAAAAAAAAAAAAAAAAAACACGGAGGTTCACTCTTTTTTTTTTTCTTGTCCAATGTGTGTAAATTATCGGACTGTTGTGTATCAGTAGAGGACGAGATATCTGACATCACCACCCTCTGGGCCTGTCTGCCTCTTGCACCAGCTCCATCAGCAACACACACACACACACACGCACACACAACACAACACACGCACGCACACACACACACTAAAAAAAGAAATAGTGAGTTGTCTTAGTCCTGGAAAGAGATAAACAAGTGATGATACAAAAATACCAATTCTTGTTTATTGGATACACCCGCCATCTTCTTTGACATCTCATGATCTGCGTTTCTTGTCCGTGAGTTCGCAGTTCGTACAGTTCAGACCGAACATTTGTGGAGACGACTCTGAACGACATAACTGCTCTGCGAAAAGATGTGAAAAAATACAACAAAACACGGGAGATCTCCTGTCTCGCGTTCATGTTTTTGCACTTTATCGCTGCTGAAACTGCAACTGTGTGTGTGTGTGTGTGTGTGTGTGTGTGTGTGTGTGTGTGTGCGCGCGCGCGCGCGCGGTCGGGCGGTCGAGGGGATTTTGCTGGAATTATCCATCCCTATCCCTAACGTCAATCGTGGTTTAAAATGCTCGTATATCCAGTTACAAAAAAAGCGGCATATTAGAGGCCGCATCCACCGAAGCGTTTTTTTTTGTTTTTTTTTATGAGCGCAGTCTATTTCTTAAAATGTTTTTAATGGTGAACGCCGTGTTTTATTTTTTTTTTTTCAACCACCAGCAGCGTGACAAAGCGCTGATTGTTCGGCAGGTTTTTTTTTTTTTTTTTTTCGGTCACAGAGAGTTGAAAAATGTTCAACTTTGGGTAAAAACGCTGCTCGTCGCCTTCACCATGTACCCAACCATCCGATTGTGGACGAGATACTTAAACTCCGTCGCTCGGCCCAGGAACTCGAGCCTCAAATGATCCCATCGCAAATCTTTGGTCTGAACTGACCCCGTAAAAGTCAAGCTTTTACTCCCAAAGTACGCTGAGCCAATTTAGAGATCACTCCCTTCATGGCTCTCTAAAACTTTTATACCTCTTGACACCAGATGTCAGCCGGGGTTTGAGGGGGATTTGTCCTGGAGTAAATGTGCATCAATTTGTCCCGTGAAAATAGAGAAAGGAGACTAAATCAGTGAGAGTGAAACAGAGAGAGAGAGAGAGAGAGAGAGAGAGATCCTCAAAAAGCCTCCACTAGGCCATCTACCATCCCCAATTTATTCTCTGGGCTCAGCAAAGTATCTTCACAACATCAGCAGCTTAGTCAAGTTAACTTCTTGAAACTCGCACGGTAGCTCCTTTTTTTGAAATGTAGCTGCCAAAAGCGTTTCCAGGTCACACGACTGTAATTTGCCGGATCTCGGCTCTTTTCCCATTCGTCTAAAAATGTACGCCGCCCGTCCCGCTCTGTTCGCGTTAGTTAAGAAAAAAAAAACTGATTTGAAAATGATCCAAAACCAGATTTAACTTCCCTGCGCCGCCTCTTTCTCTCATCTTGATCTCTCATCATGAACACCTCGGCCGCCTGAGACGTAGAAAAAAAAACCTACCTCAGCTCACTCGCCCGTTCGGAGGGAAAGGGAGAGAGAGGAGAGGGACTACAATGATGTCCAACCTCACACAGAGAGAGAGAGAGAGAGAGAGAGAGAGAGAGAGAGAGAGAGAGAGAGAGAAGCAGCAGCAGAAAAATCAGTGAGTGATGGGATGTAAAGGGCAGGGGAGGAGAGGGGGGGAGGAGAGGGGAGGAGGAGAGAAAATCGGTGGTTGGTGTAAAAAGCTTCAGATGGGGAAGGTAAACAAAGAGAGAGGGAGAGAAAGGGAGAATACGCAGCGCCCGAGCCGAGAAGGAAGGGGGATTTAAATTCAGCGGAGCAATAAATGTTCACTGGAAGACAAAATAGAAAAGAGCCGCATAAAAGCGGAGTGGATGGAGGGAGGACGGACGGAGGGAGGACGGAGGGGCTGTGCGAAGATAATGAGGAGGCATGAGATGAGTGACAGGAGTAGGACGGTGTCACTGGGAGCATCTTTCTTTTCTCTCCAAAACGTAATAGATACACAGATCACACACACACACATAAGTTCACACGACGGCAGCTTCGGGCCAAAGTCGACGCGTGTGAAATGGTGACGGTGACGACAAAAACCCCCCCTCCCCCCCCCTCTCCTCATTACCGGGTTTAGAAAATACTAACGGCGGCAGATAGAAGTCGTCTATCGCGCTCCTCTTCTTTTCTTCCTTTCTGCAACTTTTCTCTTAGATTAAAAAAAAAAAAAAGTGCGCTCTAGAAGTCAAAATCCCTGTGGACGTGGACGTGAGCTTTCTAAAGTTCTTCCAGGTGTTGAAGGAAGGTCGGTGATTTGGAATTTTGGAATTCAGCTTCTGTACTCTGAAATAATCCAAACGTTGTCGCGAGACAAGAAGTCGCCACCCGTGCCGGAAACTTGACAATCAAACCCTGCGCGCCCCCTAACATACCTGTTTTGGAGGCCTTATATCTGGTTATTTATGGAAGTACTTCCAAAAAAAAAAAAATAATGACCTGTTGAATCAGTATTTTGTGAGAGAACTTTATGCTTTTTGAATGGAAGTCTATTGGAACCAGAGGTTATTTAGAGCCAGCTTCTAGTGGCCATCGATGGTACTGCACCTTCAGACACATTGGCTTCACTTTTCAGACTTGGAAACGACATCCATTTCTATATGCGGTCTATGGTGGGAATCGAACTGGGGACTCTGCTGCTGAGAGAATTTTTTAGCCCATATGGTAACGGCAGGAACCATTCGGTCATTGGATCGTCAGTCTCTTCCTCTCCTGAAGAAAAATCAAACTTGGACTGATGCCCATTTCCCACCCAACCTCCACGCCGTCACTTTTCACCTCGCTGCATTAAGTACACACTATCTGCTGAGTTGACATTTAGTAATTACATCGGAGGGCGCGCAAATATCCAATATTGACCTAAATTGACTGGAATTGACCTAAATGACAAGCAATTAAGTACAGAAATGAAACCAGTGGCTGGAAACAAATGGCTGCCTGCTTTTGAAAAGAAAAAAAAAAAAGAAAAAAGGTTGACATTCATATCAAGTTTATGATGTGTAATTACTGGTCTTAAACATACAAATCTCCCAGTGTGGTCCATTAATTGACTATTTCAGAAAAAAAAAAAATTCAAAAAATAAACCGTGGGTGTCTGGTACTGTCTCTTTTCCTTTTCATTTCCCCCTGTTTTGTTGTTGTTGTTGTTTTTTTTCACTGTCTAAGATGGCATCTCTAATTAGAAGGGGGGGGATTAGATAGCGAGGATAATGTGTTATCACCAGCTTTCTGTCTGCCCATGCTTTTATTAGCTCAGCTCATCATCTTGGATCACGGAAGAGTGGGGAGGCAGATCTAAGTGTTGATGGATTAACGCTGCCCCTGAGAAACTGGGGGGGGAGGGGCTTAAGCAGGGTACAGCTAATACCGCTGCACATATTCGGGCGTGATATGGAAGCCACGATGAGCTGGTGAACACAGTTACCATCTGCGGGACGATCGGCTGCGTGGACGGCGTCGTCACCGGAAGTCCGACGCTTGGAGAGGCCCGTGACGTTTGTGGTGCCGTAGGATTTGGAACATGGTGGGCAAAAGCGTGATGTTCGCTGAATTCGAAAATCTTTCACTTCGTGACAAAATAAACGGCTTGTGAGCAGGAAGTGTGACTCACTGCCGGTGCCGTGACGAGTCCCCGACAGCTGTTTTGGCAATGTCTCATGATGCAATGCCTCATGTTCAGTCACAGGTTTCATAGAGAGACTTTAATCCTTATGAAACATTGAATTTCTTGGCCACTTGCCTAGGGGAACACTGAGACGGGGCTCTGCGTGTGTTTGCGCGTGTGTGTGTGTGTGTGTGTGTGCGTGTGCGTGTGTGTGTGTGTGTGTGTGTGTGTGTGTGTGTGTGTGTGTGTGTTCTGCCTCTCCCTCTTCCTATCCGTCTTTGGGCATGTTTGTGCCATCGTGCTGCAATTCTGCCATCTGTCCTAGCTGAGAATCAGGTGCCGAATGCTTTGTGACTTGGCTCCCAGCTAATTCCTTGTTCCCCCGGCCTCGTTCTCTCTCTGAGGCCAGTTTATGCCTAAATGAGCCCAATTGAAATGACAAGGATACTGGCGCTGAGCTGTGCAGGTCCAATTTGCATCCTGCCACTAAAGAGTGTGTCAGAATCGTAATATCGCCGCTTAACCAAATACTTCAATCTTTTGTTCCCTATTTGCTTCAATTTGCTATTTTTTTGTCATTTTTTTAAAAAAAAACAGAAGACAAACTGCACAAGACGTGAACGCAAGATGCAGCGCGGGACTACAAAACAGCCGGTCAGTTATTGAATAATTCACGTCAGTATTAAGCTGGGATCATGAAGCTTGGCTGCGTGACGGTCTCGGTGCCAAACACGGCATCTTTTCCTCTTGCGTGTCGGCCCGTTCTGTGCCGGACACTCGCGGTGTTATCGCGGCACAGCGTCATTAATAATGCATTGGCTCCGAGAACCATGTGAGCCACAGCGAACAGCTATTTCTGTGTTCTTTTATTCGTAGCAACAACAATACAAAAATAATAATAATAATATGGCGAGCACACAGCGAGGGACGTAGGATGCGATAAATAAGAAAGTAAACGAGTTCGCTCAGACAAAAAGACGAGATAATGATATGAAGATGTTGGTTGTTTGGGTGAGGGGGGGGGGGGTGAGGGTTTACACGTTTCGGTGCAGATTGGTAGCCGCTGGCTGTGAATCACAACCACTGCTCAGTTACTTACTGCCACCTACATATAAGGTTGGAGCTTATGGCTCCTGTAGCCAGTCGTCATGTTGCACAGCAGCTCAGCTGTGCTCACTGCTCTCCCCCATCCTCCCACCCCCCCCCACCCCCCGCCTTCTCTCGCCCACTCTCCACCAAGCTACTGTAATAAATGACATCACACAGCCTACGCTCATTCCCTCCAGATCCAATTTCTCCCCGTGTAACCCCCCAGGGTACCTGACTGCCGCGCAACTAATTCCCCCCGGACCCGTGCAAATCACTTCGCCCCCTTCGTCTTCCCATTGACTTTGGCGTTAATGTGTGCATGCCCGGCACATTGCATCAGGCGCCGTGGCCATCATGGCGGAGAAATGGGGAATTAAGAGGAAAGAGCAGGAGCGGAAAAAGCGGATGTATGGGAGGCATGAAAGTGAATCAGCACAAGACAGACGGCCGGGAGACATCCGGGCATCCTATTTCCAGAGTCACGCATGTGTTGCGGAACAGACTTTCGCTGCTATTATAGTGTGCTGCGTCCTCCAAGCGCAGTAGTAAATGAGTCGCACGTGACCCCCCACTCCCCCACTCTCCTGTTTTTATCCAAGTTTGTTTTCCGAGACAGATTGTACACAAGCTGTTTCGCGTGCAGACATTTTGATAATTTGATGTCCACCGATAAAAACTCGTCCAGATTTGTGAATCCAAATCGCCGTTGTCGTTCAGAATCAGATCGCGGGTGTACCTACTGTGGTACGGTTTTGGTCTTCCTGCCTTTTTTTTTTCTTTCTTTTTTTGTGGTTGGGCTTGCTTCCTGCGCTAATCCCTCAACTCGCCGGGGGTGCCCAGTCTTTCCTTCCCTCGGCGACCAGTTTTCCGCCTGCCACACCCAACTCGCCCGCTCCCTGTCGCTCAATCTGCCCCACCTGCAACCGCTTGACAAGCTCCGTCAGTATACGGGGAGGGTGGGGGACACGCCGGGGACGGGCATTTCAAACAAAACTTCTATTCCGAATTCGCTCGGAACTGTTACGTTTTTAAATCTAATGTTCGTGGTCTTCTTCGTACGTCATTTAAAAGGCGGCTGGCGGGCAGCTTCTAGCCGCAGTTACCGCCACCTTCTGACGGGAGTAACGCATTACAACCAGGTGCCGGTAGAAACAGGGGAAATAAGGAAGGACGACAGTCGCGCGTACTAATCGATTTTTGTAGATTATAACAACTGTTAGAATATTAGAAATTTGTGCCCCGTCCCTAACAAGAGGGTGGATCAATAAGCTCAGAGACTGCTCGAGTTGCGTGCGAGCAATGCGCAGCAACCGTGACGCGCACCGATAAGGAGGAAGCTATAACCTTAATGATTAAGTGTTGCAAATTTTGTCGCTTGATGAAAATCAGCACCCGAAGTTACGCAAGGTTTTTTTTTTTTGCGAGCGCTGGTCGGTGACCAGAAGGCGCACATCAGAGTTTGTGTAAAAGTCTGGAAACCAGATATGGAGATCCTTAAAATGCTTCAGGAAGCCTTTTCGCAACGAAGCGATGAGCCTGGTGACGTGTTTCCAGTGATTTTTCGCATTTCCAGAGGGACAGAGCGTCACCGGAAAAGGGCGCGTCAGGTCAGGCGCATTGGTTTCCTTTGACATTGAGTCGGACCGTCAACACGGAAGTTCAACTGTGACGTTGTGGGGCATCTGAGGGAAAACGCTGATGACCTGAACTGTGGCCCGATGCCACTTCGGTTCTCCAACGTGACAATGCTTCCCGCTCGCAGTGCATTTTACAAATGCTCAAGTTTCTCGCCCCCCCCCTCCCCCAACAACACAATCATCCCTCCCCACCTTCCCCTACTAGCCAGATTTGGCTCCCTGCTACATCGTTCTGTTCCCCCACTTTCCCCACTGTTCTTTCTGTTTGCGCTTTCATCCTGTCAGACTGTCATATTGGACAGACTTTTCCTGCCTCAGTTCCTGCCAGTTCTTGTATTCGATCCCTGCCTTGCATTGTGTTTTGATTCCTTGGCTTTGCCACTGTTTGTAAGTGCAACTTGCTTGCTTGGTTCTACCCGCTGTCTCTGGTGTCTTGCATTCGGGTCCTCACTTTTTTGAAACTGTAACATTGTTGGTAATATTACTCACCAAAGGCAGAAGAGACAGCACTTTTCTTTCCCAAATATACGGACTATATTTTGCTGACACACACACACACACTTGATTTTTTTTTCTGCATTTGTAAGAATGTTGTTTACTTATTTTAGAATTCAATGAGACGATCAATATCGCTCTCATGGCCAGCCAGCAGCAGGTCCGACACTCTAGCCAAAAACAAATCAAATCCACCCACTGGCACCTCTAAAGATAATGTTATATCTTGGTTGTTAAATTTATTCCCAAAAAAACAAAGAGTGAAAAAAACTTTGTGGTTTCATTGTGACTCCCTCTTTTGTCTACCATTTTATGGGGCATCATGTATTATGAATGTATTGGCAACCAGGGAAAAATAGTCCTCAAAAGACGAGAGCTCTAATCTCAGTCCTCTGAAGCACCACTAAACCTGCCTACACATGCAAAAGAAAAAAAAAAGAAAAAAAATAGGCCTATACATATCCTCAATTATTGAACACATTTTTTACACTAGATGTTCTGCAGTTTTTCCCCCCAATTCATGCAGCTCTCCCACTCCTTTGATAGTCAATGCTATGCAGGATGCTTTTCGCTGAGGACGGACCTCATGATAGACCCAGTGTGATGTCTGAGAGCCAGCCGTAGAAATTTCTCATGGTCACGGCCTTCACTCTCACAGCTCAAACTGGGTTTAAATCCATCCTGTCAGCAGCTGCACCGCCGCCCAAAAAAAAAAAAAAAAAAAAAGACTGTAGCTACCAGCTACTTCAGGAGACGTGTATCCCATAATGATCCCCCCCCCACCTCTCCCTCCCCCGACTGCTGCAGGGTATTGCTCTCATCAAAGCTAATACAAAATCCCCACTGCTAAAGACGGACGCGAGGTACAGAGGAGGCCTGACAGCTGTGAGAGAACGCGATGCCGAGCTACATACCCTGCGTGCTCGCCCTAACCAGCAATCCTCAGACAGGTGGAACCCTGTAAAATTGGAATCAGGGAAAAGTGGAGGGTTGCCATTCTTTTCCAGGCATGTAGGTTAACAATTTGTCCCCAATTTCTTTCCCTCCAAACTAGGCCACAACAAAATTAGTATTCACAAATGCTTTGTTTTTTTTGTGTGTTTTGTTTTAGTCCTCGGAGGCCGTGCATCACATCCCTCTTGCTCCAGAAACTTCCATTTCACGCCGCAGCTTCATCAAAAGCACTTGACCTTGGTGCAGCTCACGTAACGCCGACATCCGCATTCCCCGCACATTGCACCGCTGTTAAAATGCTGGAGAATCGTGTGTGTGTGTGTGTGTGTGTGTGTGTGTTTTCAAGCATTTAGTGAGATATCACACTGAGTGTTCAGCTGTCAGAGACTCTTTCTACGCGAGTCGTCGGTTTTCAAACTGCACACCTGTGCTGGCGCTCAGCAGCACCTACATGTCAGACAGGCAAGACTGAACCCTTCTCTGAAAGAAAATTCCTGAATTGAATAGTTAGTGACAAACGGCTGACGGTAGGAGGAGGGGGTTCAGAGGCGTAGAGGAGCATCTGGATTTTGGTGACAGCCTGCCGCTTCGCGACGAACGAATGGCTGACTGAATTCCTAATTTAAGGTTTTGCACTCCATTTAGTTAAGGAAAAGCATATGCCTGTGAGACGTCTACCCTTTTATCTCCTGAAGAAGTTACACTTGGAGGAAATCAAGGGGTGCGTGTGTGTGTGTGTGTGTGTGTGTGTGTGTGTGTGTGTGTGTGTGTGTTGTGTTTGTATTTGTAGTGTGTGTATTTGTAACAGAACAAAAACAGAAAAAACAGAAATGGAAAAGAAGGAAAAAAAAAAGATGTATCCCTTTTGATTTATCATTTATGGAATTTTTTTTTTTTCCGCCAGGACTGGAAATCAGGTATATTTGTGTGAATCTGAGGGAGACAGTCAAAAGGGAGAGAAAAAAAAGAAACAGAGAAAGAGAATTATTTGTAAAAACAAATCATTAATAAAGCAGGATCGGGAGGGTTGCAAAGATTCGGACAGATTTACTACAAGCGCAAAAGGCTGAGTTGAAAGAGGAATGAAAATACAACAAATCCACGTTAGTGATAAAAAGTGCATCGAAGAATCTGGCTTTTGCTTTTTTTTTTTTTTTTTCTCGTTTTCCCTTTAAAGTCGGTAAAAAAAACTGAATTTCGAAAGCATCTGTGCCCTAGAATATAACCTATCACGGGGTGTATTTCCTTATCAACTTCAATATGTGTAAACATTCTAAACCCATAATTCATTCACGTAAATGGAAGGCTGTTGCAGGTGGGTCTTACCTGCCGTGAGGCATGGGCTCGCGTTGCTTTAAAAAAAAAAAAATGCATTAGGCGGCGTGTCACAACATACTGCCGCCGTGATGAATGCTCTGCATCACGCCGAACAGCATGTGCGCTTCTGCTTTCGCCATATTGTCCTTTACGAAACAGCTGTCGACTATGTGACTTGTGTTTCGGGGCCCGTGTTGTTGTTTTTTGATGCCACATTTGTCTTATTGCTGTGGATGACATCACATGTTGCTATGGCAATAATAGCAAGCCATAACAGACTCGCGACTTCGTTGCACGTGGCAGTTGGCGAGCTCGCTATATCCGCTTGGCTCTTCTTCCCCAACTTTGAATGAGAGCTTCTCCTTCTCTTGGTGGTTTTGTCGAAAGCCTTTATTTTATTTTATTTTTTTATAGAGGAACGATAAATCTGAAATAGAAGTCGAAGGTGGCGGAGGGTAGAGGGGGGAGTGGGGGTGCAACGATAGAAGCACCCTGCAAAACACTCATCACAGGAGTGTCACAGATTGACGATAACTAACAGTGTAAGAATACCTGAGGGTGGATTATTCCCTTAAAAAGTTAATGCTTCCTGATGCCTGCCACGGCGCCATTAAAGATGTATCACCCAAGTTTATTTGATCCAGCTGGGGTTTTGATGATGAAACGTCTTTTGTTGTTCGTCTAACGCGTGGGTGCGCGTGGCATTTTGTAATCCGGCTGTCATTTTAGGTAACAGTTAATGACACCTCACGCGGGGCAAAAAAACAGTAACGCTTGGGAAGTCGACCCTGAAACAGAAATCCGCACGGCTGAGTCGAGAGTGATCGGAGTCGAGACGCCGATCCAATTCAATTTTATTTAATGTGGCGCCAAATCACGACGCCAGGATATTTCGCGGCCCTTAACGCGGTAAAAGTCCTCGCGACAGAACTTTACGACACTTGTGCAGAGGAGCCCGAACAACTCCACATTTCCCACGCGAGCTGGGAGGGGAGAAAAAAAACAAAAAAAACCCTCCTCTTTAAGTTTGGTTTTCAGGCTCCGGCGCGGGTTGTCTTTTTTGTTGAGGACCATCGTGTTTCTTCGCCACGTGGTATGAAACGTCTTGCGCTTCATGGTTCCTCTTTTTTGCTGACTCGGCAAATTAGGACAGACACGGTAGGTCAGCGTGAAGGTGAGAAAAGAGGGGATCCGGTTGCGGGAGGTATAGAAGAGGAAGCTGGTGCAGTTTTCCCTCCTGGTGTGTATTCTTGTTGATATGGATGGTTGCGCGCGTGTGTGTGTGTGTGTGTGTGTGTGTTTAAAGACGGGCAGAGCCAGCAGTGTATGGGCTGCGGCTAGTACCGAGGAAGACGAGTGACGACAGCAGTGAGCTGTGTCAACTTAATACCATTAGATGAATTATTCTCCCCATCAGTCAGTCTGGCTCCGGACAGCGAGTAGCACGAGCTCGACAAGCTGTAGTCCGGCTGTTCCGCTCTCACCAATCTTCTCAGCATTTCACTGATGTCACTTCAATGCAAGGGAGCGCGAGAACAGAGAGAATACAGAGAGTTTTTTTTTTTTAAATTTCAAAATAATGATATTTCTTTGACATATTTTGCCTTTTTTTTTTTTTTTTTGGTCGCGTACGCCAGCTTCAGAGACTCTTCATAGAGGACATCGTAACATGAGAAGCGCCGGTGTTGAAAGCGCGCCGCATTTCACTTTGTAAGCATCGACAGGCAAATGCTGCATTAGGGCGACGCGTTCGTTAGTGTTTCACAGCTAAATTTGAACTCGAATTGAGAGAAGGAGTATCTATGAATCACTTTACAGCAGCGGATGATGATAGTTGATATTACAAATACATCTTCCGAGTGACCTGTGGAAACTTGCTTTCCCTATAGCGACTAAGCTTACACGGTTCCATACTGGACGGCAGCGAGCTTGCTATTAAATCAGGTTCTTTTCCCATTTCAGGAAGTCTTATTGGATGAAATTGTGTACAATCCTGGAAATACAATACTGAACAGGTCAGTAAACAGTAAATAGAAAAGAAATGACCTCGAGCTTGTCCCGTGTGGTGGTGGTGGTTATTCGGCGAGACGAGACATTCAGATAAATTCACTGTACCGAGCTCTGTCGACAGTAACAAATTCTGCTCAAACCGGCACCCTTCAAAGAGTATTTTTTTTTAACATGTTTATCTCATTTTTTTTTGTAATCACAAAAAAAAAAAAAGAAGTTTAAAAATGACCATTTTTGATTTTATGTGCCAAAGTAAAAGCCCCAGTTGCAAGAAATAGCAGCTTTGCAGTGCGTTGTGGTCAGTTTTTGTTTAGATACTGTATAGCTGCACATTCAAGTCAGGTGCACTTTTGGATCATGAATGTTTTTTGAGCCGTTTCATACGACGAGGCACAAACAAATCCGGAAGTTGCAGTCATATTTTTTTTGGCACTCAGGTAAATGAGGTTAAAACGCTGTAACCTCATTTACAATCAAGTGTTTCTCTCAGGACCGGTTGGAGATCTGTCTGGGTTTGAAAAAAAAAAAAAAAAAAAAAAGTCTTCAGCAAGCCAAAGATGCTTCACTGGTTTGATTCTCCTTGGCGTCACTGTCTCCTGTTGATGTTTAATCAGACGGAGCTTTTTGACCTGCTGGAGAGGTGTTGATGTTGAAATGACAGTGATGAATTACCTCCGTGTGCTGTGACCTCAGCTGGTATTCTTTGCACTCTTATAATTCAATCTAGTTTCTTTTCTTTTCTTTTTTTTTTTTTTCTTCTAAATTTCTATATTTTTCTGGCAGGATGCAGGGAAGCTGGATGATTCCAGGTGACTCTAATCAATACAAAATCAAATTTGGGCAAATGGGTTTAAAGGCCTTTGTTTTTTATTTTACAAAATATGAAAAGCTACAAAGAAATGGGAGCCGTCGCAATTTTGAGGAGGGGGGGGTACAAGAATAATAACACCATGGGGTGACTTTGGATACACAACGATCAGTCCTGCCAGATGCGCGCACACGCACAATGGCAAACCCTGTATGTAGAAACAGGATGACAAATCATTTAAACGTCCATTTGCGCGACAGACTGAAATACGACAGGCACCGAATGCGGTCAAGGCCGAGCCAAGGAGCCATCCGGTTGTTATTTTAGAGGCTATTAAGGGTCAGCGTCTCCGTCTTCTGTTTGCACTTTGATATAAAGCACGTCTCAGGATACGGCATGGCGGTATATAAAGCCAGCGTTATAATCAGTGTACACGCGCGGACGCACCGGGCTCTCTATCTTCGTGGCCCGAATTTGCATCTGCAAATCACCTCGCCCGGATCCTACCGCGTCATCCCGCAAATGATTTAAATAGGAAGTTAAAAAAAAAAAGCACGGAGGAGAGGGACGCGAGATGGCGTTGCCGATAGCTTTCGCCGGCATCATGAAATATTCAGTCGAGTGCGCAGGCACTGAAATGATTTTTATCACCTGATTCATTTGAATCTGTTAAGACATATGCTGATGGAGAGCTGAGAGATGTGGTCGCCCACCCGAGAAAGGAGGCAAAAAAAAACTGATGACTGAATCAAACTGACATATTCTTAATCATATTTTTTTCCTCACATTGTTGTAAACATCTAATAAATGCCACGCGACGGGGGCGATTTTGACATTTATCTCTGCACAATGCGTCTTCCCCTTTGAGCCAAACCAAAGGCGCACGTCGGATATTTTGAAACATTGACTTCTTCGAGGTGCATTCTTCTTAAGATTAATGGAAATGTGCTTCCCATTATATTCAGATATATTCAAGATTATCGCGGAAAATGGACTGATAGAAGAATTAATGACTCCAGAATGGGTTTTTTGTACAGTGCCTACAACCTCTGGTCAAATCCTTGAGCTCCTAAAGCGCCCACGCAGCTTGCGCACTTGCATGTTAAACAACCGCACAGTGTTCTCACTGTCCAGGTCTGCTTTTCCCTGCTCCCAAATCCATGAACGGCTCTTTTCGTTTCTTCCCCGAACGCGTTTAACCAGCAAACATTTTACCGTGAGTGATTGAGTGAGGCGAGGAGTGGAGTGGAAAGGGAAGGAGGGGAAAAAATAAAAAATAAATAAAAAAAAAAAATCGCAAGAGTCAAAGAAGTGGTTGTTTGTCGACAGCTAACAGAGACACAAATACAAAAGAAAAATCTCCTGATTGAATCCGAGAGCGAACTATATTGGTTTCTGTGTTCATTGACCTGGTAAGCCCTCTTCAGTTTATTCAGTATATGAAAGTTTTTTGGTTTTTTTTCCTCCCCTTTCTGTCTCCAAATGTCAACCCGTATGGGGTCTCCATCTCCTCCCTGGGGTCCAACGCCGAACCTTTGTCTCTGCACACCGGAGAGCCGTGAAAGAATACCATGAAAAGAAATCTGCTGTAAAAACATGTTGTTTACGTCGACTTTATATTTGCGCCTGTTGTCCCGCCGTCTGCCCGGATAGATGCGCGCTTGTTGGTGACCAGTTGCTTTCAGCGCTTAAGCTCCATGTCGATGTTTTTGGCGCAATTTCTTTCTCGGTCAACTTTTGTAAATATATTTTACAAAGAGATTTTTTTTTTTTTTTTTTGGTAATTATATGTCATTTCATGTTTGTAACACCAATCAAAGCAAAAAAAAAAAATTTGAATATACAAAATTTGATGACATTTATAGGGCTGTTTGCATAAGTTGCTTCTTGTGTCTGTCTTGTTTTACGTCCTTTTTTGCCCCGCCAGTTTTTGTGCTCACTGTCTCCACCGTCTCTTCATTGTGTTCCAGTTCATTTCTCGCTTCGTGGATGACTCTTGTGCCAGTTTTTGAATTTTTGGCCTTTCGGCCTGCCACTCGTGGTTTTTGTTAGCCTCGGAATAGACGTCGGTGAAGTTGGCAATTTGCTTCAAACCTTGCCAGCTTCCGGTGTCGCACATTGGTGTCTCCCCTCCTTTGAATATTTGTGACAGAACTGTAGGCATTTTAGGACACAACATTTTTAGACAGCTGTAGCCAGATGCGTTATGTCTTTGGGTAGTCCATCTGTATGCATGCTCGTCTCATTCTCGTGAACGCAATATCTCGACAACGCCTTGAGGAAATTTCTTGGAAATTGGCACAAACGTTAACTTGGACTCGAGGATGAACTGGTTAAGGTGTCGGTGGTCAAACGTCTCTTGTCACCTCAAGTTTGTCCCATTCTTGTGACTAGGATGCCGTACGGAAGGGAAGATTGTGACCGTATTTTACATTTGGTTGGATACTGAGTTAGCGACGCTGATCTTGGGTGCCCACCTTGAAACTGTGGTGACTGCAAAGATCGTGCGACAAAGATGTTTGAAGTTTGTAGCATTTGTAGCTTCTTTGAAGGTACATTCCAAGCCATTTCCCCTTTAAAGTCTTCACTGCATATATAATGAATCTGGACAGACAATGATGTGAACTGCACCTTGACTGGTTGGCAGAGACAGTACAACTGCAAGGCAGCACATCTAGGTATTCCAAGAATTGCAGCGCACTCACAGTTTCAGGGCGGGGATGTATATAATACAAACCAAACAACAGAATTGAGTTGAAGTGAATCCTCTTAGTTAATAATTTACTCTGTCCTTGTTTGTCTCTTTTGAATGACATCAAGGGGGGAAAAAAAAAAGACAAGCTCACACTGCGTCTAGGCGAAGTAATTAATGCTGTTAATTTGGGCCCGTCCTTGGCTGCTGTTTGAGTCCTGTACCACACAGGTCTCTTTGACCCTGTCTCACTACAGGGGACCACCAAAGCATGGAGGAGAAGCCCACGGCTTCAAAGCTGGTACTCTGGGATCCTGAAAATAGAACAGAGCCACTGTATGTGAGTGAACGGAGGGGGGAAAAAAGAGTGCAGGACCATATGCTCTTCCTTCTGGCCGTGGAACAAGATGATCTAATTAAATCAAGTGCTAAGTTTTACATGAGTGGGACAAAGCTTCTCCTGCTGAGAGAAGGTTCAAAGACGTATTGTTAGCAATTCCTTTTTGGCATCGAATTCATCCTCATCATTTCAAATGCCAAGAATTCTTCCTTACAGCAAATCGCACATTTTTTTTTTTTTTTTTTTAAGTTACCCACCTACACCGACACACTTCGTGCTAATGTGGCAGACTTTAATGTTCTTAATTTCATACTTTGAACATTTTTTAATTCCGGAGTCATCTGAGCTTTTTCGCCCCTGAGAGTCTGAGCATCTTCTGAGAAACTGAATTTAACGACATCCCAGATGTTCTGATCCCCGGTGACAATAGCTGAGAGGAACAAAGGAGATGCTCAGGCAGGACGACGAGACTAATTCACTCTCGGCATGCTAATGATATCTGCTGACACTTATTTGAATATTATTCTAAATCTGAACCAAACTCGTGTTATTTACCTGCATTTCTGCAGGGAAAACATCGCCGGCTGTGTATGGCGTATTTACACATCAAACATCTCCCTCGCTTCCCCATCACTCGCTTCTCTTTTTTAGTCTTCTAGTTTTTCTGCGATCCTCTCCCATCTGCTCTTACCGTTGGTTTTACCTCCTCTCTAATCTTTTCACACGCCGTCTTCCTCTTAAAATGTTCCACAACACAAAGGAACAGCCTTATCTTGTGATCGTTATCTCACTAATCTCATAATAATCGTCTTAAAATTAGAACCACAGCAAATAATTACATTTGTTACATGTGCTCTGCCATTTAAAACTAAATGAAAGCAAGATAGCAGAGTTGCGCAACAGAGGTATCACAGCCTCGACAAACACGGCAGCACTTTATAAACTTGAAATGTTTTTTTATACTTTGAAGCTAATGAGCGAGCACCGACAAATGAAATAATCCTCAGACTGTGTCAGCTCCTTTTTCAACCTCGGCACACCGGCACAGGTGCTGCAGCGCTGTGTGGGCGTGTACAGATTGGGTTTGATTGACATCTTCCTCACTCTCTTGCTTTGTGCCCTGGAGATCCTTTTAATTCCTTGAATAAACTTTTTTATTTTTTTTATTGTTGTTTTTTTAAATGCTTAAAGACTTGTAACTACTATCCCGGGATTGTAGCCACGATACTTTGGGCCTTTATTTAACATTTAAAATGTACAAAAGTACCGCCTACTTATCACTTATCTTGGAAAATGTCACCTATCGTAGAAGATCCTGTGGAGCTCAGTGTGATGGGATATATGAGATATGGATTCTATTTCTTTGTTTTTTCACTGATATCATCGCACATCAGAAAATAACTGAAACTCTGAAGCCTTGTCCTTGTTGTACGTAAATGGCAATATGTCGTTATACCGCTTTGAATTCTGTTTTTATGTTTAAGAGTGAGTTGTTAACCAGCCGTTTAGTGTGATCTCGTTTATCAGGGTTTGTTAAGCCAGATAACAGAAATATATCCGGGGTGTGTTGAACCTGCTTCGTAGTACAGGCTTCAGTTGAACTCGAGTCAGGGTTCTGGCACAGCTATTTGTAATATATCTGGAGAAGGAAGGCAGGTACAAAGAATCAAAGGTCTGAAGGTCGAAAAATACACCACGGTATAATTTATGCTATGCACTCCAGGGCCATCTCTGCCATCGACAATACCGAGGTCGTGTCCTTGGTATTTTTTAAAACAACAGACTTGTGGTGGTAATGGAGGTGTTGAATAGGACTCCTGTAATTAACTCCGTCTACGGCTCTCCTGAACTCTTTCGTGGCCTCGTGTTCGGCTGGTGTGTTAATCGTAGCTTATTTTATGTGAAGCACTTTGTAACTGAAGTTTAGAAAATTGCTACACAAATAAAGATTATTATTATTATTATTATTATTATTATTATTATTATTATACTGTGTGTGTGATTTGTTGTCTTTCACCTGTTTTTATTGAAATACCGTTTTCAAAAAATAATAAGGTACTTTGATGGTTTGGTTCCCCGGATGACATTTCTGTACTTCTACATCCATAATGACTCAGTCTGTGATTAGATTTTCGCAATCTTTTCCATCATCTAATTGGATCAGCTAATGACTGAGGGCCTGCAGCTGTTGGATGTTGGGTGGAGTTGTTCGCAGAGATACAAGCTGCTGTAACATTACACTGAAGATGGCTCGCAGCTGATACGGTTTCGCTGGTTTTGTTCCGTCTTTCCTGAGATGTTGCAAAACTAAAAGTGTGAAAAGGAGTTTTGTACCAGTGTTTGTTTTTTTTATAAGTGTAGCTGAAGTACAGTATAGTTTAGTAGAGTGTAAAGTCACCATGCGGCACAGTGTTGAAACACGTGCTGCGTTCAAATGGGGTCGTATTTACCGTGTACACGAGGAGGGTCCATACTAACGGCGCCCTCTTGTGGTAGTCACGACGTCGGAACTTGAGATTTTCTATAAGCCTCGTGTTCACGGGTTGTGACGTGTTTGCTGACGTTTACGGAAATGTCAGAGGCCACGGAAGTTCATTTTTTTGCTCGATGTTAAGCTCATATTTTTATCATGTAGAGTTTGTCTACGTAAAATGTTGATCTTCCCAACGGCCTCATCTTTTCACTCGGTGCCGTTGCATTTCCTGCACAACGTCACAGCCCGTTAGCTTGCTAAATCGTTAGCCTCTCGGGCTTCTACACGCCCTCCACGTTGCCTTCGCCGAGCAACGGTGTCTTTACGACTAGAACACGGAGCACACGACTTCCCACGAGTTCCATTTGGATGCAGGAACAAGTAAACAAAACAATAAACAGCCACGTTAAAATATCAGTCAAAAAAAGGAGCATTCTAGACCGATGAAAACATAAGTAGAGGATGGTTCATCCGTGGTCCCATGAGCCATCCCTTTTATCAAAAAAGTTTAAAGTTGACATCGTGTGTAAATCTATTTGGGAAGGTGTTTCGCTATTCCTGCCATTTAAAAAAAAAAAAAAAATCACTTGTTTTGCGAGGAAGCATTTTTGTTGTCCAATGGAAACTGAAACTGCACACAAACACTGATCATTTGAGAAATGCGGCCGTGTGTAATGCTTGGTGGGCGTCCCTGTAATCACATTAAGAAAAAGCAACAACTTGAACCGCAGCCACTCCTCAATCTCAAAGTCTATTACAGCAGAAAAAAAAAGCCCGTTATTAATATTGCAATATGTCAGTGCCTGCGCGTAGTAACACTATCTCATTCTCTCGCCGCTATCTGATTCGTATGTAAGTAGGTCAGTGGTGCCGGGGCCGGGCTATGAATGGGCTCTGTTAGCCCAAGATCCACAGGCTCAGAGCAATTACACACTGACTAACACAGGGGCTCCGTCCCAAATTTGCCTTTTTAACGTCTGGCACTTGACCCGTCAGCTCTTCCCCAACATGCCCAGACCACACATTAACTGCACTCTCTGGCCTGTCGTGGACCGTACGAAAGATGTCAACGGATGTAATTGTATTTTAAATCATCTCTAAATGTCTCCGGATCAGACTTAACATTCTCGTCCTCAACCCACCCTAAAAAAAAAAAAAAACGAATCACTTCTGCACGCACACACCAGTTTCTCAGAAAGCAATCGCCGAACACTGAAAGCGAGATCGCTTGTCAAACAACAGCAGCTGGGAACAGTTTGCTGCCACAACAATGACATCCCGAAACACATCCGCAGTGTGTTTGGATTTTGATCGACTGCTGCTGCTGCTGCTGCTCTGCCTCCGGGTGTCAGTTCGCAGAAACGAGGACCCGAGTGCTCGACACTTGAGGCGGCTTGTGAAGCAAAGCAGGCGAACACGAGCGCAGAAGGCAGCGGAGACCAAAGTCCAGACACAAACAGGCAAGCGGAACACAAAAGGTGCAGGCGGGGTGAAAAGTAGACAAGACATAAAGTCAAGTCAACTTTATTTATAGAGCACCTTTCGTGCAAAATTGCAATTCAAAGTGCTTCACGGTAAAATAGAACTAACCATTTTTAGAACAGAATTTTTTTTTTTTTTAAGAAATAAGGTAATATAAAATAAGTGACATGGCAGACAATATGGACAATATAGAAATGAGTGTAAAATATACATGAAATAAATTTCCAGAATGCTAAATTAAAAAAAAAAAAAGGTATGTCTTGAGGTTTCTTTCAAAAGGCGTTCAAAAGGGCGTGAAGTCCTCAGCACAGCTGAGCGGTGTCCGACTGGGAGTGTACTGCAGGTGAGCAGATCAGAGAACTGAGAGCAGGTGAGGTGGGCGGGGCCATGGGAGAAGATTGGCCGTAGAGAGTGAGACTGAGGACCTCTAGTGGCTGGAGGGAGTGATGCGGGGAACAAAGTGAAGAAATGACTGAAAGGCAGAAAGAAAAAAAAGACCAAACACAGTAGCATGCAATGCCGATAAGTTAATAACACACTAAGTAGTGGGTACTTTGATTTATTCTGGCCTCCATTAATTCCTCAAAACTTCGGCAACGTTAACTTGAACATTTTTTGCACATGACTACATTGTCGTAAGTGGTTAAAACTAGCTCCACCGGCTACAACAGTAAATAATATATCGCTCACAGGTGGCATTTTTCCACACAATGCGTACTTTTACCTTTGAAGTACATGTTGCTGATACTCGAGGACTTTCCCTTTTTTTTTTGCCGCGTGGTAAAGGCTCCGACTGCTTGTGGGTTCATCCCTGAGCTGTTTGACTTGAGCTACTTTAAATCTTTTACCTGGCGCACTTTAGCATTTGTCGAGACATTTCCCTCCGCTAACAAATTGCTTGGAGCGCATTTGCATGTCCCAAACTGATCCCTTCATCCATCTTAAAACCCGCCACATCCCAAATCTGCTCCTCCAAAAAAACAAAACAAAAAAACAACAACAAAAAAAAAACGCTCCGCAAGCCTATTACACTCGTCGTCTTTTTTTTTTTTTTTTTTAAAAACATGTCACCTGTTGCCACATCTTGGAGGGAGCTAAATCCTTATACCTGGCTGTCTCACCCCCCCCCCCCCCTCCCCTCCTCCTCCTCCGCCTCTCACCCCCTTCTCCGCCGCCATCCCCATCCCACCGCGATGCCCCACTTATCAACGCTGCCATTGTAAGTAGCTCTGCGCTTCGATGAGGGATTAACTTTTTCGCTTTAGTCGGAGCTTGCCTCACTAAAAGGATGCTGCCTCGGTAGAATCCCTGCATTCCGATCATCCTAAATCCATCCTGTAAACACGGCATTAAATATTGATCACGGTATCGTGCAGAACAACTTTCTGTTTATTGCTTCATTTTTTTTTTTTTTTTTGCTGCGCAGGGCTTAATGTGAATTTTTTTTTTTTTTTTCCCCCCTCCTAATGAGACACTCGAAGCACTGCGAGTCATCTTCACCAGCACAGATTTGATCAAAGCTTTTCCGCAGATTATTGAAGCGAGCGGTGCGTGACGGGGTTAAAACACATCTTTTATTATAACGATGGCTGAGGAGGGAGGCTTGCATGAAAACAACGTACAGCGGTTAACACAGAATATTCATCCTGCCGATCGTAATGAGCTTGGAGTACATACATTTAGCTGTCTGAAAAAAAAAAATGCCGTCTTTGTCGGGGCGGGGCGGGGCAGGGGGGGGGGGGGCGGCGGCGTCGGGACGGAGTCGTCCGCGGACGGCTGCAGCTCGGAAGGCCTTCCCTCTTGCGGAGCGTCTGCGGCGCTAGAACTGTTTGACGCTGTTAAAACATCCTGTTAAATCTTACCTGGTATATGCAGCTTAAACAGACATCCAAGCACTCATTTAGCACTTACATGATCGAAATTTCAACCTTAAAGACCAATCATTCTCTCTCTCTCTCTCTCTCTCTCACACGTAGAGCCTTAAATGGGCGTGGCCAAACGCGTCGTGAGAGGCTCCATTTAAAAGGAGTCCAGCACTTATACCGTGTACATGTGGAAAAATTAATGACCTTTCGACAGTAAATTTTCGTCACGTAAAGAGGGGGCCTCTTACACTTACACTATGGTATCATTTAACATTTATTCTTTTATTTTAAATAATACAATAAATATACTACAAACGAACATTGACTTTGGTAGAGTTACAAGTTCATCATTTCTCTCTCCACTTCACAATCGTGGACATTATTTTTTTTTTTAGATTTTTTTTTTTTTTTTTTTTTTCATCCGCAGCAGTGAAAAAAACGGGACGTATCACGACGAAATAAAACGTGGGCCAGAGATCATGTCGCTCTACAAAAAAAGTTATAACAAGAGAAAAAACTTTACAATTTCATGCATACAGATAGGTTTTAATGCTTCAAAAGACATACAAGAGTGGATGGCCACAGTAAACTTGAATTTATTGACATAAAAACCAATATATCTTCTATCATCTTATCCTTACACAGGTTTTGACAAAAGACTGTGAAAACAAACAAAAACAGACAGACGAACGGAAATCTACAAAATAAAACAACAACCAAAAAAAACAAAAAACAATGGCAGCACCACTGCTGGTTCTGGAAATTTACAAAAAAAAAAAAAAAAAAAAAAAAAAATTGTTTGTCCTTTTTATTGAGAGCAGAGTGATAAATTTGGGCTGTACTGCATCATCATGAAAAATATAGCCAAAGATCTACAAGCATATTGAGTTATCTTAACAGAAATGGTTCAAGTCACATATTTTAAGATTTAAAAAAAAAAAAGGAGAACAAAACAAACTTATGTATGAAGAGCTGTAAAAAAAAAAAAAAAAAGTTCTGTGGTAGATACTAGTGGTCATAAGCATAGAGAGTGCATAGTTTGAACAAAGAGCATTATAACAATAAGGGCAAATAAAAACAAAAAGAAGACCAACAAGCTTTTTTTACGTTTCCATCTGGCTAATCTGGCGACTCGCTTCTACTGTGGTTAAATCAAGAAATATACTTTTCAAGTTGTTTCCCATACAAAAAAAAAAAAAAAAAAAAATGATTTCAAGCCACTTTGAGCCACTTAAAGCTAAATATAAAACCTTTGGTAGAAGTGTTTAGGGTCTCGTACACCAAACAAAACTTTTAGACCGTATCCCTCTTGGACGCTTTCGGCCCAATCACAACATGTCCACTTTTCAACTCCATCAAGTTTGATGTGGCACGGATGATCCGACAGCAAGGAAGAAATAAAAAAAATAAAAAAATGCAGCGTCACAGAAGCAATGATATGCAGAAGCCAACAGCCCCATCTTAAGTCTCCTCCCATTATTTCAACATTTCGGCACAAGCGTCGGGCACGTTTTCTTATCTGTGCGGTCCGATGAGGCAGGAGATAACACACGGCGCCATGCTGCGCTTATCTGTGACTGGATATGTAGATAGATGACATGCAAATACCACCGCTGAACATTAAAAAAAAAAAAAAAAGAAAAAAAAAAGAAGCCTGGATGCAGCAAAGATCCACCTGCGTCAGACATGGTGGTTTTAAGCGAGTCAAAGAAGGGGGGGGGGGGGTGGGTCGGGGTTGCCGGTGATGGGAGAATTATCACCACAAGTTTTTTCTTCCACTCAAACAACACAAACTAGAAAAAAAAAAAAAAATTACATAGCACCACAGAAGAGAGAAAATAGCACCTAAGTTTCGATTTCCTTGTGTTTTCGTTCAAATGTGACGTCATCCCCCACTGCGTAGTCAGACATGAGTATTTCAGGGAAGAAAATACAGAAGCTGTTTATTAAGTTAATGATATTGCCACCAAGGTAGGTTCAGGTTCAGTTCAGAGGGCACAAAAAGAGGAATGTATTCTGTTTTGTTTTTTTTCTGTTTGTTTGCAAATCAACTGTCACATAATATCACAGAGCTTGTTTTCGTCTTTTATTTCCATTCTGTTCTTAAATTACAACAAGGTGTGCTCCACAACTGCAACAAGACAGGACGTACCAATTTTACTTTTGTTTTTTTTCCTCTTTCAATTTTACAAGTCGAATTTCCTCACTTTTGTTTCTACAAATTTTTTTTTTTCTTAACGTTTATCCCCGCATCCGTGGTCTCCTACCTCATAATTAATAAAAGTCACATGCATGTTTTGAAGCCAGAAGCAATAAAACATAACCAGGAAAAAAAAAAAAATATACAGAATGTACTTACAAACATAAAAATCATTTATATATATTTATATATATAAGGTCCATTCCAAGAGAATGGGGAGACAATTATGCACAAACGAAAAGCTCCCGTAGTGAATGAGCAAACAAGAACCAAAGAAAAGACAAAGTGAGGGGGGGGGGGGGGAGAAAAAAAAAAGCCGGCGGGGGGAGATGAAGGGGGAAAAAAACCAAACACGAGATCAAAAACTAAAGAGAAGAAAAGAGCCAAATCAGATGGAGTCCGTGGCAAATACTGCGACCGTCTGGAACGGCTGCAGCTCTCAGGGTCGCCTTCGTTGTTCAAAATCGAGTGTGATGACACGGGGCTAGGCTGCGTGTGTGCGAGTGTGCTGTGTAGGAGGCACGATCTGACATCCAGTTTCAAAACTTGCATGTGATGGAGAAGGCACACTGAGGTTTCAAGGTTATTTCCTCTATTCCTATAGAATTTCACCGTATTCTCAACTTGATTTCATTTTACTCGTACTTGTTGCTTTATGGAAAAAAAAAAAAAAGTAACTTTTTTTTTTACAAATAGAATTGTCCTATTTTTTTTCAATTGTTTTTTTTGTTTTTATTTTTCTGAGAAAACAAAAAAAAATATGCTTTTTTTTTTTTTTTTTTTTCTCCATTTGCTCAGTTAAAAAAAAGTCTTAGCCGATGAAACACACTGGCCCCACTTCGAATCCGAACTTCTGCGTGGAACCGCCAAAGTCGTTGAACATGATGTCCACAAATGGCACCTGTTCCACCTTTGGTGTGTTGATCTCAAGTACTGTCTTTTCGTAGCCCTTTTTCAACTGTCAAACAGAGGACACAAGCAGAGAGGGCAAATTAGTGCGTGGAAAACAGGATTTCAAAGTAAAAAAAAAACAAAAAACATCGCGAGGCTCTTCGCCGACTGAAGCCGCCGCTACAAAGACGGCGGGAAACGTAAATTAAAGGAGGCGCGAGGCGTCGGGCTTACCGCACAGCCGTCGACCACGGTGCGGATGTAGGGGTTGTTATCGTAAGACATCTCCTCGTCGTTGGAGCCCAGGAAGCGGATGGCCTTGTCGTAGTTGTCCTGCTCCTGGTCGTGCCAGGCCACCGACTGGTAGCAGTTGTAGGTCATGTTCTGCCGGGCCGCTGCGCTCAGCAACCGCATGAAAGTCATCTGGACCACGCCGATGGGGTTGCCCTCCGCGTCCACGTAGGAAAGCTGCAAAAAAATAAATAAAGAAATAAAGAAAAGAAAGGGGAACACGGATGGAGCTGACTGGAAGGAAATGGTTGCGTACCGCGAGGCTCTGATGCCGAGGAATTTTGAGCAATCTAATGGAAGTTTTATACAGACTCATGAGGTACTATAGTACATAAATAATGCTGTTTTTTTTTCTTTTTATGTTTGTAGGTAGTCACTTACTGTACTTACAACAACTACTAGGTTTTTGGCCTCCGGTCCCCCTTTTTAGTTTGATTTTGAAAATAAATTTGGGTCCTGCGTGTTATTGTAGCAGCCGAAGGAGAAGGCGGTCTTTCCGAACCGTTGTCGGTTTCACGTTGTGATTGCGAAAGGGATCGTTCATTTTTGCGAGCAAACTCGGGTTGCCCGAGTTTACGATCAGAGTTGACCAAACGCACTTTCACCCGTTTGATAATGAAAACCTTGTTTTGTAAATGTAACTCAAAACAGACTGGAGTGTTTTTGCAAATCAAGCAAGTCGCTTTCAAAACTCCAGCAACTGGTCTTCTCGGTCCCAAACGTTTGCAGAGTGTTGTTTAAACCGGAGGTGACGCAACACGGTGGTAAACGTGCTCCTGTCCAAAACTTTTTGAAACGTGTTGCTGCGATTAAATTCAAAATTAGCGCGCATTTTTCGTAAAACCATAAAATTTCAACATTTGCTATGTTGTCTTTTAGTCTATTTTCGATTAATTATGAGTTTACACGATCAGCAAATCATCGCATTCGGTTTTTTATTTACATTTTACACAGCGTCCCAACTTTTTCGGAAACAGGGTTGTAATTATTTGACAGCGTGCCGTAGCGCAGCTTGGCTCTCGCCTTGCTGATGACATCGCTGCCTATCGTCATGTATTTGACACGCTTCATATTCGATAACCAGCTTTGTGTGCCTTTTCTGGTTTAACCTTCGGTGGGATCTCAGCCCCAAAAAGGTTTAAAACCAAAATGCTCCACTGCCCTGCCGTCACGTCTACACTGCGACGGGTTTTTTGTCACTTTGATTTAATTTATGACTGGTAATTTGTATTCTTGTTTTAACGCCGTCTTGGGATTTTTCGAGGACGTGTTGCTCATTGGTAACGGTGTCGATAAGAGGCGTCGTCCGAGGATACAGAGTTAATATAGTACCGCGCTGTGTGGCGGCACAGACAAAACTAGTGGAACTTCAGCTGCCGATAATACAGGACTGCATATTGATCCAATCATTAAAGCACGAGGCTGCGGTTAATCGGATGTCAGCTAATCCCGTGAAAAGACCCAAACCAACAATGTGTATCTTTTCAATGCTCATTTTTTTTAAAGGGCTCAGTAATTTCTTTTAACAGCTGGTTTTTTTTTTTTGCATAAATGAATAAAAACAAAAGATCAAAAAGCAGATTTGTTGGGGTCTATTGTCAGCTGCAGATAACAAACCTTATGTTGGGTCTTTGTCAGGCTTTACATACACAATACCAGTTAGTGCATCAATTCATTGTTGGCTTTGGTCTTTTATGACATTTTTTTAAATGGTAAAAAAAAATTCCATATAACCAGACTTATCCGTAACAAATATATGTAAATGTTTCAAAGGAGGAGGTTCAGAGTATTTCCAAGGTTTTATGCCTGGAAGCTGAACTGATGTTCGAGGCTTAATGTGGAATAATCTCCCCTCGAAGTAAAACAAACCCAACAAAAACAAGCATAACTAAACACCTAATTTTAATCCTAATAGTGTAATTATGTAAAATATATAACCAAATATGAGCAAATGATGGTAAAATCATGAAAACCTGATTCGTTTCAAAGGAACTATGTTGCAGTAACGATAAGTTAATTGCCTGTTCATTAACCTATAATTAACCAAGAAGCCTGCTTTTCCAGCTCATGTTACAGAAACACGAGCGATATCCCATTAAGCTGATTATAGTGCTTTGTAATCCTGACTGATAAGACAGCACATTCGGAGCCAGTCACAGTTTCTTTTTTTTCTTTTTTTAAATGTCCGTTAATGACTGTCTGCATACCAACCATCAGGAATCCATTAGGTCCACGTGGTCGCTTCGTCTTTCAGACAAACGGGACTTACTGAGTTTGGAGCGCATGCACAATCCATGCCATGCAGCCAGAGCAGCAAACCGTCCGCGAGCCTCGGTACGCTCTTTCTCGACTCGTTCTTGCACAGAAGCGAACGTTCGCACACGCATGCATGTAAAAAATTTAAAAAAAAAAATACAGCGCCGACACTCCGACTTGACAAATTCATCACGTTTTAGCTCATGGTGCGACCATTCAGGAGCGGTGATTGATTTGACGGGCAAATTAATTACAAGACAATGAAGAACTTGTTCGATAATTCACGTCTGTGAGTGTCGGCGCTGTGGCTCCCAACTGTTTTTCCTCCTCGGAGTGGCCGGGTAGTCCCATGCTTGTCTTATGTAACCCCACCACTCCCCCACCCCCCTCCCCTTCGGCCCACACAAGCGTGTGGATCCAGCCCGACATCGCCAGAGAAACATTACCTTTTCATCATCACAGCCGCAAGTCAACAGCGACTGAGTACCCAGAAGCCCCTGGGGTGGTGACTGAGTGCCTGACCCGTTTGACTCGGAGCTACTCCGCCGGATCTAAGTGGTAGTTTAGTGGGGAGACGCCGTGAAGGCGAGTGCGGCCGAATGGCGACGGCGGAGAGCGAGTGATGCTGGCGTTTTCTCCATTTGTGGAGGATGGATGACCTGCTGAGGCGAGAACTCGTTGGGATCAGCAACTAAAACAAACGAGAACGGGGGAAGTTTGAAGTGATGCATTCGATCCGGGGCTGTTTTTGTTTCCACGCAGCTATATCTGCGGATATGCTGATGCTCCTTGAGTCGCGGGAGCGTCCGGGCACGCAGTCACTCTGAAGAGATGCTCTCTTAATGTAGCAGAGGTACGGCGGAGTGGACAATGTAGTCAGGAAATACCGGCACGTTGTTTTCTGTTTAGGCGACATTACGCGAGAGGGTGTGCTGTAACGCCTGCGCCGAGGGCCGTAAGCATCCCCGAAGTGCCGATAATGACGTTAAAGGACACCCTCCTGTGTGATATTGCGATTATACAACAAGTTACCAACATAAGTAAAATATGTAATCGAAATGTATTCATATTGTGGGGCAATTCGCTCTCAAAATATACAACTTTTTCGTAGTGCGATCTCCGTTTCCATGGCGACACGCGGGGGTTATGACTAAGAACTGGAAAAAAAAAACCAATCAGTCGCGTCAGTAGACCCTTATGTAATGTATGCGATGTTTACTACTCCAGGAAGTAGGCCGACCCTTAGCAACGAGCCTAGCAACAGAGAGGGTTTCTTAGTCTGTTTTATTGCTTTTTAGAGATCGTTTCTCAAACTGAATAAATACAGCACATAGAAACACTGAACTGCTCAGCTAGCTCAATCTTGTTGTAAGTAAGATATCCGCTGAAAAAAAATATATCGATGGACTCGTGTATTTTTAAGATTTCAAGACTATCCGTGCTGTTACGGTTACGGAAATTCAATTCTAATTATATATTCCCATTGAGAAGGTGGAGTGATGTTTCTAATGATGAGCAGGGTGCGATGTCATGCTGATTTGACGACGTTTCAAATGTACAGTTGACCAATTAGATCTCTGCGTCGTAGCTACTTGTTGTATAACTGTTAAGCTCCATTAGTTGCCGAATATATCTATTCACCACATTGAATTCTCATCTGTGCGCCGCACAAACCTCTCCTCCATTTCCATGTAAGAGCATCACACCTACTGTTTGTTGTTGGACTGACGTGAGTGGAGGTCGTGCTGAGTCATGCGCCTCGATAATGGAACAATCCAACAAGCAAAGGTGCCAGTGTCTATACATACTTCATACAGCAGAACCACAACCATGCAGAGCCACAGGAACCCAGAGTCCCGGTCTCAGCCAGGACTCTGGGACCGCAGGCGGGGCCACTTACCAGGGAACCTCTCTTGTAGTGACTATACCATGTGCCTGGCGAGTCTTTGGGCCATTTTGCCATTTTGCTCTGTAAAATATAAGAGGCATTCAGGGAAGGGAACTTGGGAAATTAGGGAGTCTGGCTTACCAGTTTACCACGTTTGAATTCACTGAACCAGGAGCCGGGATTCTCCTTTACCCAGGATGTGAGCCTAGCCTGGGGGCATGGATCGAGAAAGAGGCAGAGGAAGGAGGAGGGAAAAAGAGCAGTGTTAAAGAAAGGAAACCGACGTGACAGAAAATCCCACATCCCCTCTCAGCTTTGGTCGTGCCTTCTTGTTTCTCCTCGGAAGGAGTCCTGCCAAAACCTGAAACAGCATTCGGTGAGATCAACCGCACCAACTGGACCGGGTCCGTTTTTTTTTGTAAGCCATTATGCCATTTTGTACAGTACAAACCATATCTGGCGGCTAATTGCTGCTGAAAAATTCATGAGTACACAGTGATTAATTAAGAAATGATCGGCTGCAAGGAGCTCTCGTACCGCGGCCTCCTCTATCCCCGCTGTGTCGGTGTCGGTGCTCTAACTTCGTTATGCCATTAAAAGCTGTGAATTTGGCCAACAGGGCACGGCTCTAATGGTCTCCGCCATGACAATGATAAATTTCTCTATAATTAGAGAACCGGGTTTGATGTGAAGCTGTCGTCAATTGCTTAATGCGCTAATGAATGATGGGCCGGAGATCGCTCATCGCTGTGAGATGGCATACATTAGACCCATGCTGCCTTGAAGGTGACCTTCGCTCGTTTTCACCGGAGTGGATCGAGAGGAGGAGGAAGTACGTCCTTGCCGTGACTTTGTCTATGTTTTAGACTCCAAGGTTGCATGTCAGGCTTTGTTGCTTCTGCAAAGCACGCGGACCGTATCGAGTGTGTGCTCGTGTAATAAACGTGCCAATCCGAAGCACACGTGGGAGCGTTTTTTTAAGTTTTTTTTTTACATTTTTAGTCTAGACTGACAGCGGAGGCTTTTTCCGTTTCACCCCTGACATAAATGAGAACAGCCCATCACCCCACATGCTATAAAAAGTCTGCTTCATTATTCTGAGCTTAAGCAAACTCCGGCTCCTCTGAGGCCTGGTGAGTGGGATCATTAAAATGGCTGTAGCGCCGTGCTGTTGCACAACCCTCCACTTGTCAGAGACAGTGTTCCCGATGTGCTCCTCTCTCCTCCCCGCTCGCACGTAATGAACGGAAAATCTTTTCCGTGTGCCCGCCACCTGTCAAAAGGCTTTTTGTCGGCAATGAAGTCGTTAACGACGTTTTATCTCAAAATGGCACTGAAACAAAACAAAAAAGACTACAGATGAGTGTGTGTTTGAGTTGTCTCCCCGCAGTTACCAAATATCAGAAAATGACTTGGGATTTTGTGATACAACTCGGGGGCCCCTTGTGGGGAATGCGGAGAGTCCTGGTGAATCATCTTCCACATCTTCTTGGTAGCAGCACAGCAGGTAATCTCGTTGAGGCTAATTATATGGATACATGAGTAGGTTCAATAGAGTTACTGTTGCAAACAGTGTTGTCTGGAGATGTTCGGGTTATTTATGCAATATGCACAAGCGGTTAGTATTCCCGCTTACCTAATTTGCTTACCTAATTTCACTGCCAATCAAATCACAGACAGTACATGTATATCGTTTTTAGTCCCACCCTTCCCTTCCGACTATACCCTCCACCCTGAATGTGTGTGTCGTGCGAATGAGGGCGAGTGCTCGTGTACACGCGGACACACTTACCCCTTCGGACTTCTTATCTGGGAAGATGCAGCTCTCTCCGCCTGCTGTGAAGTTGCAGTAAACCTTGAAGGAGTCCCGGGAGCAGCCCTGGTTTGGATCAATCCAGTACTCACCTGCAAAAAGGACGCAGAGAGGGAGAGAGGAAAAAAAAAAAAAAAACACAAAACGGAGAGCGATTACAGAGCAGCACATGCAGTTTGATGCCAATAATGTTCTCTTTTAGGTCAAGGCAGTGTCTGACAGCGCGCGGCGTGTGCTCGGGATGCACTGCGAGTCTGTGTATCGTATTTGTAGGGAACAGTCACCAGACTCCCTTTAAAAAAACAGACCGTTTAATATTGTGTTGCTTAAGGCAAACATGAGAGATGTCTTGTGAAACATTATTTACAACGCATTCTTGGTTGTTACCATCTTGTAGTAGATTCAGCACAGTTATTATTTTTTTTTTTTTTAAATGATTATGGGAATTTTACCTTTGTTTTAACAGCTGACAGTCTAGAAAACCAAGGCAGTGTAAGGGAATC
Organism: Embiotoca jacksoni; assembly: GCF_022577435.1. Classification (NCBI taxonomy): domain Eukaryota; kingdom Metazoa; phylum Chordata; class Actinopteri; family Embiotocidae; genus Embiotoca; species Embiotoca jacksoni. The sequence goes on along the minus strand of NW_027185230.1, from coordinate 14,103,644 downwards.
AAACCGAGGATGTTGTGGTTGTGTGGTTATGACCTTAGTCAGAAGACCACCTGACAGTTTGATATGGCTTCACAAACATTTATCTATTCAGAAAATTACAGTTGTTATTGCTGTTTGATGACATCATTGTCCAGAAAAGGATGATACATTCAGAAATCTAGATACTTTAACTAAATAACAAGTCCAAACATCAGCAGCTGCAGGTATCATGCAGTGATGACCGGTCAGCTGCACGTATATCCAAAATACAGCACGTAATGATGATTGATTTTAGGGCTGCAACTAATGATAATTTCAATAAACCTGTTGATTATTTGAAAAACAAGATGGAACAGCACACACACAGCCAGGTGTACTATACAGTAGCCTTGTCTTTGTTTAAACTGGCTGGCTAGCTGCTGCGTGATAAATGCCTCCTTTTAGACTAAATGGGATACAAACCATCGGGGAAGTCGGGGTGGCAGAGCTGCAGGTCCTTGCAGGTGCGAGCGGGGTTGGCCTGCGTGCCCAGCGGGTGCTTCATCTGCTCGATCTCCAGCTTGAGGGAGTTGAGCGAGCCGAAGATTTCCTCCATGCCGTCGTCGTAGTCCTTGTAGTTGGCATCCACGGACGCGTCGTCCATCATCTGGCTGGCGTCGATGTTCCTGCGCGTTCTGCCCTTCATGGAAGCCTGCATGGGGAGCGGGTGGATGACATCACCAGGAGGGCCCTGTTATGGAGGAGACGAGAGGAGATAAATGTCAGTTAGAGATGGGGATTGTGAAGACGTCCACAAAGCTAACGATAACGTAAAAGGATGACTTACAGGAGGTCCCGGAGGTCCAGGTGTACCAGATTCTCCCTTTGGTCCAGTTTGACCCTGAGCAGGACAAATTAAACGAATGCTTAAACTCGACAGACAAGATTAGATTATATTAGATTTAGACTTTTTTAATCCAACAGTGGGGAAATTCGGTCCGTTTGTTGATGTCAAGATTGATGCTTGTTTCTAGTGAAATCCAGCCTTCAGTTAATCACTTACCGATGACCCCTTAGCTCCTTTGGGACCTGGAGGACCCTACAGACACAAAGATGATCAAGTAATCAATACCGGCTCAGACGTAACAAGCTCCTGAGTTTGCTGTAACACGACACGTATGATGAGCGAAGTCTTACGGGTAATCCGGGAGGGCCGATGGGACCGAGTGGACCTGAGGGACCGGCGATACCCTGCAGGAAAAAAAAAAAAAAAAACGAGAGTGTGAATCCGTAACAGGAGAAGCTTTGTTTATTCCTGAAGCTACAGTATTGGCGAGCATGAGGGATGTTAACACCGGTGGCTACACTAAATTAAAAAGACCACAAATATAGAAAAGGCTGTCGATAACTTTGACTGGGCGAAAACTAGTGCCTGCCGCTCTTCTGCGGTTAAGCTTGTGTGGGCCTTTCCCCATGACTCCATTGTTGTTTTGTTTACTTACGTTGTCTCCTTTGGGACCGGATGTTCCCGAAGGACCGGGCAGACCTCTGTCACCCTTTTCTCCCTGTTCACCTGGGGGTCCGATAAGACCGATAAGACCTGGATGGCCCTGAGGACGGAGAACAACATATATAATCAATACTGCAGTCTACACCATGACAAACATTATCCCTGTAAGATATCTAATAAGCACACCCTCCACTCATTACGGTAATGATTTCATGGCCGGTGGCAAACAAAACATCTCATCAATCACTTAATAGGTTCATTAGTTTTAGTATTAAGCAAATCAAACACTCTCACCTTTTCTCCTTTGACACCAGAGTCTCCTTTCAAACCAGGTAAACCAGGAGGTCCCTGTGAGAGAAGAGTCGCATTAGAAAGGAGTCAGACCACACATTCTGTAAGATATTTCACATCTCACATCTACTTACCATAGGTCCGGGAGGTCCGTCTGGGCCTGTAGCACCAGGTAGGCCTTGCTCTCCCTGCAAAGAAATACCAGTTATACAATGTTTTTAACCACAGCTGACAGGAAAACACGCATTTCTATAAACAGCGTGCGTCCTTTATGTTCAGCAGTAACAATCCTACACAACATCAGCATGTGACTGTGATGAAATGAAGTGTGGGTGAGAAACACGCTATGTACCACTGCGCCAGGGATTCCCCTGAGTCCTTCCGAACCGGGCTTGCCAGGTGATCCTTGAGGGCCAACTGGGCCCGTCTTTCCTTGGGGACCTTCTAAGCCGGACTCTCCCTTTCAGACGGAAACAGGATTCACACAAACCATTTGATTCTTGCTCACTTGTAGGATATTTTCATATCGTTGCTGTATAAAAGTGAACATAAAATTACCTTGGCTCCCTTCTCTCCTTGTCTTCCCTCAGGTCCGGCTGGTCCATGGGGGCCCTATTTAAAAAAAAAAAAAAATTGAGATTAATATTGTGGAGGACAAAGACAGAACATTTTAGCATTTTGACACTGATAACCTTTTGCAAGGACTAGAAAAAAGAGCTCAGGACAGTACTTACTCTCTTCCCTGGTGGTCCAGAGGGACCAGACTCTCCAGTAGGTCCAGGTGAGCCCTAGTTTGAAAATAAAACAATTTCAATCACAATTTACACTTTATCAGTGATGACACGCAGCACTGTGGAAAAGTAACACAAATACTCACAGCCTGACCGGCTTCTCCGTCGTCTCCCTTGTCACCAGTTGGACCGTCTAACCCCTGCAGTAAAATTAAAACAGAACCTCAGTCATGTTGCTTGGCTTAAAAAACAACAGAGTTTGTAAGATGAGCACTCGTGTCATACGTACAGCTGGACCAGGCTCTCCAGGGGGACCAGGGTCACCGGGGAAACCGCTTGGACCCTAAAAATGACATAAGACATTTACTTTTAAATCACTACAATCATCCTTTGTGCACCGATTTCTGCTATAAAATTGAAGCTAACAGTGGGAGAGAACTTACTGGGCTTCCTTTGGGACCATCATCTCCAGGGGGACCTTTAGGGCCGGGAGGTCCGGCAGCACCAGCCGGACCAGACTCTCCCTTTTCTCCTCGTTCTCCTCTAGGACCCTAGAAAAATATGCAGCATGGTAGCAATTGTACTGTACACAGATTATCATAAAAAACAAGGACAATAGCACAAAAGCGCCAAAGAAAAATAAACAGGGGATTTCTTTTCTTCCTGAATATTGCAGATAAACTCATTTGAAGTCAAGCTTTTGACCAACAAAGATTAATTATTGCTGGAACTCTGCCAAGTCCTTTCATTAAAAAGCAACAACAAAAGCATAAAAAGTGAAGCCGATAACTCACCGGTGGGCCAAGTTCTCCCTGAAGTCCCGGCTCGCCTGATTCACCAGAATCTCCCTGATAGAGGAAGGTTGGGAAGAGGTATTAGTAGTGCGACAGAGAGAAACACACACACATTATCAGTTAAGGTGATTTGTTGATCCAACGTGCTCCTGAAATTCCCATCATTTACCGCAGCCCTCACTGTCCCCGCTGCCCTTGTCACCCAAATGGGAACAGAAAGAGATGACACAAGAGATTTCAATCCATCAAGTGCCGGCAGATTGGGTGTCTGGAGCAAAGGAGGGCGCTGACCTCACTGTTCTCCCCGGACCCTGCCTATATATCTTGTCCTCTCGCCTCTTGCCTTATTGGATAGTTGCCCCTGTTGACTCGCCTTAGACGCCGGGCGCCATCGTTATTCACTGTCATATAAGCCCACCGACCTGCCTGCTGGGGGTTTAACTGCAGATGCGATCTGCCACACCTGTTTGCCAGAAAATATGTCACACTCGGTAGGCGATCGATAGCACCGGTCTGCCGAGCCAACGACAAGCCGCACGGTGACGTGTTATGATAAGCATATCCAGATTCCTTCGTGCATGAACAACAGCTTTGCATTGTGAGCGTCAACCAATACTCTAAATTAGTGTCTGGCTGCCGTCCAACATCTCTCTTGTTGCCGTCAAGAAATCCACTGTAAGCAGTTGGTGTGCTTGTTTAAAAGCACAGCTGATCCTCCTGCATTAGCGGCACACACTGGTTTTTAATGCAACGTAGCGCGGCACAGGCCTTTGACTCCGTCCTTATGACAGCCTGCTCGTGTCCACCGTAAAATCTGCTGAGAGCGGGAAAACCGAGAGCATGAAAGACAGCTGCTCATCACAGATATATGAGGGATGTGTTTACAGAAAAAAAAAAAAAAAAAAAAGGGGGGTGGTGCCCCCGCTGCTTGCCAGCTTCCTGGGCCGGCTAACAAAATGCCAGATCAGCTGAAGTGCGATTAGCCCAAAGAGCACTGTGTTTGTTTGCTCAGAAGGAGGACAGGCTACCCTCGGGGAGATTATAAAGGAGCAAAAGGTGATTCTATTGACTGAACCAGATGAAACAAATCGCACTATCACTGCGGACAGAAAGCGTGGAGAAAAGTGCTCAGCGTTGCATTCCAGCAGCAACAAATAAGAGCTGGATTCGATTTTTATGAGAGCTGCCTTTTAATAATGCATCCATCATTTTGAAATTGCAGTGTGATGCCTTTTGACTGTTTATTCATCGTCTCCACCCCAGCAGTACTGTTGGGGATGGCAGCCTGTCCATTAGATTTGGTGTGCATCTGTCACTCTGCGGTAGAAAAAAAAAAAAAAGTGATCACGCCCCATTTCAAATGGCATCATATAAATAGGCGCGTGAAATATTAATGACTGCAAAGCCGTGTTAAGGGGTATCATTCACAGTCTTTACCAAAGAACACTCAAAACAAACTGCTACCAAACTGAACCCTGCCTCTTCCAAATGTGTTGCTAGTTTGGCTTCTCCACCCGTTTCCCTCTCCAGGCACCAAAACACAAATACTCAGCACCACAAATATGATTATATAGTGGTCAAAATACAGTATCCACACCAGACGGGGATTTTTCAGTTGAAATAATGTTCCTAGCCGACTGTTATCGGACCCAAATTCACTGCATGGCCACGGTCTGTTGAGGATTGTTTCCATTCGTTGCATCCTAATGAACCCAGAACTCAAGGTTGATTCTGAGACTCTTGAAGCTGCCATTAACCAATTGGTATTGACCACCATTTATCGTATGTTGTGTGCTAAAACTCGAGGCTCGTCGGTAAATGACCTTTGCGGACTTAAGGGTAGAATAGCAATGCATCGTTTTTGCTCCGGCTTAAAGTCATTAATATCGTCTACAACTATTTGTATCGCTTCATCTCGCTCGTCTATCGCCGCCATTGTTGGAACGACATTTTGAAACAAGCGCTAAACTTCAACGTCGTCGCACTGAGCCTCCCCCACTGGTCTCTGATTGGTCCACCATCCATAGTGGTGAAACCCAACCTTCATGTGAACAAGGTTTCCAGACTATCATCACAGAAAAGACTGAAGCTGTGTGCACTAGGTAGCCGGAGCCAGGCTATAATGTCTCAAGAGCACTAAATTGTTTTGGTAGACGGTGATATCTGCCATCAAACTGCTACGTAATGCTGCGCCCAACTCTGTGGAAGCAGACCAAACATATGTGATTCGATCTTAAAAGACAAGAGAGGCTTACCTTCTCTCCAACAGCACCAGGGTTTCCAATGCCACCAGGAGGTCCCTGAGGGCCATCGGCTCCTGGGGGTCCTGAGGGGCCTCTGGGACCAGGGGGGCCAGGTGGACCCTACGGGGATAAGAAGAGCCAGTTAGATTTAGAAATGCGTTTCACTCCTTTTACATTTAATACACTGAATAATAACGCAGTCATAATGTGTGTATAAATGAAGCTACTTACCATTTGACCAACATCTCCAGTTTCACCTTTCTCACCAGGTGGACCAGGCAAGCCCTAAAGACATTATGTGAGACAATGTATCAATTAATCAATCAATGTGTATAAAGTGCAAAATCACTTTGAAACATGGTCCCGATACTCTTTACAATTCCAAACAGAATACATCGACCGAAAAATACGTCAAGGGAATATATTAATTCAGGTCAAACAACCACAATACAGCTTCAAAGCTAACATACTGAAATAAAAACATCAGTCACACTTTCTATTTTTTATTCTAGTCCGCACCTGCAGCCCGACTGGTCCTGGAGGACCGGGGAATCCTCTTGATCCATCATCTCCCTTCTGGCCAAACATACCCTGCTGACCTCTGGGACCGGGCTCACCATCTGCACCCTGCACAATGCAACACATAATCAAGTGATGTGAGAGTCACAGAGAGTCCGGGGCTCACATACTTTAAAGAAATCGAATGAGCTGAACACGCAACCCAAAATAGACACTTACAGCAGGACCCGGTGCTCCGACAGGTCCTTGAGGGCCCGTAGGACCAGGTGGACCCTGAAAAAGAAAACATCAAAACGATTTTATTGCTCTGTGTTTTAAAAACATCACAAGAAAATTGGATCATGAATGAAGCAAAATAACTTTTCCATAATTCTGTAACCAGACAGGCAACTTACATGTTCTCCTTTGTCGCCCTTACTTCCTTTCTGGCCTGGCTCTCCAAACTCTCCCTGTGAAATGACATCACGGGCGTTAAAACCCAAACAGGTAGTAATGCAATGAATAATGTTAAGATATCATCAAACACTCCCCATCGAAGCACAGATAGGTGAATCCCTCCTTTTGAAAAGACACTTTTCAGATCTGCCTCTAGATATTTAATTTACGTCTCTCCTTCTCTGACAAATACTCTTCACATGTGAAGGGTCGGGGGGGACTTATCATGATGGCAGCCAAAACAGAATGAATAATTACTCCCATCGGAACTTGTTTGTACGCGAATATACAGAAAGAAAAACCTTGCACCGCGTCTTTCAAAGCCCCCGTGTATGGAGAAATTAATTTAAATAACCACCACAGCTAACGGCGTTTTTGAGACAAATGCTCTTTGTGAGGCGGCATTAGTATCTTAAATAAAGGCCTTGGAGTCGTCGGTTCCCCGCGGACGGGACTTGTAATGAGAAAGTGTCTGAATGTGTGTAAACACTAGCTGTCATAATCCTCTTTTTTTTTTTATATCTGCATGGCAAATACCCCTCTGCATTGTCCGTGTCCGTCCGGACCGCAGGGACCGTCGTAAGGCCAGTTAAGAACTGAGGCATTCTTCAAAAGGATAAGAGATTATCCTCTGAGTATCTCTGCTGCTGATCTTCCTGCAAATGTTTTTCGAGGGGATGAGGAGTCGCACTTGCTTCTGAATACTAAAAGGTCACTTTCACACATTCTATCACTGCCACAGAAATCCTTCCCCTTCTCCGCTGTCTGTTTGTGCAGAGAGGCTACAAAGCAGCAATACGGCTGGTTCGCCTTTTTAAAGATCTGTAAATCGATGCAAGATCGGTCAGACAAATTCCCCTCGCAGCGTTTAAGGTCGCAGAGAGAGAGAGAGAGAGAGAGAGAGAGAGAGGATAGAGTGAGGATATCTGGCCGAGATCTCAACTGTAAAATTGTGTGTCCAGTGTGAGGTCATACATCTGCATGTACGTGCGTGTGTGTGTGTGTGTGTGTGTGTGTGTGTGTGTGTGTGTGTGTGTGTGTGTGTGTGTGTGTGTGTGTGTGTGTGTGTGAGTGAGTGAGAGTGAGAAATAGCTCAAAATTTGAATCACTTCAGCGCAGCTTGAATTTCATTACACTTTTTTTTCACTTGGACGGAACAAGAGGCCATGAAAAGCAACTCACCTTGTCCCCGTCCTCTCCAGGGGGTCCAGGAGGTCCTCCGGGTCCTGGCAGACCCACAGGTCCCTGGATACCATCTCTTCCAGCTGGGCCTTGAGGTCCTTTCTCTCCCTGAGATATATTTTTTTGTTTTTTGTTTTATTTCATTGAATCACACCATATTGTCAGCAAAGAAAAAAATTTGCAGTGTTGTATGTGACAGTAATTCCTTTAATGTAATGTTCTTACCGGTCCGCCTTTCTCTCCAGCAGGGCCTGGAGGTCCCTGAGGACCAGAGCGTCCAGGGAGACCTGTGGGTCCGGCTGGGCCAGCAGGGCCGCGCTCACCAGGAGAACCCTAGACCGGCACCGCACAATAATATTAGTTATTAAAATCACAAAGCAAAAATACAGTTTTTAATTCTGAAAATTAAAGGGTAATTTCAGGCACATCTACAATATCAAATAGGTCAGACCTCTCTTATGTAAGTAGCAAACTGTGCATATCATTATATTATGTAATGGAATAACTTTACTATGAAGACAATTCCCACAGATAAATGCAGAATATAGAGCGTGAGAATGACAAACTGAGGATGCGGATGCAGTAAATTGTACTCACAGCAGGGCCAGGTGGGCCGTGAGGACCCTCATTCCCTTTCAGGCCATGAGCCCCCTGCAGAACAAAATAAAGCGAAGGCTTCAGAAAACAAATATATTTGTTGGGGAAGCACACATCCTGCCGAACACTGGACTCCCTATCTTCAAACAGGCTCAGTGTGAGATAGGAAAAACTCCCTTACTCTCCAAGTGGAGGCTGAGAGCAGATGCGAAGGACAGTTGTTTACCAAAAAAACGCTGCAAACATCCTTTACATAACAAAGGAGCTGGTGTTTCACATCATTTCTAAATCTTAAAGTAAAGAGAAAAGCTGTTTCTACAACTGATTTCTTGCCAGCAAGTTTGCGGTGAGAAAATGGTGTAAATTGCATAACTGCAAGGACATGACTTTGTCAAGTTAGAATAAGAAATTAAAAATTAAAAAAATAAACAGCCCAGAGCATGCTGTTCCTCTTGTGAAGCCCACTCAGGGATCTGATATAATCTCTGATTCTTGAGGTTCACCACATTCTTACAGCAATTTAATAGCGCAGAACTATTATGCAACAACCAATCTGTGAGAGATATTGAATTTGTCAGATGGTATTATACTGAGCAGAAGGCGATACTAACCACGGGGCCAGGTAGACCTCTCTCTCCAGGGAAACCTCTTGGCCCAGGAGGGCCGTCTTTACCTGCTGGACCAGCAGGGCCGGGGTCACCCTTACAGAAGAAAACACAATGTTAGCAGTGCTATAAAAGAAAAGGGAAACAAATGTGAGCAGTATATGTATTAAGCTCACAGAATGATAAAATATTAAACAGAGCTTCACCTTGGCTCCTTCTTTCCCTGCAGCTCCGGGTAGACCCTGCTCACCAGGTGGGCCTGGGGGTCCAGGGTGGCCCCGATCTCCCATTGGTCCAGTTTCACCTGTTGGTCCCTATAATTGAGGTGGGAAAAAAAGGCAAAACTAAAACCATGAACACTAAAACCAAATTGCAGAGGAGGTGTGAAGAAGAGAAACCACAGTAAGCGGAGAGCAGAGAGGACATTGTGAGCAAAATCAGCAATTTAAATACAAGAAAGATGTTACAATTTCTCCATCTATTACAAAACATGGCCAGGAGAAGCTGAACATTTGCTGAGTGGGAGGCCTACTAGTCATTAAAGCCACACGCCGCTGCGTTATCATGAATGTTCTCAGCTGGCATTAGCAGAGTGGCTGGGAGGGAAAGTCTGTTAAACGTTTATGCATTATGGATGAGGAGCCCGTCGCTAATACGGCCCAGGATAAACAACACTTGAGTCATGGCGGTTGATATATAGGTAAGAGGATAAGTCAAGACAAAGGAAATGCCGAGGTGTTCCTAATAACCGCTTACAGATTTCTGTCATCTGCATGTAAATTTTTGGACGGCACTTGGACAAGAGTGTATCTCTTTAAATAAACATTACAAAGAGACATTAATTAATTTTCAGCACTTAATGGAGATTTGGCTCTGCACAAAGGGATACAATCAATATAAGTTTGTGCAGCCAAAACAACAATGTATTAGAGAAAAAAAAAACATCATTGCAAGGGCAAACACAGCAAAAAGATTAGTGACTCACCTGAGGTCCAACCACACCCGGAGGACCGGGAGGGCCCGTCTTGCCTTGGAATCCCTGTGTAGTACCAGAAAAGAAACAGATTGTCACATAAGTGACTCACTGGAATACAGATGAAGAGCTGGGTAACCAAAGCAGTTTACTCACAGTCTCTCCTCTCTGTCCGGGATGTCCAGGCAGTCCGTCTTTCCCTGCTGGTCCCTAAAAAAATTCACACAAATCCATAAAGCTACAGTAAATGCACTGACTGACGAAGGAAAAAAAAAAAAAGGCATGATGGGTTTTGCATATCGAGAGTCTGGACTCACAGGAGGGCCCTTTGGTCCTGGGAAACCTGTTGGTCCCTGAGGTCCTGGCAGACCCTGAAAGAAACAACACATTCCTGGTCAATATTCAAATACACCTCATGTAATGTCATGACGACAAAATGACGCTTGATGGCCGTGTGATGGTACGTACCCTCTCACCGGGAGGCCCTGGTGGGCCGTCGTTTCCTGAGTTACCCTGAAGAGACAAAATAAAGAGTAAACTGTGAACTTGTAGTGTAATTCAATAAAGCTAGCCTGATATTACCAGGGCTAAATTCGCTGCGTGAATAGATGGGTTCTAAGCTAAAGCGGTTTTGGAGCAGGAAGTGACCATATTTGGACGAGCTGTGTTGGGGGGGTGGGGGGGGAACTCGAGAGAAACTCGATGATACTACGTCCCCGTCCACCGATAGCCATAACCTGACTGCACTACAGGCCTGTCAATCAAAAGGCAAGCCCCCCAAAACACTGCTTTTTGAAGCTTATTTTCTAATTAATCACAAAATTATTTGCAGATGGCCCCATCATTAAATTAATAAGTACTGACTTTATCTAACAACACCTAAATAACTTGTGGACTTTGAATTTTATAAGAGAAGTTGAATGCAGGGGGCTTTTTGGAGCCAACCTCTAGTGGCACTCGGTGGTACTGCAGCTTAAGGCACTTCCGCATCAGCCTAATTTTTTCATACCCGGAAGCTACGTACACTTTTATATACAGTCTATGGTTCTAATGTCATGTTTCATTGGGGATTGTATCCAGTTGTTGCATCCTAATGGGCGTAAACCTCGGGTTAACTCGGAAATGATTGGAGCAGCCTTTAACCAATCGGCATTGACTGCCACATGACGTATGTTATGCTCTGGAGCCCACAATAGCGGAGGTTTTGCTTTTGAATTTTTTTAAAATATTCTCTTCCTCGATATTTGTTAGTGTTACTCGAGCTGTTCGTGTCGCTTCAGTTGTTGGAACTGTAGAATCTTGACTTCAGCGTCATCTCACTTAGCTACACCCACTAGTCCCTGATCGGTCCGCCCTCCAGTGTGACTGAGCCTTCACGTACACAGGGTTTCCAGACTAATCCCAGCACAAGACTAAATCTGTGAGCAAAATGTGGGCAGAGCCCTGCCTCAAGAAAGTGGCGGAGAAATATTTTATGCACCTTTGGTCCGGCTTTTCCTGTTGGTCCTCTTGGTCCTCTCTCTCCTCGAGGCCCCTTTTTGAGAAAAAGAAAAAAGTGATTACAAAAAAAATCACATGAAGCTTCCTAGGTAGATATGCATGACCTGGAAACGTTGAGCTTAGTTATCGTCTCCGTTTGGATTGCCCTCGAGCGTGCCCAGGTTGAACCTCCACTTTTGAACTCAGGTGCCAAGCTGGCCATCTGTATGCAACCACGAGTCTGCTGAGTAAGACTAACCGTTGGTCCCCTCTGTCCGCGTGGGCCTGGCTTTCCTGCTGTTCCCTGCGGACATGAAGAACACACACAATGATCAAAGGAATGGCACTCGCATCAATAAGAGGCTGCATCTTCCAGAAGAATTCATGTAATGCCAGCAGACAGGAACATTTGCGAGCAGATTTCAACAAAATTGGGCCATTTAGGAGCCGTTTTATTATTGATTAGCAATTACCTTTCAAAATTACCATCATTTATAATCGCTTACATCTGAGTCATTAATACCTCAGAAAAGGACATTTTAATAAACAGTATTGCACCATATAATAATTTGACAGCAGTATTATAATTACACCAGCTGCATACAATTTTAATGAGGTAAACAATTAGATTTTTTTGTGTGGCTTTTAAGATTCAAATAAGTAGTTGTGAAACTATGTTAATAGCACTCGTATCCCTTTGTGTCTGGGAGCTGGGTCTGATAAACTTCACAAATATTTTGTGAAGATGAAAAGCTTTGTGCGCCCTGCTCCACTCGTGGTGGCGAACCATTACTCTTGCAGGCGAGCTAATGGCCCATCCCTTAAACAAAGAAAATGAAACATTGCTCAAGCGGCACAAAATGATAAACAAAGCTTTTTGGTAGTTTGAAATGAGTTGTGTAAAGGTGGTAATGAAGAAAGAATGCGATTGTTTTTCTGTCCTTGGTCAAAATCTTTTTTTGTTTTAAGAGACATGCAACTTCCGCTAGGTTGATGGATCTGGAGCTGGGACAGGAGCCCGTCTCCGGTATCCAACCCTTGTAGGAATGAGAAGAATAATAAAAGAAGTCTATCTGACATACCCGAGTTCCTTTCTCTCCGTTGGCGCCAGGGAAACCTTGGAAACCCTGAGATCCCTGTGTGCGAGAGAAGAGAGTAATTAATCATTTGTGAGACAAACCTTAAACATTACATCCCTTGTTTATTCCCCGAGATACCCCTAGCTTATTAAATGCAACAGGATTTTGCGTGCACATAAATAAAAGCAGTGTTTTATTGTTATCGTATCAGGAAGTTTGAGGGGCTGACACCAAATAGCATATTCAAATCCACGGCTCTTTGATCAGGGAGCTTCAAGCATGTCCAGTTGTCAGGCTGCGGCTTTGCCTAAAAAATGCTAAAGGATGAGCCATCAAAAGTTCAGCAAAGCAGCCTTCACACGCACATGTGCATTTTTTATTCTCTTTCAAATGCACACAGAAACGCCACAGTGTAGACATTTTGGCCGACTAAACTGTGCCCCTAATCAGTTATTCTTACTGAAATCCGTGAACTAATGACAATGTTGTTAAGCCATCTGTGCGCACGTACCTTTGGTCCTTGTCTTCCTGGGTATCCTGGCAATCCGGGAACTCCGAGTTTACCCTGTAGAAGAGAGAAAATTGGTTGTATTTAACTTCTTTCAAACCCCCAAATGTTGTAACACTCATGACATCGTCCAGGTTATGTTTTTTTTTTTCAAACTTTGAAAAGGGCCTTGCTACAGCTTACTCAATGCATTCACGTTGCTGGACCGTGCAGAAAACGCAAGAGGGCTTTTCATTTGAAACGAGAGCTTTTAATTTGAAAGGGATACAGGAAGGTGTGGTATTCGGTCGAGCAATGGTTTCACTTCATTGTCAGTCACACCTCAGTAAGTGAGTAATTATTCAGTTCTTAATCTGTTTATACATCATGGAAAAAAGCTTGTCTGAGAATCACCAGGTTTTTGTCTTCAAAGTTTTCCTTTGTAGTTTTTTTAGTACATCCAGTCATACATAGCAAAAATAATCTGCTAATTTAGCGTATTTACTTTTTCAAAACGCAAACAAATATTTTCTTCGAAAAATAGAGCCGAAGTTGTATCGCTAAACCAACGGCAAAATACAGTTTACCACCTGTTTAATGTAAAAAAGTTTACATCTCGTCATATAATGAAAGACTTTTAACCTTTAATCGTCCATAAATATTTTTGTGAAAAAACTACATTCCTCGTTGACATTAATATCTGCCTCTGTTTTCTTATTTAGTGATAATTGATAACCAATTAATGGTGATCTCAGTTACGAAGACTTAGAAACTGCAGGCAGAAAAAAAAATGCCAAAAGGCCGTCCATTATGATTTTATCCACACTTGTTTACCACTTAAAGGGCAGCAGTGGCGGAATAATTGTAAAAATGTAAATAAATAATTTAATTAATCATTCTCCAGCTAGTAGGTGCATTTAAAATGAATCAAATTATCACATTTAATGAGCTTGAAGCCGGCTGTATTTTTATTATAAATTTGTCAGATGGTATTATACTGTTGTAATATGATATCTGTAGTTTTTTTTTTACATCGCAGCAGCCAATCTGAAGGCAGTAGGACACTACAATTATTACACACAACCATCCGTCTGTGTTTCCCTTGAAATGAAATCACGTGCAGGATGCTCCACACACCTCAACACACTTTAGATGAATCGGTTACAAGTTATTTCTTTTTTTTTTTTTGGATGTTCACGCAGGATCTGTCGCATTACAGTGGCTCATTAAACTTGTTGTATTATTGCTTTCTTTACAGCTTTCTTTGTAGCATAAGTAGCACGGCATGTTTTGGTCTTAACTATGCAAATGCTGTGTTTTCACCATTCTTGCAATCTGATGCGACATTTAATGATATCAGATGCAAAAAGATAAAAAACTGATTAATCTTCAGTGGCTTCATGAACCTTTTTTTTTTATATTATTTCTATCATCACTGTACAAACTAAACAAAAACCTACACACTTGTGACATGCGTCACTGTGATTGGCTCGGTCCATTTCAGAGCAATGAAAACCAGCAAAGTCGTGTTTTTTTTTTTTAAATTACCACGCCCTCCAGTTTATCTTTGACTGTATTCAGCCCTTTTTGCACTTTGCGCCGCTGCACCTACGTGAACCAAAATTAGCAGCAGCGCTCAGAGACGCCCACACTGTCCAAACTGAGATCTAAAATGATCCAGGACAATTTCTATTCAGTACTAAATTCAACATAAGTACAGTTCCAACTTAAAACGCAAGACAAGCAGACCGCATCAGTCTCCCTTTACGCTATATTCATACATCTGTGAATACAAACAGTTATGATAGAAGTAAGTTTTATTCTAATAGTAACAACATGCACAACCACCACAGCAGTATTTTTAAGAGCCCAGCTCTGTGTTTGAATGTAGAAATGTGTGCCGGCTCTGGTTAAACACAAAAATGACTGAGCTGTTACCTCCTGTCTGATCAGGATGCACAAACCAATTTCCACTTCCAACTCCCATAATGCAAATATATATACAATTCACGTTCAGAAAATGCCCTTCACTAAAAGCAGAAAGCTCTAAGATAATAACAAACACTGTGGTTATAAGTTCCACTATGTGCCCGCTGGCTAATGATTTTCAAGATCAGGCTGTGGGTTTGAGTTTGTTAACAGACCACATCTGCAAACCTTTAGTGACAGATCATTAAGACGCTGCATCCTCCGGAACACAAAGACGGACGTTTTTAACACCGCAAAAAATGGCCCCGTCATTTGTCAGTGAGATTGTCGGCAGGCTGAGGAATTGTAAGCAACAGCTTACCAAGCGTTCAGCTTAACAATAAAGATTGTTATCGGAATCCATTTATGCTCTCAGCTGGTTGAAGAGCAGCTCCGAACAGAACGATCAGGAACACTATTTTCCTCGTTAAACCCCGCTGAGCCATCATCAGAGATCAAATATGACTGAAGAAATGAAATGATAATAATAATTCTGTTCACGCTTGTCTGTGGGATATCGGCATACCTCAGCTGGAGGAGAAAAAAAAAAAAAAAAAAACTGGCGAAAGGAGCTCACCTTCTCACCACTTGGGCCAAGGGGACCAGAATCTCCTGGGAGCCCCGAGCGACCCTTCGGCCCCTCGGGACCATCTTCTCCTCTGGGTCCACTTGCTCCGAGCTCTCCCTGGGAAAAAAACAGGAAGCATGAGTATCACTTTCCTGCATAATTAAACATAAGAGACTGCACCCGCTGCCAGAACTGGGTCTGACAGGGTCGTCTTTCACCACTGATTCTGCTCAGCTCCTTTTCCCTGACCGTCAGCGGGGACACTGGAAATCTCGTTCCATTCATGTGGCTCACTAATTTGATGACGATGTATTTAGCGGGCTTAACAGAGATCAGCCCACATATTATATATCACGAATAGACCCATTTAAAAAAAAAAAAAAAAAATCTTTTATCATTGTCTTCTGATGTACCACATGGATTTGTCCTTGTATTTAAATATTGTAGTTAATCATTGGGAATTAACCAACATGCTGAATGTATTTTCCTTCTTGTTGTTCTTATGTTTCTCCGTGCATTACTACCTCCACCGCCTGTCAATCCACACAATAACATGACATTTACATTACTGGCATCTGCAGTTGAAGTTCTATTATGTGTTGCGGAGTGGCAAACCACCGCGAAGTCACCTATTGGTTTGTGAAGGCTCGAGTCTGGCATTTTGGCCGTCACCATTTGTTTTTGTTTTTTTTGGAACAAGAAGTTACTATATTTGGACCCACTGGGGAAGAGTGAGGGGTGGGTCTGACTGAGAACTGGAGGACACTTGACTGAACCCCAGGCCTGTCGATCAAATCAGGCACGCCCCCAAACATACCTCTCTTTGAGGCCTAATATCTAATTTATTATTATTTCTTTTCAGAAGTGCCACTAGAACACTGATCAGAAGGAGTGAGTTTAGCTAATGACACCATAATAACTTGTAGAAAAAATACACCGACTTTGTATTCCATTAGAGAAGTTGACACTTTTTAAATGGAAGTCTATTGGAGCCAGAGATTTTTTTTTGGAGCCAGCCCATCGTGGCCTTCAGTGGTACTACACTTTAGGGCATTGACTTAGCTGTTCCGAAGCTGAGACTACGTCCATTTGTATGTGTTTTGCAGTTGCTCATGCACGTCCTGCATCAGCTCATCAAAACTTTGCTCCACAGCGCCACCCGTGGTCAAATCCTCTAAAGCAATTAGCAGTCACTTTGTTCTAAATCGGTTTCTTACTTCTTTCTTACGTCATTAAGAACGAAATAATTCATGCTGTGTTAAATCATTCTTTTTTTTTTTCAACATGAATCTTCCTTGTGTTCCTTTACTTATATTCATGGTAGATGATTGTGCAAACAAGTCGGTGTATTCTGCGTCGTTCAGGTCGCCCTTTTAAAACTGTGGTGACCGTAAAGTTGTTTAAAGGATGTTTTCCCTGGCTACCTGCCCCCTTTTTTAAAAGCAGTTAGCAGTCCTATTATTGCCTCTCCCTGAAAGTGTGCTCACCTTCTAGCAGGACACGCGCTAAATGACAGAGTACAAACTCGCCCTGACAACCAGTCATTGCCCCGGAGACCCGCTGTTGTGTGAAAGATATCTAGTTAAAGGTTTGTGCAGGGGGTTTGCAAAGGAAGGAAGCGAGCTCACGCACACACGCACACACACACGCGCGCACACACACACACACACACACACACACGGCCACGCTCACGTATACATAAAACGACATCAAGCAAACTGTACTTGACTCACACTTACAAGCTCATCAAAGAGAGCACTATAAATTGAGCACTCACACACACACACACACACACACGCACTGTTTTCTCAGGCATGCTCAGAATTAGTCATTTAGATTCCAGTCCATGCACGTGTCTCCAGAGCGCAGAGGCCTCCTCAAATCTTTGCTTTCATCTGGATCTGCTGCGTCTCCAGAGGAAAACAAGGCCGGAGCCCCGTGTCTCTCTCTCGGGTTTGAAGGGGTTTAAAGTGCCATTGATTTCTCCTTCCCTTTTCTGCACTCAGCGAGAGACAGCCTGGTCAAGGATTGGTGTTTGAAGAAGCGGCCGGTGCGAGTTATACTTCTCACTGTAGAAAGCGGGTTTTTTTTTTTTGTGTGTTTTGTTTTGTTTCCCCCCCCAACGACTTAACAGTGTAAATCCCCGATGCACTTTGGAGAGAGAAGTTGTTGCCGGCTACACCTATCAAAATCATGCATTTCTCCTGAAATTTGCCGAGGCTAGGAGGACTGACTGGCAAATTGGAAACTCTCTCTCTCTCACACACACACACACACACACACACACACACACACACACAACACACAACACACACACACACACACAACACACACACACACACACACAGAGGGAATTGGAACAACACCTTATGTTTGCTGATTACCCCCAATTCCACAGAAGGCACAGTGGTTTAGGCAGTAGGGCGATATCGTGACAGAAGTGGTTGGTGCGAGCTTAAAACAATCCTAAATGCAGATGTGTTATCGTCGTCCAATCAGTATGATTAATGTGACAGTATGTAAATATATATATATTCATATAAATATAAACAAACAAGCCTCACCCTGTCGCCCTTGATTCCCATATCTCCCTTGAAGCCGGGGAAGCCGTCTTCTCCCTATAGCGAGAGAATAAAAGGTTGAAATAGAGGCTTTAAAAAAAATATACAAAAAAATACAGATGTTGACACCATTTGTGCGGTATTCATACAGAGACAAGCATATACAGATGTGGAGTCTTACCAAGATACCCTGTTGCCATAGAAACTCGTTAGCTTTTTTTGTTTTTCCCTTCCATATCAGCAAAATTCATTTTACAGGATTTAATTGAGATTATCATTACTATGAAACCGCCACCACTATTGTAATCACCTTCATCTACCTGCCAATATTCAGTGTAATCCTTGATATTAATAATATATCTGAAGGCCAAAATCTCTTCCTTTTTCACGCAGTAACGTCGTTTTGACGTTTCCCAGCCGACCATCTGCATCCTTCTTACCTTTTCACCCTTGTGTCCTTTGAGTCCGCGAACACCGTCGGCTCCCTGTGATGCAAGAACAGACAGAAGTTACAGGCCGATAGGGGTGAATGTTGGACAGAGGAAGGGGGAGTTGAAGTGCAGTGAATGACAGGAGGATATTCACCTAAAATCAAATCTAAAATACGGCTGCTCAAGTCACGAACATCTCCCGATAGAGCTTAATGTCACCGTTTCATTCTTCTAAATGAGTCAAACAAGCATGCTATGGACGGTAAACCCCGCAATAGATCTATTTATATGTGTGGGGAGCGGTGGATCTCACTCGATCTGATTGGAAACCCGGTGATACTACATCCCGCCCACTGATAAGCGTAACCTGACTGTACCACAGGCCTGTCAATCAAACAGACACACCCCTAAAAACACCCTTAAAACCCTTATTTTATCGTTAATGATGGATTATGTTCAGATGGACACGAATCTGGAAGAGGGAATTTAGCAAATGACATACAGGAAACTTGTGGAAAAAATTGTATTGACTGAGAATTTCACGAGAGGAGTTGAATGGAGGGTCTATGGGAAGCGGCTCTTTTTTGAGCCGACCTCTAGTGGCACCCGGTGGTATTGCTGTTTAAGTCACTTCCGCACCGGGCTCATTTTTCGGAGCTGGAAGCTACGTCCACTTTTATACGCAGTCAACGGTTTCATCTGTAGCTTAGAGCAGGAAATCCTCTAAAGTCCTCCTTTCCGGACTGTTCGTCTCATGTTCCCAGCGAGAAGACTTCAGCCACGTAACAGGGGCACCACGAACTGGAAGTCAAGCCACTTGTGTGTGATCCTTTCTCTCAGCGGAACGACTAATGATTGCGTCAGTCACACCCTCTCGCCAAGAATTATTTGATGGGATTTCCTCTGTCTCGGTTTGATCAGCGACTAATGACACCAAACAAGAGAAGGGCTGAGCGCCTCAAGCCATTATCAGCGCCTGTGACTAACCTTGGCGCCGACTTACGCGAGGTTGTATAAGATCTGAAAAGAAGGCTTTCCTGTCTTAATCGTTGCATCATCATGGCCTTTTTTTTTTTTTTTTTTTTTTTATGTCAGTAGCGAGCGCTGCTGCCGCTAAACTCATCCAAACTGTCCTTTTAAGTGAATGTAATTTTGCTGCTTTGTTGGACAAATGTTGGAAATAATAATAATAATAATAATAATGATCATATTTTTTCGCTTTAATAAGATAATGGCAAACTATCAGCCCGTAGCAGTCGTTAATTACAAAGCAATAGAAAATAATAATATCTATTTCTTAGTGGTTGATGATCAGCTCACCTTCACGCCTCTGGGCCCCGGATAACCGATGGGTCCTTGAGGGCCGGCGGGTCCCTGGAGAGAGAGACAGATGTTTGATGAGAGCTCGTGCACAATTACAGTTTCACGCCTGCACACACTAATGTTGCTAATGTTACCAACATTCATGCAAAAACATTTTATGCAAATGCGTCTGAAGTAGGACAACGGGAGGGAGAAGAAACTTGAAGGAACGAACGCGAGCTGCAGAGAAGAAATAAAACTCACCAAGTGTCCTTTCTCTCCATTAGGCCCCTCTTTTCCAGGGTGACCCTGTGAATTATTAAGAGAAATATTATTGCATATCATTTCAGGATAATTGCCACCATAAATACAACAACACCCCACTTTAACTGAGGGATTAGGTTGTAAAACTATCAGAGGATGTATCAAACTGGAAGACTGCAAAAAACAAAAAAACAAAAAAAAAGGGGAGCCTTTTAGAGTTCAATCGCATTTGGGATTCTTTGTTTTATTTATTTTTTTATCCTTAATGCACAGCATTACAGAGCTATTACTGGGCTCTAAGAGCTAAGAGTGCCGTTTTGGGACTTCACAATACATCACACACACACACACGCACGCACGCACACACATACACACACACACACACACACACACGCATGACAACACACACAATACAGAAGTCACATTTCTAATACACAAGCGGATGTCCAGTTTAAAAAAAAAAAAAAAGACAGGAAGGAAATTGATTTGCTTCTCATGAGACAAAGGAGCTTTGCAAAAACCCTGTGATGGCTTTTTAGTGACGTGAGGATGGAGAGGAGAGAAATTAGGCGGCCAAAGAGGGAGCGGTAAGACGCTGAATATCCCGGTTTATGATTCATGCAACAAATGGACGAGGGTGGAAATGTGGACGAGCTATTTCCACTCTTAGAAGACCATTAGAGGACCGGGGGGGTGGAGGGGGGGGGGGGGAGATGTTGCACTTTCCGTCTTCCTCTCTTTCAACAGATCCCTCGAGTTTTATTTTTTATTTTTTTTTTGTACTCCATCTCCCTGCGTTTCTTGGTCTTGCCCTGCAGTTATTCAAATCTCACGGCCTCTCTTGTCTCCATCTCTGTTAGCTACCACCTGGCGCCTCGCAAGAAAAACATCTGCCATCAGTGCAGGTGTCTTCTGCGCCGTCTGAGCAGGGACGGTAGAGAGAGAGAGAGTGTGTTTTGCATCTATATTGTCGGTGTGTGGGCGGGCTGCTCCGCTGTTACAAACGCTGCGGTGGCAATGCGTCGCATCGTGCATATGTTTCAGGTGAATCACTATCTGTGTTTTGTATGTGTTAAATTGGCGCACTGCTTCACAGATAGTGTTTGTCACGGTTATAAATTGCCTGGAAAAAAAATAAATAAATAAAAAGACAGAGGAAGGAATTAGAGGCTGTTTTACTTGCTGGTGTATAAACTCACCGGTGGACCATCAGCTCCCGGCATTCCTGGCAAACCTGGCTTTCCGGTTGGACCCTAGACAGACAACAAAACGTTGGAATGATTATGACCTTACGGAGGAAGAGAGCACGCGGAAATTAATGATTGTCTGTATCGCAACAGGCTGTGGGAAGACAAAGGCAAACGGGAACAACAGCATGCTAACGTTTGTCAATTGGAGCCAAAAATAAAGAACGTGTGAGGCAGATCCAAATATTCATTTTGCCCAACATTTTTTTTTTAACTGATTTTGACAGTTCGATTGAGCTAAATAGAAAGGTAAAGGGTCACTAAATTATTACAATTCATCCTGAGGAGGGACATGCTGCAGAATTGTTTGGTAATCCAGCCAGCAAACGTCGGCCTCGTGGTGGCACGAGAGCAGAGCCATCCAAACTTTTCAGACCATGCAGCAAACCCAGTTTCCCCAAGTCCCACTCCAACCCAGCAACAGCTTCAAAAAGGCTAAAGAACGACAACATAAAGCTAACATTTTCAATCCAAGAATAAATGTATTAGTTTAAAGCAAATTGTTCGAAACCAGCAGGGGGCAGCACATAGACACCGCAGTGTTTTGGATCTTGCAGCAATTTCGAAATTTCAACCCTTCCACTTGCTAAAATCAACGAGCGAGGAGTCCGAATACGACTCCATCAAGCGAGCGTCACGCTGTGGCTAAACTAAACGAAATGAAAATATTTTGGATTTTGGCTCGTTGGGAGTGTAATTGTGAAGCACTGCACGAGAGGAACGGTCAGGGGATGACAAAAGTCTGGAGGCTTCATCCTCTGGTGAACGTGATTTTCTATACAAAAGCTGTCCGTTCATTCGGTCCAGATAAAAGTAGCCCCCCCCCAAAAAAATAATCAAACGTTAAGTCTCTTTTCTTTTCTAAACTGCGCTGAGTTTCAACAAAACATTCAAACGCCCCCAAATTTTGCAACGTAGAGGCTTCGTGTCAAAGGTTTAATCATCTATTAACTTCAACACTGTCATGCTATTTGCATTTATATGACTTTTTTGTTTTCAACCAAACATTTTCACATAAATAATGTAGTATTTAGTCTTTATTTTCTTCATCAAATACCACAGTCGCTCTAATATTTCTCTTTGAATCAGGGCAAACATCACTCCTCCATTATTCATATTCATATTCCAGCTGTTCAACAATAAACTGAATATCCTCCATATAAGCTGGCAAATGTGATTTCGCTGAAATTGGATTAAAATGTATCAGGATTAAAATCTGTACTGTCGACTCGGCAATATTTGGTCCTGCGTTGGGGATGCGTTTGCATAATAACTTGATAAGCATTTGGAGCTGAATAAGATAGCAACTTGGCTCCAATTTTCTAGATTCTGGGTCTGAATTTATTAACATTTTATCAAGCTGGCAGGTTTTTCTTTTTTTTTTTTTGTTGAGTTGTGTGAATTACACATTTCCTAATATGTTATCGTTTCATTCTGCGGTCATGTGTGTGACGTCTTACCTTCTCTCCTGGAGGTCCGATGGCTCCTTGGGGCCCTGCAAGTCCCTGCAGAGGAGATACAAAAAACTCAGAACATTTTTCATGATAGATCGGAGAAGAATGTAACGTCAGCCGGCCTGTTCATCACTCACCTGGGCGCCTGGGTTGCCTTGCTGCCCGGGAGGTCCTGGCTCTCCTTGAGGTCCCTAAAAAAAAAAAAAAAAAAAAAAAAAAAACACAAAGCTAATTTTAGAAAATCTAATTATAAAAACACAAAGATTGATTGGTTTACTTACTCTTAAACGGCCCACGTGAGAGTGATTTGTCGCTACGTGCGGCCCATTAAAAGTGAAATGTTCCTCTGAACAGATATAAATTAGAAGATATCCAGCAGTGCATCTCTGCGTTATTACCTCCCTACACCAATAGAGATCATAATGGGTTGTTGTTTTTAAACGGATACCACTCTGGCTCAGGCTAAGATACACAAAACACAGTACATATTCTCAGATCTTATTTTTTTTCCTCATGAAAGAAACGTCTGAAGCACAAACACAAAACACTCGTCACCCTCTGAGATAAACTGGCAATCAATTATGTTGCCTCAGTCTAAAGAGTTGTGGGAAAGCAGTTGCATCTTCCATCTCCACCTCGTTGGAGCGTGTCCAGCGGGCCGCTCCGGTTAGATATTCTCTCATTACGGCCCGGTGCAACCAGAAATTGAGCTGGAATGATACAACTGGCTGTGATCGGACCGCCCGAATGGATCTTCACACCGGCGGTCTATTCTTCATGATGTTGCTTCCTCTGATTGTACTGGTGTGTGTGTGTGTGTGTGTGTGTGTGTGTGTGTGTGTGTGTGTGTGTGTGTGTGTGTGTGTGTGTGTGGAAGAGGGCTCAAGAGACCGTGTCATGGATTTCAGGGTGATGTTAAAGCTGCAGAGATTGAATCGTATAATGTCTTTGGATTCCGTGACAGCTGTGTGTTTTGGGTTTTTATCAGTAATTAGTCACATCCCGTTTGGACTCGGTGTAAATCCCGTTTTTTATTTTAGAGTCCTCCCCCTGAAGACTCACGATTGCGACATTGTTGTTGGCTTGTGAATTGTCAGACAAATAATTGCGATTGATGATGTCTTTTTTTTTTTTTTTTTTCCCCTTCCTTTTATGCCACTATTGAAGAATGAGCCCAGTCGTAGTCTGTTAAAAAGACATACATCTCATGAAGAGACATTTATTGATATTGAACAATGGAACATATAAATAGAGCTTTTGATCGCCACTTTTTTGCTGAAAATCGGACAAATTCGTCCTCCAAGTTGTTGTGTTTTTCTTTTTCATCCGTTTTAAACCTACAATGGTGCAGCGGTGTTTCGCTTTGCAACTAAATCTACGGTGATGATGTCAATAGATGCTTGTCGAAATGCAGTCGGTCGAAGTTAACAGTTCGTACTATTTAATATGCCATAAAATGATTTACCCCGCGTTCCGGTTTGCATACTACTTCTTTTTACTTTTAGTACTTACAGCAGCTACCCTCACAAAGTATGTACTGTTGCATGTAGTACGTATACATAAAAATGCACCTTGAACTTTGAGCCTCTCGGTCATATCCGTCGCGATCCGTAGCGCGACGTTTGAAGGCAAAAGAAAAAGGACGCGATTTGGAACGAGTACGCTTCCTTTTAATGCCTCTTCTTCTTCTTCTTCTTCGTCTCCTCCTTCCTTTTGCGGGTAAAGCATAAGAAAGGAGGCGCCACCAACTGTCTCGGAGGCTCAGTCGATGTGACGTATCTTGGATTGTGCAAAGGATTGTGGGTCAGAACGGCCCAGAGTAGCACGCTGGCCCGCATACTGCAAAATACGACTGGATGTTGTAGGACGTCCTGGTACTTTTGGAATCCTACGTTTAAGATACTATGTACGGGCAAATCTTCTTCTGGCACGCTAAATAGTGCGTTAGTATGTGTATTAGAATGAAAGGTTAGTATGTAACCTCAAACAAAACTATGTGGAAACGGTGACATTTCTCTTAGTTTCATCCAGCCGTTTCTACAAATATGAGCTGAAACGTTAATCATTCAATTGTGTAATAATTGTTTCGGGCCTTTCTTTGGCGTCCATGTTTGTTTTATTTCCGGCCAATCTTTGGCTCCCGCCAGTTTCTGTCCCCACCTGTGTCAGGTAGTTGTGTGTATATATATGTGCACCTTGCCAATTTTTGTACCATGCTCCAGCCTCATTCTTATGTTTTCATTGGCCGGCCTTATTTCTTGTAAATGATCTTTTTTCGCCCGCTCTCCTTTTACTCGCTGCTTCGGTGTCCTGCATCTCGGTCCTCCGCCGTATCGTGAATCGCAACACAATCGAATCAATTCCGTTTTCACTTACTATGTTTCCTTTGGGTCCAGAGTGGCCGTCCATTCCAGTAACCCCCTGCAGCAGACGAGATGAACAGGGCGTTACACACAAATTAAAAGCGGAAGAGTCAGCAAATCCTTAACACACTGAAACGGACCGTATTTTAGGTAGACTTTTATGTACTAACAGTCGATTTTAGAGTGTGTTTTATCGTGTTTGGGACATCCACATCTTGCGCAGCAATATCTAATCAAAATAAGCCATTGGATCAATGTGCACTATCCATGTTAAATCAAATCTGTCGAGACAATATAAACATTAAGTTGAAGCCTCTCTCCGCTGTAGACGTCTGTCTGAAAGTTAAACTCAATAACATGCGCTGCTTTTTGTGTATTCTGTCGCAGATATATTGAGTTTTGTATTTCCCTGTGGGTGTTGTATGCGGCGTCTTTTGTTCTCGTTGCCTGAGATGGTAAAAAAATAAAATAAAAAGATAGATTCTGCCCTCTAAACAGTAAATCTATCGTAACGGGGTGGATATGAAAAGTGTGAGAGGAGGGTGAGAAAAGACGAGTGAGAGGGGGGGGGGGGGGACTCACGGGTGGTCCGGGAGGTCCCTGAGGTCCTTTTGGTCCGAGCAAACCGCGGGGTCCCTTATAGGAAGCAAAAGAGGAGAAAATGTGATTCGAGAGTTGATATCACACCTGTGAGTGAAAGGATTGTCGAATTATTAAACACGTTCAGCTCAATCAAGTTTCAAAAATTAGACTTCTGGAAATAATCTCACTTCCCAAATGTCCTTGAGGATATTCTTCCGAGTGAGATAGTGAGGAGAAAGCTTCTTTTTTTGTTACATTTTTTTTTTTTTTTTTTTTTTTTACTATTCTTTCATTCCCTACAACTGCACCTATCAAACAATGCTTTGAAATGTTTTGGTGCTTTGCCTCGCAGCTACAGTTACCTAACTAATGTCCTGGGCGGTGTGAATTCAAAACCAGAGTATTGCACACCCTGGTGGACAAAATAAGTCATAACAGAAGAGGGTTTTTTTCTGTTGCTTTCTCCTTCCGTGTCTTTTTCGCCCCTCCGTGGGGAATATTCTGCCTGAGAGAGTGGGAGGCTCTTATAACAAGCTTGATGTGAGCTACCCAGCTATTCTCACTCCAAAAAAAAAAAAAAAAAAAAAAAACTTGACACTAAAAAGTGAGTCTGATCAAACCTGCAGCATAGAAGCCCCCTCTCTGCCCACAAAATCTCAATTTATATGGATATGAAGAAGGGGGAGAGGGGGCAGTCTGAAAATGATATATGATATCATCAGACCATATGATTGTTCTCTAACACAATAACACGGCGACGGCAGGCCCACGAGCCTCTCAGCTCCATCGTATAATCTCCGGGTGTAAGACGGAGTGGTAATGCAAGCGATCACTCACTGGTTCACCAGGAAGTCCCCTGGGTCCGATCTCTCCATCATCTCCCTGGGAAAGAGACAGAACAGGTCAGGCTGTGGAACAGACAGTGAATGATAATGGAGGAGAAAGTGAGGATGTGTGTGTGTGTGTGTGTGTGTGTGTGTGTGTGTGTGTGTGTGTGTGTGTGTTATGGAGATGGTGAGATAATAGAGAGAAAAGCAGAGGGGGGTTGGGGAGGGCTCAGGTTGCGTCAGCTGTGTGCGATGAGGAAGAAGAGGGAGATTAGAAACAGATAAAGGGTGTGCGAAGATTAAAAAAAAAATGACAGGTGGAGGTATGGTGACAAGAAAGGTGAGTCTGGTGAGAGGAAGATGTTGGACTCAGGAGCGGTTTCAGTGTTTCTGCCGAGGCTCGACAAATACAGGAAGAAGATGGGATCGGATCTTGTATGATGAAGTGACGTGGCAGGTGTGAAATTACCCTCTCTCCATCCTCTCCAGTAGCACCAGGAGGTCCAGAGGGACCAGATTCGCCCTATAAAAAAAACAAAACAAATATTAATATGTTTAACAGTCCGCTCATCACAAATCAAATACACACTTTACAGAGAGAAACACGACTCACTCTGTGTCCTTTTTCACCGGGAAGTCCGGCCAGACCGTCGAACCCTCGGTCTCCCTGCAGAGCAAGAAAAACTTTTACTCTGATATTACAAAACACGCATGCGTTTAAGTGCATTATGAATATATGAGTCGACATACCTTGGGTCCGGTCTGTCCCGGCATGCCCCTGGCACCGTCGGCTCCAGAGCGACCCTGAAAAAAAAAACAGCAGTTCGTCCGTTTACACATCGAGAAGATTGCTTCACTGGGTACAATAAGCTCGGCTTTTCTTTTTTTATATATTCACAAACAAACACTCTGAGATGAAACTGTTAAGTTCATTGTCAGTCTTTGTTTTTGTTGACTTTTTGCTGGGTAGACAACTTACCCTTCTGCCAGGCTTTCCGGAGGGTCCTAGGGATCCCTGAGGTCCACGTGGTCCCTGAAACGAAAGCAGAGACATTTATTTTGCATCTTTCTGCACTATTTTGAAAATATCATACAAAAACAAGCATATTTCTCGACTAATTAGTAAGGGCCACATTAGTTCAACATTAGTTTAACACATTTTCAGATGGAGGTTGCTCTAAATCATCCGAATTTATCATTTCGATTTCTGTTACCTGAAGTCCGGCCTCTCCAGACTCTCCCTTCAGTCCTGATACACCAGGAGACCCCTGTGGAAAAAAAAAAAAAAAAAAAAAATAGAGACTCAGAATTAATAAGCACTAAACAAATTCAAAGTTTTCAACACAACTACAAACTGCTGGCTCATCATTTTGTTGACACACACACACACACTGACTGCTGATTGCATTTTTTAACATTTAAATTTGTGTTGATTTGGATTCTGTGTTTGCCATGAAGGGATTTGAAATACGTACCAGAGGACCGGGTCTGCCGGTTAAACCCATCGGACCCGTCGGGCCGCGCATAGCCAGCTGCACACACAGAGAGGAACAGATTAGAAAAACTAATAAGTAAAGATTTAGAAAAGACAGACTGCAGCTGATGGAAGATTAAAACCACCCAAGCTGTTTACATTAGTCTGTGCCGCGGGTGTATTTGCTTCTGTTCGTGTGTTCTGCGCGTGATTGTGTACATGAATTGGTAAATTAAACATGGTTGCAAGCAACTCACAGGGACACAGATAACATGTAACAATGCTAATAATAAATGAGAGGCAGCTACGTTTGAAATGTGCTTCAAATGCAAAGAGACACGAGTGACAAACAGTTTAAAAAAAAAAAAATGCAGCAATGAAACTAAAATAACACAAGATTCAAGCAGAGAAGATTATGGAAAAATGGGACAAAAAGAAGACATAATTCAACATGAGAAACTATTACTTTGTAAAATGGAGAAACAACAGTATTTTAACTGTGTGATGGTGTGTTTGGTTGTGAGCTGTTACCCTGGCCTGCTGCATGATGGCCTGCATCTGGGCCTCCTGCGCTGAAACAGCAGGTCCCTTCTGTCCGGAGTCACCTCCAGCACTCATTCTGAACTATAGAGAATAAAACAGACTGATGAGACTTCACTCCAGTGAAGATGAAAACACTCGAGGCACTGGAGCATCACAAGGATGAAAACTCAGAGAAACACTTAGAAGGAGCGAAATCCTCGTTTACAGCAAAATAAAGAATTTAGCCCCTACATTCAAATTTGTTTCCAACAAAATCTTCAGGATTTCTTTAAGTAAGGCGTTTCTACTGAATTAAGAATTAGCCTTCAGCTGTCAAACCAGCACGATGAGTGGCTGTTCACAGATTCAAATCCTACTGCCATCTGGTGGTGAGAAGGCAGCATTACACTCTCGGTGAATAATGCTCGCAGGTCTGTTTGGGCCAGACATGTTGGGTCGGATTACTTGGCACAGTTCTCCGGAGGCTGACAGTCATCTTGGCTCTATCGATGCACAGCAGCGCAGCGGTGAAATACGGTGCAGGGTTTCAAAAATCACAGACACCAAGTTACCAAGAAGCAAAATACAAACAGTTGATTGAGAACATCGGGGTCTGAGTCAGATCTGCTGCAGCTCACCCACCGCGAGCTTCACGCTTTCATTACAGTTTATCCTGCTCTCTAATTTGAGGTTGATTCAGTATCGGCTCTTCTCTTTCGCAGTCACCATATTTTTGTGTTCCTCCGTGGTAATGTGTGAGGTTTTTGTCATTCCTTTTCCAATATGCACTTCTTTGCTGATATCCACCATCAACCTCAGCTGACTCTGACTGAACAAAATGTTCTGCTGCAACAAATTGTTCATTAACGAGGCCAAGAAACAGAAAAAAAACAAAACTTATTTTTTTCTTTCTTTTTTTTCCCTTTCTTTTTTTACACAAAAGCACCTCAGAAACTGGAGAAGAAGCATCACCAGTGTTCAGATTTATGATCCAACCACAGTCTTGTTGACAATTTCAACACTACGAGCCAACAACAAAAAAAAAATGCTGCTCGGGTGAAACAACAATGCATGTTTCTCATTAGACTTGGAGCTTAAGGATCAGATTTCAAGCAGCGCGCTCAAGCGCCTCTCCGCCAGCGGATACACCAGAACAACTTGAGTTAGTGTCCAGACAGAGCTCGCCGCATTGCTCCGCCCAGACGGCTCTGCCGACCCTCCTGAAACCACAGCTTCTCCATCTGTGCGAGTAATCAGGTCCAGGGTGATACGTCTTCCAAGTGCAAGGGGGAGGGAAAGTGAAAAGGTAGTCGTGGTGGCAGGAAGTCGTTCGGATGGCAGCGTAAGTGCTGCAGCAGCTGAATCATTGAATGCAGCTGAAGCCACAGAGAGAAGCGGCTGCGTTGCTTTGCTTCCTGTCTGAAGCCGGACGACTTCCTGGAAAGACACCCGATCACTTCGATTTTGACTTAAAGAATGTGGAATGAGTTAAAAATGTAAAAGTGGAGAAAGTCTTGCGAAAGGAGCTCAAAACAAGGGAGATTGAGCCCAACAGGTGATAACGCACTTACTTAGCATGCCACAAGAGGCTGCTCAAGCACAGATTTAAGTCGAAATATTTGTAAGGGTTCATTAAAAAGGAAATCCCCCTCAGTCGAGCTCACGGTGTAAAACACATGTCCGTGTTATTGATACAACAGAGGAAAGATACGTCACCGTTGGCGACATACAAGGCTAAACACCAGTTTAAAAAACACGGAAAATGTTTTTGGAGCTAAACATGAGACTTTGCTTTGAACTCAGAAACAATTGTGATTTACTTACAGGCAGCATCAGGACAGTACCAGGGGGTCCTGGCAGACCATCAGCACCGGGAAGACCAGCACGACCCGGAGGACCCTGAGATGGGAAAACGACACACATGTGAGTACGCAAGCAGAAACCGGGTTGTGTTGTGGATTTCGTAGAGATCTGAAAAGTACTGACCCTCTCGCCGGTATCTCCGGAACTGCCTGGTGGGCCAGACGAACCTGGGGGTCCGGGGAGACCCTATTTTTAAACAGGAAAAACTCATTTGACTTCCATTTATACATAATGCAACGCAAAGTGCATCATGCAAAGTGGTCACATGTCAAAGGAAGAAATGCATGCGGCAGTAAATCCTCTTTATTTGTCTGTATTGAAGCTCAACAGGACTCCATCTGCAGTGTTCAGAGCAAAACAAAACAAAAATCTCTAAATAAATAAAGTTGCTAAACGTCTGAGCATGTCCATATCTCTTCAGGGTAACTGTTTTCGGCTGCTCCTTTTGCATTAGGAATCGTGAGAGAATGACTTTTTTTTTAAAATTTTTTTAATTTTTTAAAGCAAAGCATGAAAACTTGACTTTCTGTAGCGCAGACAGATTAGGAACGGGTGACTTTCATCAGCTTTTCTTAATCAACAGAAAACGGGGGAGGGGAGGGAGGGGATGCAAACGTTTCAGAGGCACAGAGAGGAAAAGAGTAAAGAGGAGAAATAAAAGAAGTTGTGACGGAGAGAGTGACAGGATTTGAGACTTACTGTTGGCCCTTCAGTCCCAGGCGGACCCTCCACTAACATTCCCTGAAACACACAAAAGCACAGAAATCGTCAGATGAAACGGTCCCACGGCCTCGTTCACAACCGCACAACCATTTTAGGTCCATTGACACACCGCTCTGGTTAAAAAGAGTGAAAACATGTCCGAACACACCGGCCTGTCACGTTTCCATCCTTGTTTCGCTTAAATTACATTCCCGCCTGTCATTTCAGGCATGCTTGCAATTAATGCAAGAAGAAGAAAAGATGGAGAAGAGGGAGGGTGAGCGACCGCGAAGACGCCCCGAGGTGCTCCCCCTCGAACCTGGACGAGGTAAGAGAACTATAAATCAGATGAAAAGGGGGGGAATTCATTTGTCCACACCGGCTAATAAGCTCTTTGATCGCGACAATGAAAGCTCGTTTATTCATGTGCCTTCGCTTTGAAATAATAATCAGCGCTTGAATCTTTCGGGGGATTGTTCCGATCCAGGTGCAATTATAACGCGCCGCAAAAAAAAATAAAAAAAAATAACAACAACTGCGAGCCACCTCGGATCGGACTCATCTAACGCGCGGATGCTTTGTTGTTGCAGCTGTGCAAGCTATAGAGACAAAAAAATTGCTTCCAATTGTTTTGTTTGCTCTTGTGGGAACAATTTTGCCTCCCAGTTTTATGAGGACAAGAAACCCGCCTATTATCCCAAAAACGTCATACCCCAAGCTGCACCTTTTGAGCAGTTTCATCGTAAAATGACTGACATTTATCTTCCCATGTTTCCGCTGCAGTGTGTGTGTTTTTTTTCGCCGTGTTTTTGACACTGCGTCATGCGATGCGTGCTCAAAACTGGTCGGCCTTTGGGTCGTCGAGGAAGTGGACGCACTCCTTTCTGCTCCCACGTCTAAACACAAAGACACTCCGTCACACTGGTGTGTACTCTTCGTGGAGCTCTGTGACGTTTGTTTGAAGGGAAACAGCTGCAGGAGATATGAATTCCTTCTGTTGCCTGATAGACCATTCCAAACATGCAAAAGGGGTCATCTTCATTTTCCCCGGTTACCTGTATACATATATATATATATATGTGAGGATCTGAATTAGGATTGGTTGTGTTCCACCTGTTTGTGATTAGACGAGCTTCGTTTTTTTGGGTGGAAAAGACCGGAAAAATCT
Organism: Embiotoca jacksoni; assembly: GCF_022577435.1. NCBI lineage: Eukaryota > Metazoa > Chordata > Actinopteri > Embiotocidae > Embiotoca > Embiotoca jacksoni. The sequence goes on along the minus strand of NW_027185230.1, from coordinate 14,071,465 downwards.
TTCTTTACTCGCTTTTGTTCTTCCTTGTCTTCCTTCCCTCCCTCCGTGTTTACACACTACCCACACGGTGTTTAGAGATTATTGACAATCCCCCCGCATGGCCGTTCCCCAAATGTTTATGCTGCAGTCATGGCGATTGAAGCCTCACCCAAGGATACCGCGAGGACGGATCCTGGCGGGCCCTAAAAATGAGCGCGTTTGGCCGAAAGGATTCTCGTTCAGCCGCCCGCATCTGCTGCTCGACTACGTTGTTCAAATACGTGATACTCACAGGCTCGATAACAGCAGGCTCTCCCTTCTGTCCTTTCTCGCCACGAGCTCCATCGACCTACACACACACACAGAGAAAAGAAAAAAAACACCATGTCATGCCATCCCCCTCGTTTTCCAGGTCATTTCTTCTTTTTTTTTGGCAGTACACATCCTTCTGTTGTGTGTCACCTGTCCGTAGTACTCATCGGTCAGGATAGGAAGCTCTTTCCCCGCTTGGTCGCCGTCTTCCAGGTCGTCGTAGGAGTCGTAGCCGTCCAGTTCGCCGTAGTCGGAGATGTGCTCTTCCTTGAACCGGTCGAGGTCCGTGTAGTCGCCCTCGCCCTCCACGCCCAGGCCGGCGCCGGTGGCGATGGAACCGCCGGCTCCGGTGCCGGCGATGGCCGATCCGCCTCCGGCGGTGGACGATGATCCCGCGGATACGGAACCACCTCCCACGGAAACAGAACCGCCCCCGACCGATACGGAACCTCCTCCGGCAGAACCGCCACCGACGTTACCTGTGCCGCTGCCGCTGCTGCTGCTGCTGCTGCTGCTACCGCCACCGCCGCCACCGACGTTAACTGTGCCGCCGCCGCCGCCGGTGGTGTAGCTGCTGTCCACCCCGTAATCGTACCCGTCGCCGTAGTCATCGTAGGAACTCCCTGTCTGTGGAAACACAGATTAAGATAGAGTTAAATACTCAGTTAGAGGCTACTAACCATGAGTTAAACAATTCAAACAAGAACATGACCTCCGATACGTCAAAACCCAAATAGTTTATTGCCACATAGGACAATTTAGAAGAAGAGTCTCCAACCTTTTGTCCCGAGAGCTCCTTTGGTCTACCGGGTAGATTGACCGGTTGGAGACTCCTGATTTCGAAGACGGAACTAGTTGCCGATTCAAGTTAGTAGTTTTAGCTCGTTGGCGCACCTTTTTTACCCCCCAAAGTTGATGTTTTTATAAAAGCATTTATTCATGAAAGCACTTTTTAGATATATTCATAATGGCTTTACTTCCCCAATGAGTATCGGTCCATCATGACACTAAAAGGGGACCAAGGAATCCCATGCTTATGGACAGAAGAAGAATTCAGCTTATCAGACAACCAACAAGTAATTGAGGTGACGAATGTCGACCTACTGATATTTTATTGCTAGAGTTCGTGACTGTCGAGGTTCCTCCGCTGCTGTTGATGACCTTCCTTTCGATTCCGGTCCCGGTACCAAAGTCGATCTTTCCGCCTGCTCCCAGGTCCACCTCGCCCCCGGTGCCGATGCTCGTGATGGTGACGTGCCGGGAGGTGTCGCTGTCGGGCGCGGCCGTGGACTCGTCATAGTAGGTCTCGTAGTTGCCGTAGCCGTCGCCGTCGTAGTTGTCGTAAGGGCTGGTTTCCTCTCCGTAGGCGTTGCCTGCTCCGGCGGCACCGGCAGCTCCGGCGGCTCCGGCGGCTCCGGCGGCTGCGGCGGCTCCGGCGGCTGCGGCGGCTCCGGCTCCGGCTCCGGCAGCGGCAGCGGCGGCGGCGGCGGCGGCGGCAGCAGCGGCCGTGCCCGAAGAGCTCGATGAAGAGCTGCTGGACGAGCCTGAGGATGAGCCAGTGGAGACCGAGGTGGAGGTCAGGGGTTTGCTTCCGGCGCCACCTCTCAGATTCTCCTTGACTGTGGTCACCACGCTGTCTCCGTCCGTCACCTGTAACGCAAAGAGGAAATTGTTGGTACATCTGAAATAATTTGATTATTTCTGGTTTGGGGTCCATTTGGAGTATCTATCGGTGGACTACCTTGTCTTCTTTTGCGGTTGTCTCGCTATCAGCAGTTGATTCATAAGGCTTGCCATCCATGTCCTCATAGTACGGGTATTCATAATAGTAGTTGTCTTCCTCTGTGTGCTAAAGGGGAAGAAAAACAGTACACGGACGTTGAGCATGAGCGTGTGACTGAGAGAAAAGAGTAACAATCAATTATTAAGAACATGATTTTTTAAATATGATCTACTGCTCTGTTGCTTCTGGCTGACTGATGTATGCGCGACTGGCTTGGCCATCGATCAGAAAGCGCACAGGAATGCCTTCAACTCTCGTAAAACCATCTCCCTGTTGTAACTCGCTACGACTCAGTGACAAATTACTTTTTCACAGTTTTCTTAATGAGTCTGTCACCAATCTTTAGGAAAAGGGGAAGAAAAAAAACAAAACAGGTCAAGTTTTTTTTGTGTAGCTTGCAACCCCTGGGGCAAAGCATTAGGTTAAGAGGAAAAGCTTCCTGTTCCTCTTGCAAACACTTCTCTGACACACCTTTAATTAGCATGCATGCATTGGTATTCAGAGCGGAAAACGGCACAGCGCAGGGATGCAGGCTTAGGCAGGCACCACATCATTCCTGAACGTTATTAACTAACTCGCATAGCGCTGATAACCCCGTTCTTTCCAGTCAGCACTTTCCTCTGGCAGATTGCAGTTTCCTTTCCAAAGCCAAAAGGCCTCTTTTCAGTACAGGATCCAACCAAGATCTGATTTTGAGCATTAGAGACGAATATGGATTAAGGGAAAATGAACTTCCTTGAGTAAGGTCAGCCAGAAAGACATTAAGTGGTACTCTTGCTTGTTTCTACAACGTTCAGCATTATTTAGTATGCAAAATGCCCCACAAAAAAAAACACAAAAAATTACCTCCAGTCAAAGGCAGCCTTGGTGTTTACAAAGCTGCAGTTGGAGCCCCGATTTACAAGTAAATACTTGAATATTTAAAAAAAAGAAAAAAAAAAAAAGAAGTTGCTCACGTATTCGTCGGTGTTGGGGTCCTGGTTCTGCGGCTGGTTGGGTACCGGCACCTCACAATCGGTGCTGTAGTGCTCACAGTAGTCATAGGCAGCGCGATGGTCTGCTACAATCATTAGCTGCTGGATGTCTCCCTGGAAACGACAAGAAACAGGAAGTCGTGAGAATCTCATTGGACACAGATAAGAGTCGAGGCGATGTTCGGACAGTATTTGACCCGTTTGGGGGAACGTAATAGCATCAACACATGTGATACTGCAGCAACTCAACTCAACTGAACCAAATGAATCCACAGGCATACAAACAGAACAATAAGATTAGAAACAAGGAAAGACTATTAAAAAATGTCAGTTAAATAAAATGAAGAACTTTGTAACGTTTGTAACAACATTGTAAGAAGAATTATAAGAAGAAAAACACAAGTGATAAATAAATTGTTTTACATTTTTAATCAGGATGATAAACACTAGAAAGCCAGATTAAAACATGTTTCTTTTCAAAAATACTTGAGAACAGGAAGTCCTTAAACTGAAAGTGAAGCGAGTGGGGAAATCTTTGGGTGACCAAATGATGAAGAACTTTGTCCCGAGTCCAAGAGTGCCATTTTTTAAGTGTGAGGGGAGAAAAAAAGAAGCTTACAGTAAACAATGAGGAGTTACAAGAGAACACAGAGCAACTGGCTGACTGTAGCTGTAGATGACAGCAGACACACACACACACACACACACACACACACACACACACACACACACACACACACACACACACACACAGTGTCTTTAGCCAGATGAATGATTTTAAAAGATCACATAAGGCCAGCCCCAATCTGCATAGGACATGAGATTGTGAAAGGCGACGAGGTCGTACAGGAGCAGACTTGCAAATACAGACAGCTGATCTGCGCCTATTTAACTGAAAGGGCTGCATGTATATACTGAGTTGAGACGTGGGGGGGGGTGAAGCAGAAGCAGAAGAGCGAGATTTAAGAGAGAGAAAACAAAAAGAGACAGAATCAGAGGAGACTGATAGAGAGAGAAGAAAAAAGAGGAAGCAGAGGCTCTGAAGGATCCCCAGGCTACACGGGGAGCTGGGTGTGTTTGCCACATGTTTTTGGAGAAGAATGCACATGGCACCAAACAAACGCTGCACTGCATCTATCCAAACACGTCCAAATGCAGTGACGTCATTCAACATCTATCAAACACAGCAAGCTTGGGGAACGGACCGCTGTGGAGGATAAAAAAAAAAGTGGTTTTAATTATGTCCGTTTGCCAAAAAAAAAGTCTGAACTCCCTCCGCATCGTCTTTCCAGCTGAAACTCTCAATGGATTGCTGCTTTTCAACAAAAAAAAAAAAAAAATTATTCTGACAAATCACGAAATGGATGGCATTTGCAGTCTAACCAGTGACAGTTCACCGAGGAGCACCAAATCTCCCGACTACACTCGAACACACCGCACAGACCTCCCAGCCTCGGAGCCTTTAAGAACCCTGGCAAAACCCTTCACGGGATGACGTTCGCCTGCTCCGACCTTGGCTTATGTTATCAGCGCCGGGTTTATGGTGGCTGCAGGCAAACAAATGCCTTCCTCCTCCAACAAGAGAGGGACTTGGAGGAGTTATTACTCCCGGCTATGAGCTCCCAGGAAAACTTTCAAACGGCTTCCCTGTGAGGCACAAATCACAATCTGTATGCAGGCCGGCATCAGTTCGATGCTCTTGTCTTCCTTATTCGAGCAAAATCGTGACTCCCGGCTGCGCTCAAAGGGAGAATGACGGGGGTTCAGTGTCTGAAATGAGGTCACACTCAATAAGAAATAAGTTGTCTCCCTCCCTCCCACCCCCTACCACAGGCACAACAAAACAGTCTGGAGCATTCACATGCCATTCCTGCACTTCTCTCTCTCTCTCTTTTTTCTTTTTTTTTTCTTTTACTTTTTCTCCTGGAGGAACGTCAGGGTAGATTATGACCACGAGTGGCGCGGCCTGACGTTTCGCCAGAGATGAGCTAATTAATCATATATCTGATTAGCTTTAATGAGAACATCCACGCAGCGCTGAGAGCATCACAGCAGAACGTGTTTAATGATGTGTGATGCGCGCACAGAGAATGAAAGAGGCAGAGAAGAGGAGACGATGGCTACATCTGATGGTGCTGAACTATATAACCAAAGGCGAGAAAAAAAAAAAAGTCAGGACGACCCGTTCCAGACGTCTGAAGTTTTATTCTGCATTAAAACTCGTGGCTATAAAAAGTCAAGCCAGAAACTGAGCACAAATAAAACCAAGTTAACTTTGACATGCAAAAAAACAAAGTTATAAACAAACATATATTTAAGGAGGAACTCAAGGAACAAAGACAAATAATGGTTAAAATGAACGCAGGCGACTTTTCTGCTTTATTGGTACAACGCAATAACACAGTTTTCCATAATGCATCTCTTTATTAGACCCTCCCTGCCTGCTGAATTCTGACATCTATCAACCTCCTCAACAATCTAGGATGCAGATTTTCTATTATAAAATGTACATTTGAGATAATCCTGATGATAACAAACATATTTTTTAAATCTACGCAGCGCCCCTTTAATTTTTATCGACAGTTTTATGCATACAAGTATATATAATCATCGAATGTAATTGATTTGACATGCATGCATTCTCATTCTGATCACATATGGAGCAAACAATCTGCATTACATGCTAAAGCTTTACGTGAAAGCTGCCCACCTTCACAGTAAAACTATTGTCGCCGCCTCGATCCGCCGTGACGACCACTAAAGCTGCTTCTGATTTCCTCCCTTTCAGTGCGAGCTGCTCCTTTCAACGCCCGTCACTCAACTGCCAAACGTGATATAAGCTGCTGTTTTACAGATGTAAGGAAGCAGTAAATAATTCCTATATTTTATCATTTTGTATTCCGGCGCTGAGCGGGTGAAAAATTTGGATCCAGCGGCCCCATTAAAGCGTGAGATATTTACCCCGTTACTGTAAATGGGAGGCTATATTTTTATATTTTGATGTAGGAAATTGCATCGCAGCCAATGTACATGCGGAGTCAGGGATTCAGCTTGTAATAAGGCCTGATTGGTTGAAACCTCAACTTAAAAAGAACAAGAAATTACAGCTTATTCTTCACCTCGAAAGTCATAAATGACACATGACTCCAGACCCAAAATATGCCTGATATGACATGATTGATATGCAGCAATACATGCAAATGCAGACAGCCAATCCCACACCCAAACAGGGCAACATCAGAGTATATGATAAAAAAAACAACCACACACACACACACACACACACACACACACACACACACACACACACACACACACACACTTGTGGTATTATAGCCTCTGAGGGAACCATAAAACACATGCAATCAGCTTCCCTGCTCCAGGAGGGGACGGTGACATTTTTCACTGCGGAGCATCATGTGGCACATCAGAGTGGTGCTTAAGGCAGAGTTTTTCAGACAATAACAGGGCCGCCGCTGTCAGCATCTCCTCGGACGCGGCTGAAATACGACTCCTCTCCCGGCCAAAGCCCCTCCCCCGCCCCCTTCGTGTTTGCACGCTCTGGTTGGAGAAGCCATCACCATGGCCTGTGGCTGCGAGCTACCGGCTGACCTCACTTGACACACACTTCATGTTGAAGACACTTGCGCGCGCACACACACACGCGCGCACACACACACACACACACACACACACACACACACACACACACACACACACACACACACAAAAGTAAAAACATCATCCACAGGTGATTTGTAAGGATGAAGTTTGCAACTAGATTTTGAAAGCAGAACAATGATCAATATTGTTTCCGCATTCACATCATCTTTCAAGCTTTTTTAGGTTTTCACACACACACACACACACACACACAAAGCCCTGCTATATTTTCCAGCTGTGTCCAGATGGGGGCAGGAGTGAGCTCCGGTGAGCACACAGCTAAACATCTGTCTCCACAGATGAATCTGACCCACAATCACGCTGAGTGGACCAAGTTCACCGCCTTCCCTCTCCTCAATTCAAGAATATGATGCAGGGAGTGGAAAGCAAAAGTGGTGCGGCATTAAAAAAAATCATCACAACAGTGAATGTGAACGAATGGGGTGTAATTAAGGAGCTAAAACGTATCGATTTATTTAATTTTTTTTAATCTACATACACATTACTTGAAGCATGAGGTATTTGGACTGGTCTGCCAATCCGTTTGAGGTGGATGGACTCCCGTGCCATTTGCTCTTTCTTGAGCTTTGAGCAGCACACCACGAAATAAACAGCACAATCCCTACAATTATAATTCCTCCATATCCCCAGGGACACCTGACCGTGGCTCCGTTTTTGTCACACGAGACTAAGACGGCAGCCTGAGGAAGAAAAAAATGAAGTTTTCGTCATTTTTCCCTGGTCAGATGTCGGCGAAAAGGAAAACGTGGTAGGTCCTGCCCGCCCATCAGATGCAGGATAAGACCTTGGGAGGTCCGAGCTGCTTTCCCAACATATTTACACAGTCAACCCCTTGAGCTCTGGAGCCAGGCCTTCGGTCCCCCACTGCCAGCCAACCCCACGCTGGCACGCTGCCTCCCAGTGCCATTCTCCAGGGCTAACCGCACAAACCAAACAACACACCACAGAGGTCAGCGAGCCGCGCAGAGGCAATAAATCAACACACACACACACACACACACACACACACACACACACACACACACACACACACACACACACACACACACGCACGCACGCACACACAGCTGCACAAGTGCTTGCAATGCAGATGTACATGCAATGCAGGGATTTAAACCTTTACCAGACATCAGCCCTCACCCCCCACCCGCCTCCAGACCAAAGTGCAGTCTGAAGGCTCAGAGCCGCTGCCAAGAGCAACAGGCCCGTCTGCCACCCCACTTATCCTCCACACAGCACCTTAACCATTCCCTCACCTCTGCCCTGTTTGTAGGTTAGATCCTCTCCACCGCTTCAACCCTCCCTGCCTCCATCACACTCTGTAATGTATAAGATTTTAATCCCACGTCTCGGTGGGACTGCGGGCAGCCGTTTTCCCCCATTTTCCCGTTTCTTCTCGTGGAAATCGGAGCGCACGTAGATTCTGGGTGTTTGGTTTGGCCATTTGCTGAAATCTACATTGAAAAAAAATGAAATGTGCTGAGGGCACACTTCGGGGCCTGCTGACACAGTGAAGGAATGAGGAGGAGAAAAGACAAACATCTGACATGAGTTATCCGTGGTGGAAACTCCATCTTCCTCAGGGCTGCTGAGGTCTAGTCTGAAATGTATAAATGTAGTGTGCTCTGTCACTGAGGCATGACATACACCTTGGACAAGATAGAAGTCCGTTTTTATCCAACACGGTGGAAAACACAGCTGGAAATATTTCCAATTTAATCTGTAATAATTATGTATAAAATATGACCTAATACCTCAAAGTAGCGTGTTTTGCAGAAACATCTGGACTAATTTGCGTGTCTAAATCCAGTTGGGACAGACTGCAGTTCACACAGGGAGTCTAGAGATCAAATTCAAGTACACTGATTCCCCCACTGACTCGATTTTATCAGTCGGAAAACTGCAGTCTGACAGGAAAACCACACACATCTGTTCATGACACTTCAGAAGAAATACACTTAAAACTGTTTTAAAAGAATAATGGTGCTGAATTACTTTGCCTCACACTATCAGCTGTTTTGTTTTTTTATTGTTTTATGTCCACGTCATTTATATCAGTGAAAGTGGGCTAAATAACAGAAACACCTCTGCGTAGAAAACAATACAGTTCAACAGCATGACAAAGATTTAAAAAAAAATCACAACCTCCATGAGGGTGGGATTTATCTTATTTTAGACCGCTTCAGGTGTCAGCCAGCAGAGTGTAATATGACTGAGGGAGACTCTTGTTATCTTGCCTCAGGTACCTACTTCCTAAACTAGTCTGAACTGTTTGACGCGTGTCAATAAGCCACCATCGTCTGCCGTCAAACTTCTAAATAAGAGCTAAATAAGAGTCTGCAGTGCACTTCGAAAGTAATGAGAAAAAGGATGGTAAAAATAAATCATAACGGTCGTCGTGGATCGTACTTTAAAAGGGCAGTTTGGAGGTTTTCGAAGACAAAACTTCTGACTCCTGCTACGACCCACAACTTCAAAACAAAACCTGTCAGAATACAACAGGAAATGACACAGAATACACTGGCCGGAGCATTTTTTTTGGTCCAAATTTGGGGGGAAATAAGCAAACAATCCAACGTACAATGTAATGTCTGCGCAAGAAAAATAGTCTGTGTGACACTGGCGAAGTAGGAAACCTTGCGTAACTGCTGAGATTCAAAACATATGAACAGACGGGCCTTAAACGGTATTCTATTGTACAGTTTTACACACCTGGAGACCTAAATAAACGATTGTTGTTACGTTTTTAGAAGACCACTAACTCTGTCCATGTGACATCAGATCTACCGTACCAGGTTTTTATGGAAACATTAGCCTTAAATGCAGCCCTCATATGTTTTGCACCAGACAGAGACCGCGAACGCCCGAGCAGGGCATCAAATTTCCACGCCTCCTCTAAATGGGGCTCCAGGAGAGAAGCCATTATTCATGCATTAAACAGTGAGTGAACTGTTACTGCTTTTTCACACCCTGTCGGCTTTATTTCGGGTTTTACAACACAAATCTAAAGCCGGGTACATTTGGACTAAAAAAAAAAAAAAAAAAATTAGAGCCACAGATTCAAAAGCTTTAGACCTCCTGAGTGAAGCTACCAACAGACAAAACAAAAACAACACGCTGAAACAGAGGCCAAGTCAACAACTGTCGAAGTAGAAACAGAGCCAAAATGGGCTTAAATCGTATTTGGAGAGTCCTCTGCGAAAATAAAACATCCTGTCAAGTCTTTTACCTTAGATGACTGAAACATGTGGGAGTACGAAGAGAAGCTGAGGAAACAGGATGTTTAAAACTCATCAGGGATCATTAGGATATTAAAGCTCATTACGAGCATCGAGCGCATGTGTTGCATGTTTTTTACTACTTTTTTCCTGGCTCTGGCGGCACTGTGGGAGCCCCGCAACTTCCCTCATCCCGGTCCCATTAAAGGCTTCCCAACGCTTTGCACACTACTGCCTTATCATATTTAATATTCCATCTCTAATCTTGTATGTCTCTTAACCTCCGTCTTTTCCTCATCCCTGTCAACCACTCATTCACACACACCCCCCTCCCGCCCCCACATCCAACCCCTTCCCCCCTCCCGTTCACACCATCAGCCCACGACAGCCTATCAGCAGATACCAAGGAAACCTCTGAATGATGTCATGCGGGCTGCCGTTCCAACGCTGATATCAGCGGGGTAGAGAGAGCTCCTCATTCTTTCCAGAGTGTGACCCAAAATTTTTGGCTCCTCTGCTTGCGAACCTGCTGCTCCAGCTTCCCCTCGCAATCCTCGACATGTTTTTTTTTCTCAACACCGAAACCCTCCCCTCCGATCTCCTTCAATATGATCTTATAGTCTTTCTCTGATTAAAAAAAAAAAAAAAAAAAAAATGATATCAGCAAACAGGATACAGGATAAGGAGGCCTTTTGCTTTGCTTTGGCTGATACAGGAGCCGCTGTGTTTGCTTCAGCTTCACCTCAGCCACTTTAGCTCACCCGCCGTCCCCTTGCGGGGAGGCCGAGCTCTCCATCGGTCCCACTTGTGTTCCCTCAGACCAACCGCAGACATTTATTTCCCCGAACACCACTCAGAGCCAAAGGATGGGCATCGAATGATGGTTTTTCTTGGCAAACACGCTCGGAAATAAGGGTGAACAGGGAACTCGGTGGGGGCGGGGAGGGGGGGGGGGGTCATTTTGTTGATGGACTCTGGCTTCTGAACAACACACTGGAAAAGAAAACACAAGCTTTCGACACCCACCAGAAAAACATCAATGCTGGAGGTCACAAGCTGAACTTTGCTAAAGATAACGTCACCCAGTCTCTATTGAAAAAAAAAAAGAAAAAAAAAAGTAACTACTGTTTCATTTGCAGCAGATGAGCACTGATTAGCAACTAAAATATCTGCTTGCTCTCTTAAAACAACCTAAACA